>NW_027466467.1:8165000-8327500 GCF_050575085.1 Anarhichas minor | reverse complement strand
TTAAGCAGTTGAGAGTTTGAAAACCACCAGGGAAGATTTTGGAGCAATTTTATATTGGTTTTAATTTAATTTTGATTTCAGGTCTAGTATATTTCTATCTAAGATTATTTTATTATCTGGCTTAAATGTATTTGGCCTAGAAACATCAAACTCATTTATATCTGGAAACTATATTGTTAACTATATGGAGGTTAACCTGCATGCAGTGGTGGCTGTTCCTCTGTGGGCCTCTCTGCATCATGTAGAAACATGGTAGACTCAACCTACAGTCTGAGTGTCAAGAGTCTTGTCTGCTCTGAGTATGTCCAGGGGCATGATAAATTGAGAGTTCAACCATTAAGTGAACTATAGGTTCCTGAGGGCAGTCTCTGGAAGAAGTGTATTAGTTGAGATTGTGTCATTGACATTTCAGTTTCATCATCCTTCCATGGATGTTCGCTACATTTCCCTTTCTCTCTCAGGTATCCTGACCAAGCCTGACCTGGTGGACAAAGGCACAGAAGAGTCGGTGGTTGAAATTGTCCGTAATGAGGTCATCCACCTGAAGAAGGGCTACATGATCGTCAAGTGCAGGGGTCAGAAGGAGATCACAGAGAGGGTGTCTCTTACTGAAGCAATAGAAAGAGAAAAAGCATTCTTCAGCGACCATGTGCATTTCAAGTAAGTTCATTATTTTTGGGTGATCGTAACACGTTTTTTCATGGTGAATTATTAGTGCTGTGATTTATTATGCATATAATATATAATGCTCAATAGCTTTTTTTCTTCTTGCTGAAGCACTCTATACAATGACGGCCATGCTTGTATTCCTAAACTGGCTGAGAAACTCACACTTGAGCTGGTGCATCACATTGAGGTAAATACTTACGCCGATAAATTTACAGTCTGTTAAACGTTAACTTGATTACTTTAGTTGTTAAAGTTTTGACCCTCGTTTGATTTGCAGAGATCTCTGCCTCGACTGGAAGAGCAGATAGAGGAGAAACTTGCACAGACTCAAGCAGAGCTGGAGAGATATGGCAGTGGACCCCCAGCTGACGCAGCTGAAAGACTCGTCTTCCTCATTGATGTGAGCTCCCTCACTCTTCATAACGTTCACCTGGTTACAAAGGCAAATGCTCACCACAATGTATGATTTTGTCTTTGTCATGTGTGTGCT
This sequence comes from Anarhichas minor, assembly GCF_050575085.1. Taxonomy (NCBI): domain Eukaryota; kingdom Metazoa; phylum Chordata; class Actinopteri; order Perciformes; family Anarhichadidae; genus Anarhichas; species Anarhichas minor. The sequence continues at coordinate 8,326,341 of NW_027466467.1, read as the reverse complement.
GCAGAAAGTGACAGCATTCACACAGGATGCCATCAATCTGACTACAGGAGAGGAGCTCAAGTGTGGAGACAAGCTCAATGTCTTTTCTACACTCAGAAGAGAGTTTGGGAAGTGGAATGCCCACCTGGACCGCTCAGGGAATAAGTGTATGTATCAGTTTGATCTGCTCTACAGCTGTTCACCAGCAGAACTTTGAAATATTTTTTTTTGTGTTGCAGTTAACAAGAAGATTGAGAAAGAGGTGGAGGGATATGAAGAGAGGTACCGTGGAAGAGAACTGCCGGGCTTCATCAACTACAAGACCTTTGAGGTTATGGTCAAGCAGCAGGTCAAACAACTGGAAGAACCGGCTGTCAAGAAACTCAAGGATATAGCCGGTGAGGATAGGAGTAGTATGATTGAATATATGACAGGTTTATCCAGTAATATGTTTTTCTTTAATATTCAGGTTTTCTCTTGATACTGGACAGCCACCAGTGAAGTGCTCCGTGGAGATCAAGCTGCTTTATCTTCTTGTATCTCCATTTCTTCCAGACGCTGTTAAGAAGGTGTTCATTCAGCTGGCCCAAAGTAGCTTCATTGGATTTCCTAACCTCATTAAAACAGCCAAGGTATCCATCTTCTATGAGTGTCTCGAAATTTTATTTGCATCATTTTTCTGCCGGTGTTCAGACTGACCAGAATCTTATTTCCAGACAAAGATCGAAGCCATCAAGCAAGAAAAAGAGTCCACAGCTGAATCCATGCTGAGAACCCAGTTCAAGATGGAGCTGCTTGTTTACTCTCAGGACAGGACCTACAGCAACAGTTTGAGTGACAGGAAGAAGGAAGAGCGTGATGAGGAAGAGGAAGAGATATACTCGTATTCCGAAGACGAACAGAAAAGCTTACCATTTCGAGAAAGGAGTATTGTGTACTGCATGGATAATCATGCAACAATTCAGGAGCTGATGTTGCACCTTCAATCATATTACAAAGTATGTTTCAATCTAGACCAATGATTCCTGAACAAAAACAATGACAGAAATGTTCAGACACTTGTTCTGCCGTCGTTTGTCAAAGTTTCTCTTCTTTCTACTCTTTCAGATTGCCAGCCAGCGTCTGGCTGACCAGATCCCGATGGTGATCCGCTACCAGATGTTGCAGGAGTCTGCTGTCCAGCTGCAGAGGGAGATGCTGCAGATGCTTCAGGACAAGGAGAACTTTGAGTTCTTGCTGAAGGAGGATTGTGACATTGGCACCCAGAGGGCTGGTTTGCAGAGTCGCCTTAAACGCCTCATGAAGGCCCGCACATTCCTGGTGGAGTTCTAGCAGAGATCAGGCATAGGCGCAGTTTGAACTGTAACGTTGGGGGTTCACAAAATTTGAGTGTATTTGTGTACATACGGTTCTCTCGCGTCAAAGTCTATGGGTGTTTTAAATGGGTTTTTAGGTGCCTAAAATAAGGTCTGTGGCTAACACAAGCTTATGAGGTTTTAATTTGTTCTACAATATAAAATAGGCCAGTAGTATCACAAACTTGTGTTCCTGCAATAATCCAAAATCCAATGGAAAAATCCCATCTGCTTTTTTTAGAGGGAACCAGTGCGATGCTAACTTCCAGGGTTGGCCTACAAAAATATGTCATCCCTGCAGCATTTTATTGCTTCCAGGCAATTTGCGGATTCTTCCTCTTGTGTGAACCCTCCTCTCTAAATTTGCCTGTTATGGGTGTGCATGCAAGAGTGCCCATGCAGGCTACCATACCATAGACCATAACCAATGCTTAATGAAACTATTCAGTCACACAATTAGTTAATCCTTTGTAATTTTATATCAGAGAGCAAGGCATTACAATAAATTATTAGTCCTGTGTTATAAGTTATATGAAAAGAGATCAGTAATATTTAAATCTCTACATGTATAATGTAATGGGTTCAATGAGCTCCTGAACCAACACAAACTGCGCCTGTAGGGTCAAAGCCTGACAGCATGAGTCTGCTGTACCTCTTGTATTTGTCAAATACAGTACAAATGTGGTTTAAGTATTGCTCTGCTGTTATTATTTTTTATTCTGTCCAGTGTAGAATGGACACATTTGCTTTCGATGTTACATCTATGTCAGAACAGTGAAAGTGGGGAGTTGTTTTAAATGTACTGTAACATGTACTGCTGCTGTCATTCCAAGAGATAGAAAAATCAAATGCCTGTTATTTTATACGGGGAAAAGGGATCATAGGAGCACATTGTTTAAGTAACATACCATGTTTCTGAGATATACCCAGTTCAATTACTGAGTTCCCCTAGTTCAGATGCTTTGTAGTGCTTTCATATTAATGGCTGGACCACTTTGATTAAACAGGTCGTTTTTCTTTCTTCAAGTGCATCTTTTTCATGCTGTGCAAATATATTTGTTTAAATAAAGAAACAATTTCACTTTAATTGATTGTCTAATTTGGCTATTCCATCTTGCTCTTTCCAGTCAATCTAGCATCTGTTCTCCCAAAATTGTCATTTTTAATTTGGATGTGACATATTCTTGACATGAGCAATTAGTGACTTAAAAAGATTATACAACATAAATGGATCTACTACAAACATTTCTATGACGCTACAATGATCAAAATTAAAATTACTACAATCCTGATCTGTCCTGTCTGTATCCAACAGTATAGCAGCAGAGCAGCTGCAGCTTCATGTTAAGATAAGCTGACCTGTGACATGATTAAATAGAATATATGTCTTTCCCATGAGTCTAACTAAATACTTAAACACACTTTTTTAATTTGTCTTATAGTGCCTGGTACTGACTTTTACTTCTTGATGGATCTGGTAAACTTTGTATGATCAAACTTGCTCACGACTACACATACAAAATGTTGTATATAACTATGTCCCCCTTGTGGCTTTAGAGAAAATAGTTTGACAGCAAAGCACGAGTTGTAAAGTAATCCTAAATAATTCTAGAAATGTATAACAGATATCCTAACCAAGTCATCAATACTTCCACACTCTGCAATTAACTGTCTGCCTCAGTGATGTAAATAAATATTAAATATATTCCTGATGGACAGGTGGCACCTTGCGTGGTAGCCCCTGCCATCAGAGTATGAATGGGTGAATGACATGAAGTGTTAAAGCGCTTTGAGAGGTCGGAAGACTAGAAAAGCAACATACAAGTACACGCCCATTTACCATTGGGACAGACATGCGTCTGAAAGGCCACCATTTTGTTAAATACTTGAACAAGACAGATATGGACAAGTCTACTTTATTCAAAAATACATACAAAAAGGATTCAAAGTGGTTCACTCAGTCAGGATCTCTACACATTCATTCACCATTCTGTGCTGGGCTCTCGTGACTGTTCTCATCATTGTCCGATTTATCATCTAGGAAAAATTAAAAATATTATAAGTAGGTATCTCTACTTTTTCTAAACTGGACAGAAGAGGAAACGGATCAACATTTTGTTTTTCTTTAACAACGGAGAGATCAACAGCTATTGAGAATATAGAAGATGACACAGGGACATTGAAAAACACAAACAATTGCAAGTACGACGCCCACCATGTCCATGTTTACTCACTCTCAAGTGTCTGCTGTAGTTCCTGTATGGTACTGAGTAGCACATGGAACTGCTTCTTCCTCAACTCCAGCTGTGTGGGACCAAAGGGAGAGAAAAATTCAAATATTATAAATGATTGAAGACATTAGAGGTTAGAATAGAAGAGCTGATGTAATTGGCCGTACCTTTGCATCTACGTTCTCTTTGATGCGAGACAATTGCTGGAGTTCTTTGTCAAGCGCCTCCAACTGCCTGTAAGTGATCAAACCAACATTAAGCACATCATCTGATTATCATGAAAGCCATAACTGCTCTACCACAGAAAGCAAAATAACTCAATATATGAATGAAACGAATGAGAGGCTGCCTCACTTCAGTGTTTCATGTCGGTCTGGGTGTTGCTGGATAACCTTAGCTAAAGCATCGTACTCTGGAACAACAAGAAAATTAAAGAAATGTGAATGTGAGACAAGCAGAAATACAAACTAGCTCAATTAACCGTAAATATTCATATATTATACATTATTTTGACAGCATGTATTGCCACAATTTATTATTTGCTGATTGATTGACTAATCGATTGATCTCACAGCCGTTTCAGCACTATGTTAAACTGTTGAATGTATTGGTTTCACTTCAACATGGTGGGACCACACCTCGAATATTGAATTTGGTCTTTCTCAGTCTCTATACAGCAACACAAGTAGTACAGCCAAATGGTTTATTAACATACTACCTTAGATCTGTAAAGTATACATTATAACAGATCAAAGACTAAAATAAAGTAAACATTTTGAAATGACTTTCTAATAGAAAGGAGAAAACCCTAACCCTAACCCTAACCCTAACATACACAACACAATATTTCTGTTTTTTTGCATCCAACATCAACATTCAGTAGGTTTAACCAGATTCAGTACATGACCTTATTTCCTTTTCTATTCTGTAGTTGTCCTTGTTTTCTTTGGCAGCAAGAGGGCAGTAAAGCCTTAATGAAGGCCTGCACATACCTGGTAGAGTTCTAGAGGCGGTTTAGGCCTGACAGCATGATTTAGTTTTTCAGCTTGGCACATACCTTCATGGTTGTGGAGTGGGTTTATTATTTGTTACATTGGGGTTTGAGTTTAAAATCAATGTGTACAAGTTATATATTTGATACAATCAGAATATGTGAAAATGTCTTTGTAACAGAAAATCCTCTAAAAACCAGAAGTTACCATCAAAAAATAGTTTAAGCCCATAAACCACATAAGTCATCATCACAAGAATGAATCAGAAACATTGCACCAACATGGTGATGGTAGTGAGAAGCAGACTTGGACTATTTGACAGTAATTCACGAGTTTTGACAGTTTCTTAATGTATATGCATCATTGCATATTCAACATGTACATTTAAACAGACGTTGCAAATACTATTTTAACAAGCAGTGTTTCAGAAGAGCCCCATTGTCTTGATGAAGAAATGCACAAAATAATGTCGTAGTACTTCGCTATTTACTGTTCTCTTGCAAAAGAATAATAAAGAAGAAGAAATAAATCCTATTTCCTATTGTCATCAATTCATTTACTAGTGTATTACAGTAGGCATGAATTAAAATGAACATTGTGATTTTCATAATGTTTCATATATTTTTATTATAGCATTAAATGGAAGAATTCAACATCGCTTTGAGTTCCTTCAAGGACACAGAACAGGTGTTACCAGCAGGACTTTGATGAATAGTAAACTAGTATAATAGTATACTTTGTAAATTCCCTCGTGCCTTATTCAAAAGATGATTGCCCGAGAATGTGATACATTACATGAACATACTGCATCAGAGTTTAATATACACAGGTGGTGAGCACTAGTCACCCTATGTTGTATGAATATGTTCCCTGGTACATGTCTCTACGTGCCCCGGGAACAGAAATGAAAGTCAAGGAAACGAAACCTAGCGTAACTTTAGTTTCGTTTCTCTGCTGCATCTCTTAACATCCACGGTGGGCGTCTCTCGCACTCAAGTTTCAGCATCCGAGCAGCTCTGCTACTTTATTCCTTTTTTAAACACCGTTTCTCTCCAGGATTCAAGCAGTCATCACCATGAACACTCTGAACCAACAGTATGAGGAGAAGGTGCGTCCCTGCATTGACCTCATCGACTCTCTTCGCTCTCTGGGTGTAGAGAAGGACTTGGCGCTGCCTGCTATCGCCGTGATTGGAGACCAAAGCTCGGGGAAGAGCTCCGTGTTGGAGGCGCTGTCAGGGGTGGCTCTGCCGAGAGGAAGTGGTAAGTTAAACTCACGGAAAAACAAAATATTATTTGCATTATTTAACATTTTGATTCCAAAATGAACAGAACTGAATATATAGGTCCGTCTCGTCATCGCTGATCTAAACGAATCCTTTTACAGCTAAATAAAGCATTAACCTTGAGCAGTTGTCTGGTTTTGCCCCTTTGTTTGGGGAGTGATGTAATGACTCAAAATGATGGATGTTCAACCTTGCCTTACATTACACAAAGTGCAATTGGTCGAATAAAATAAACTTGAGAAAGGTAAACAGTAAGACCATCAGTATGATATACTTTTAAAGCTGCAGTCATTGACTTTGGCCATGAACCACAACAAGCTGAAAAAGCTGGAAAGAGAATTTCTGTTTTTATAATGTAATTTTTCATTCCTGTAAGCATGTTTCCGTTGGCAACACTACAGGAAACAAATGCAAGGCAGCAAGAATGCCACAAAACAAATTGATCTTTATAAAGATATCTGTGTTATTTACTTAAGAAATGAAAGAGAGCAGGGTTTGCCCAGGGCGGACCTTAGACCACAACATCCCTGGTTTGAGTCCAGCTGGGACACCTCTCTCTCTCCCTTGTTTCCTGAAGGGAGTGTTCAGTAAGAGCTCAGTATGCTTGACAAGAACCAACTTTTCGGAAATGTCCCCCAACCACATCATTCGGAATTGCCACATTTAGGGGAGGGATGAGAAGCCTGTTGTCATAGCCCCTCCTAGCTGCACCAGAGTGCCTCCTCGATGGCTGACAAAGAGTTACTCTGTAATATGCATGTCTTTAAAATATATATGAAACAAATCATACAAATGGGATTAACGGCTTACATTTTCAGTCAGTCTCTTTTCAAAGGCATTCATAGCGTTGCACTTGTTTTAAACACTACTTCAGAAATGTCCCTGCTTACATTGGGGTCAAGGATTTCGCCAACAAAATGTTGACATTGGTGTCAGCCTTCTCGAGCATATGTGTTATCTCTGGAACATATTTTGAAGATGTAATATTCCCACTTTAATAAAGACAATATCAGTGTTATAATTTCACCAAGTACACTGGATTTAATTTTTCCCCTCATCATCATTCACTCTTAATTAATTCAGGCATTGTGACAAGATGTCCTCTCGAACTGAAGATGAAGAGAAGGAAAGAAGGAGAGGAGTGGTACGGGAAGATAAGCTACGAGGGTTATGAAGAAGAGATAAAAGACCCTGCAGATGTGGAGAAAATGATTAGAGAAGGTACAGTATACACAGTTCTTTAATGCTACTATCAAAAGACAAATATTTGTGAAGCTATACTCATCTTTTTAGGTTTCAGTGATCAGCATTTCCATCCTGTACTAGTCAAATATTGTGTCCTCTCTCTCCAGCTCAGGAAAAATTGGCCGGGGGTGGGGTGGGGATCAGTGATGACCTCATCAGTCTAGAGATTGCCTCTCCTGATGTTCCAGACCTGACGCTCATTGACCTGCCCGGCATCACCAGGGTGGCTGTAAAGGACCAACCAGTGAACATTGGAGACCAGGTATGCTAATCCAGTGTCCCCAAAACACAGTTTTCATGGGGACAATTTATTTGGTAGAAAAGTAATGACGGTAATATTTATACTTTATAACCACTGGAATTAATACTTTCAGATAAAGAGACTGATCCAGAAGTTTATAACAAAACAAGAGACCATCAGCTTGGTGGTTGTTCCATCCAACGTGGACATAGCAACCACAGAGGCTTTGAAGATGGCACAGGAGGTGGATCCTGATGGAGACAGGACTTTGGGTAAATGTGGCTGATTCTAGAAAAGGACTCCTTGGACAAGTTACTTGACTTTTAGATAGTTCACTGTCTGTTTGCCCTTCTCTCTCTCAGGTATCTTGACCAAGCCTGACCTGGTGGACAAAGGCACAGAAGAGTCGGTGGTTGAAATAGTCCGTAATGAGGTCATCCACCTGAAGAAGGGCTACATGATCGTCAAGTGCAGGGGTCAGAAGGAGATCACAGAGAGGGTGTCTCTTACTGAAGCAACAGAAAGAGAAAAAGCATTCTTCAACGAGCATCTGCATTTCCAGTGAGTTCATTATTTTTGGGTAATAATGCAATGAATGATTTGCAGTTTGACTGGTTGGGTACTTTCTACTCAGTAATGTTTTATCTTTGCTGTAGGACTCTCTACAATGAAGGCCATGCCACGGTTCCTAAACTGGCGGAAAAACTCACCCTTGAGCTGGTGCAACATATCCAGGTAAACACTTCTCAGTGCTTCACCATAGCGGTTCACTACAGATTACTTTGCCATTTCCAGTGTTAAAGGTTTGACACCTGTGATTTGCAGAGATCTCTGCCTCAACTGGAAGAGCAGATAAAGAAGAAACTAACAGAGACTCAGGCAAAGCTGGACAAATGTGGCAGTGGACCCCCAGCTGATGCAGCTGAGAGACTGGGTTTCCTCATTGACGTGAGTTTACTAGCTGTCACTTACAAAACACTGCACCTCCTCGTTTTGATTTAATTCTCATTCTTCTTTTATCTGAACCTGTTTCATTTTAGAGAGTGGCAGCGTTTACACAGGATGCTATCCGCCTCACCACAGGGGAGGATATCAAATTTGGAGGCAAGCTAAATATCTTTGCCATACTCAGACAACAGTTTGCGGCTTGGAAAAATACCATAGAGTTCTCTGGAATAATATGTAAGTGCATCAACAACCTGGTCATTACGTAATGTCTTTGCTGTGGTTTCCATACTTCAAACTTGTAACCTAAAATGTAAACTATTGAGTAAGATATTAAAATACTGTTTATTTTTATGCCATTTTCCTTCTCAGTGTGAAAACACTGCTCCAGACTGCTGTATCACTGCTAACCGAGTGTTAACCTTGTTTGTGTCCACTTTTTCTTTCACAAATTCATCCCCATTGCAGTCAACCAGAATATTGAGAGAGAGGTGACTCAGTATGAACAAAAGTACCGTGGAAGAGAACTGCCGGGGTTCATAAACTACAAGACCTTTGAGGACATGGTCAAGGAGCAGATCAAAGAGCTGGAAGGGCCTGCTCTCCTGAAACTCAAGGAAGTGGCAGGCATGTCATATTATGATGCTACAATGATTGCAAGCCAGCTGAATATGTAACACCTTAAAGTTATGAGTAGATCTTGTATTGTTTGATTTGTGTTTTCTTTTTTAGACATTGTGACGAAAGAGCTGGTTAAGTTGGCACAGAGCAGCCTTGTTGGATTTCCTAACCTCATCAGAACAGCACAGGTATAGTTTTCATTTCCCATATATATAACTGAACATAGTTGAATTTTTACTGATAATTGTGTATTTCCTTTAGATTAAGATTGAAGCCATCAGAAAGGAGAAGGAGGCTGCAGCAGAGTCCATGCTGAGGACTCAGTTTAAAATGGAAATGATTGTTTACACTCAGGACAGCACATACAGCAAGAAGTTAGGGAAGCGGAAGAGGGAAGATGAACAGTATTGCACCCTGAGCAGTGACAGTGGGGCCACCCTGAGAGAGATGATTAAACACCTGAAGTCCTATTACAAAGTAAGTGTAATCTACATGCTGTACATTTTATTTCTGTGCCTCACAGCATTTAATACATCACACATTTTATTTACCGTAAAAAGGTCGGAAATAAAACGCTTATTTTAATCTGCACCTCCTCCCATTGCGTTCTTGTTTAGAAGGTGCCATTTAAATGTAATTTATTACCAGACTAAGTTAGGTACATGGTTAAAATATTATTTTGTTGGCAGCTAAATATAGAAATATACTGTGTTGATGGGGGCTATGAATGTCAGTATAAAACAATGTTATATAAATGCAGCAGAGTAGATCATTTCTAACAACTTCAGGTACAAACCATGTACACTAACGGTAAAAACCAAATACCAATAATTTTCTTACATTGACAGATACAGCGTGACACCCCAACTTTCTCCTTTCTCAACCACAGATTGCTGGCCAGCGTCTGGCTGACCAGATTCCGCTGGTAATCCGCTACCAGGTGTTGCAGGAGTCTGCCGTCCAGCTGCAGAGGGAGATGCTGCAGATGTTTCAAGACAAGGCGAAAACAGAGTCGCTCCTTCAAGAGGACCCTGGCATAGGAACCAAGAGAATCCACCTTCAGAATCGCCTTGAGCGGTTGTCATTGGCACGCATTCTGTTGACTGACTTTAGTATGAACACATACAACTTCAACCAAGGGCTTCGGTTTGGTCTCAACATTAGAAAGGACACAACAACCCACACCCTACCCTCCACAACCACCCCTGTGGGTGCGACCGCTGTAAAAAGCAAACAAACAAAAAAACAGAGGACTGATAACTTCTGACCGCCAAATGGTTTATTACCGTACTACCTTAGATCTGTATTAACATTCAAATAAAGTATACACAGTAACAGATCAAAGACTAAAATAAAGTAAAAATTTGGAAATGACTTTCTAATAGAAAGGAGAAAAAAAACATACACACAATATTTCTGTTTTTTTGCATCCAACATCAACATTCAGTAGGTTTAACCAGATTCAGTACATGACCTTATTTCCTTTTCTATTCTGTAGTTTTCCTTGTTTTCTTTGGCAGCAAGAGGGCAGTAAAGCCTTAATGAAGGCCTGCACATACCTGGTAGAGTTCTAGAGGCGGTTTAGGCCTGACAGCATGATTTAGTTTTTCAGCTTGGCACATACCTTCATGGTTGTGGAGTGGGTTTATTATTTGTTACATTGGGGTTTGAGTTTAAAATCAATGTGTACAAGTTATATATTTGATACAATCAGAATATGTGAAAATGTCTTTGTAACAGAAAATCCTCTAAAAACCAGAAGTTACCATCAAAAAATAGTTTAAGCCCATAAACCACATAAGTCATCATCACAAGAATGAATCAGAAACATTGCACCAACATGGTGATGGTAGTGAGAAGCAGACTTGGACTATTTGACAGTAATTCACGAGTTTTGACAGTTTCTTAATGTATATGCATCATTGCATATTCAACATGTACATTTAAACAGACGTTGCAAATACTATTTTAACAAGCAGTGTTTCAGAAGAGCCCCATTGTCTTGATGAAGAAATGCACAAAATAATGTCGTAGTACTTCGCTATTTACTGTTCTCTTGCAAAAGAATAATAAAGAAGAAGAAATAAATCCTATTTCCTATTGTCATCAATTCATTTACTAGTGTATTACAGTAGGCATGAATTAAAATGAACATTGTGATTTTCATAATGTTTCATATATTTTTATTATAGCATTAAATGGAAGAATTCAACATCGCTTTGAGTTCCTTCAAGGACACAGAACAGGTGTTACCAGCAGGACTTTGATGAATAGTAAACTAGTATAATAGTATACTTTGTAAATTCCCTCGTGCCTTATTCAAAAGATGATTGCCCGAGAATGTGATACATTACATGAACATACTGCATCAGAGTTTAATATACACAGGTGGTGAGCACTAGTCACCCTATGTTGTATGAATATGTTCCCTGGTACATGTCTCTACGTGCCCCGGGAACAGAAATGAAAGTCAAGGAAACGAAACCTAGCATAACTTTAGTTTCGTTTTTCTGCTGCATCTCTTAACATCCACGGTGGGCGTCTCTCGCACTCAAGTTTCAGCATCCGAGCAGCTCTGCTACTTTATTCCTTTTTTAAACACCGTTTCTCTCCAGGATTCAAGCAGTCATCACCATGAACACTCTGAACCAACAGTATGAGGAGAAGGTGCGTCCCTGCATTGACCTCATCGACTCTCTTCGCTCTCTGGGTGTAGAGAAGGACTTGGCGCTGCCTGCTATCGCCGTGATTGGAGACCAAAGCTCGGGGAAGAGCTCCGTGTTGGAGGCGCTGTCAGGGGTGGCTCTGCCGAGAGGGAGTGGTAAGTTAAACTCACGGAAAAACAATAATATTATTTGCATTATTTAACATTTTGATTCCAAAATGAACAGAACTGAATATATAGGTCTGTCTCGCTCCGTTATCACTGATCTAAACGAACCCTTTTACAGCTAAATAAAGCATTAACCTTGAGCAGTTGTCTGGTTTTTCCCTTTGTTTGGGGAGTGACGTAATGACGCAAAATGATGGATGTTCAACCTTAAATCTACAAGAACCACAACAAGCCGAAAAAGCTGGAAAGAGAATTTCTGTTTTTATAATGTTATTCTTTTCGTATGTCTCCGTTGGCAACTTTGATCTGTAAATCTCAAAACCTGCATGTCTGGTACAGCAGGTTTAAATGAAGGCATCATGGTAACACTCATCTTTAGTGGCAACACTAAATGCATGGCAGCAAGAATACCACAAAACAAATTGATCTTTACAAAGAGATCTGTGTTATTTACTTCAGAAATGAAAGAGAGCAGGGTTTGCCCAGGGCTGACCTTAGACCACAACATCCCTGGTTTGAGTCCAGCTGGGACACCTCTCTCTCTCCCTTGTTTCCTGAAGGGAGTGTTCAGTAAGAGCTCAGTATGCTTGATAATAACCAACTTTTAGTAAATGTTCCCCAACCACATCATTCGGAATTGCCACATTTAGGGGCGGGGTGAAAAGCCTGTTGTCATAGCCCCTCCTGCTTGCTGTAATTTGACTCTGTAATATGCATGTCTTTAAAATATATATGAAACAAATCACACAAATGGGATTAACGGCTCACATTTTCAGTCAGTCTCTTTTCAAAGTGTTAGCCTTCCCTTTTATGTCTGGAACATATTTTGAAGATGTAATATTCCCACTTTAATTAAGACAATATCAGTGTTATAATTTCACCAAGCATGCTGAATTTAATTTTTTCCTCATCATCATTCACTCTTCATTATTTCAGGCATTGTGACAAGATGTCCTCTCGAACTGAAGATGAAGAGAAGGAAAGAAGGAGAGGAGTGGTACGGGAAGATAAGCTACCAGGGTTATGAAGAAGAGATAGAAGACCCTGCAGATGTGGAGAAAATGATTAGAGAAGGTACAGTATACACAGTTCTTTAATGCTACTATCAAAAGCCAAGTATTTGTGGAGCTACTGATTGTTTTTAAGGTTTCAATGACCAACACTTCCATCCTGTACTAGTCAAATATTGTGTCCTCTCTCTCCAGCTCAGGAAAAATTGGCCGGGATCGGGGTGGGGATCAGTGATGACCTCATCAGTCTAGAGATCGCCTCTCCTGATGTTCCAGACCTGACGCTCATTGACCTGCCCGGCATCACCAGGGTGGCTGTAAAGGGACAACCTGAGAACATTGGAGACCAGGTATGCTAATTCAGTGTCCCCAAAACACACTTTCAACAGTTTTCATAGAGATAATTTATTTGGTAGAAAGTTGAAAAGTAATGACAGTGAGATCTGTGGTAGTGATTTGGTAATTCTATGATCTATAACTTTACAACAACTGGAATTAATACTTTCAGATAAAGAGACTGATCCAGAAGTTTATAACAAAACAAGAGACCATCAGCTTGGTGGTTGTTCCATCCAACGTGGACATAGCAACCACAGAGGCTTTGAAGATGGCACAGGAGGTGGATCCTGATGGAGACAGGACTTTGGGTAAATTCTAGCTGATTCTAGAAAAGGACTCCTTGGACAAGTTACCTTTTCTTTAGATAGTTCACTGTCTGTGTGTTGTAGCGTTGCTGCTGGTAGCAGGTCTAATAAATACAAATTAATTATTATCAAGATATGTAACGATTATTAATATTTAAATTGTGATTTATAAACCCATAAATTATCATAAAAGAATGTTGGTACTCAGCTTTTGACGAAAGACACCATTAGTTTAACAATCAGAATTCAACATTAGATTCAATTTAGGATGCAACCCAATCTCTCTCTCTCAGGTATCCTGACCAAGCCTGACCTGGTGGACAAAGGCACAGAAGAGTCGGTGGTTGAAATTGTCCGTAATGAGGTCATCCACCTGAAGAAGGGCTACATGATCGTCAAGTGCAGGGGTCAGAAGGAGATCACAGAGAGGGTGTCTCTTACTGAAGCAATAGAAAGAGAAAAAGCATTCTTCAGCGACCATGTGCATTTCAAGTAAGTTCATTATTTTTGCATGATTGTAACATGTTTTTTCATGGTGAATTATTAGTGCTGTGATTTATTATACATATAATATATAATGCTCAATAGCTTTTTCTTCTTCTTGCTGAAGCACTCTATACAATGACGGCCATGCTTGTATTCCTAAACTGGCTGAGAAACTCACACTTGAGCTGGTGCATCACATTGAGGTAAGTACTTACGCCGATAAATTTACAGTCTGTTAAACGTTAACTTGATTACTTTAGTTGTTAAAGTTTTGACCCTCGTTTGATTTGCAGAGATCTCTGCCTCGACTGGAAGAGCAGATAGAGGAGAAACTTGCACAAACTCAAGCAGAGCTGGAGAGATATGGCAGTGGACCCCCAGCTGACGCAGCTGAAAGACTCTTCTTCCTCATTGATGTGAGCTCCCTCACTCTTCATAACGTTCACCTGGCTACAAAGACAAATGCTCACCACAATGTATGATTTTGTCTTTGTCATGTGTGTGCTGCAGAAAGTGACAGCATTCACACAGGATGCCATCAATCTGACTACAGGAGAGGAGCTCAAGTGTGGAGACAAGCTCAATGTCTTTTCTACACTCAGAAGAGAGTTTGGGAAGTGGAATGCCCACCTGGACCAATCAGGGAATAAGTGTATGTATCAGTTTGATCTGCTCTACAGCTGTTCACCAGCAGAACTTTGAAATATTTTTTTTTGTGTTGCAGTTAACCAGAAGATTGAGAAAGAGGTGGAGGGATATGAAGAGAGGTACCGTGGAAGAGAACTGCCGGGCTTCATCAACTACAAGACCTTTGAGGTTATGGTCAAGCAGCAGGTCAAACAACTGGAAGAACCGGCTGTCAAGAAACTCAAGGATATAGCCGGTGAGGATAGTAGTATGATTGAATATATGACAGGTTTATCCAGTAATATGTTTTTCTTTAATATTCAGGTTTTCTCTTGATACTGTACAGCCACCAGTGAAGTGCTCCGTGGAGATCAAGCTGCTTTATCTTCTTGTATCTCCATTTCTTCCAGACGCTGTTAAGAAGGTGTTCATTCAGCTGGCCCAAAGTAGCTTCATTGGATTTCCTAACCTCATTAAAACAGCCAAGGTATCCATCTTCTATGAGTGTCTCGAAATTTTATTTGCATCATTTTTCTGCCGGTGTTCAGACTGACCAGAATCTTATTTCCAGACAAAGATCGAAGCCATCAAGCAAGAAAAAGAGTCCACAGCTGAATCCATGCTGAGAACCCAGTTCAAGATGGAGCTGCTCGTTTACTCTCAGGACAGGACCTACAGCAACAGTTTGAGTGACAGGAAGAAGGAAGAGGATGATGAGGAAGAAAGACCGAAAAGCTCAACATTTTCAGAAAGGAGTATTGTGTACTGCATGGATAATCATGCAACAATTCAGGAGCTGATGTTGCACCTTCAATCATATTACAAAGTATGTTTCAATCTAGACCAATGATTCCTGAACAAAAACAATGACAGAAATGTTCAGACCCTTGTTCTGCCGTCGTTTGTCAAAGTTTCCTTTCTTTCTACTCTTTCAGATTGCCAGCCAGCGTCTGGCTGACCAGATCCCGCTGGTGATCCGCTACCAGATGTTGCAGGAGTCTGCTGTCCAGCTGCAGAGGGAGATGCTGCAGATGCTTCAGGACAAGGAGAACTTTGAGTTCTTGCTGAAGGAGGATTGCGACATTGGCACCCAGAGGGCTGGTTTGCAGAGTCGCCTTAAACGCCTCATGAAGGCCCGCACATTCCTGGTGGAGTTCTAGCAGAGATCAGGCATAGGCGCAGTTTGAACTGTAACGTTCTCTCGCGTCATAGTCTATGGGTGTTTTAAATGGGTTTTTAGGTGCCTAAAATAAGGTCTGTGGCTAACACAAGCTTATGAGGCTTTAATTTGTTCTACAATATAAAATAGGTCAGTAGTATCACAAAATTGTGTTCGTCACAGATCTTATTTCCTGCAGTAATCCAAAATCCAATAGAAAAATCCCATCTGCATTATGTTTTTTTTTTTAGAGGGAACCAGTGCGATGCTAACTTCCAGAGTTGGCCTACGAAAATATGTCATCCCTGCAGCACTTTATTGCTTCCAGGCGATTTGCGGATTCTTCCTCTTGTGTGAACCCTCCTCTCTAAATTTGCCTGTCATGGGTGTGCATGCAAGAGTGCCCATGCAGGCTACCATACCATAGACCATAACCAATGCTTAATGAAAATATTCAGTCACACAGTTAGCTAATCCTTTGTATTTTTTTTTATTATAGAGCAAGGCATTACAATAAATTATTAGTCCTGTGTTATAAGTTATATGAAAAGAGATCAGTCATATTTAAATCTCTACATGTATAATGTAATGGGTTCAATGAGCTCCTGAACCAACACAAACTGCACCTGTAGGGTCAAAGCCTGACAGCATGAGTCTGCTGTACCTATTTTATTTGTCAACTACAGTACAAATGTAGTTTAAGTATTGCTCTGCTGTTATTTTTTATTCTGTCCAGTGTAGAATGGACACATTTGCTTTCGATGTTACATCTATGTCAGAACAGTGAAAGTGGGGAGTTGTTTTAAATGTACTGTAATATGTACTGCTGCTGTCATTCCAAGAGATAGAAAAATCAAATGCCTGTTATTTTATACGGGGAAAAGGGATCATAGGAGCACATTGTTTAAGTAACATACCATGTTTCTGAGATATACCCAGTTCAATTACTGAGTTCCCCTAGTTCAGATGCTTTGTAGTGCTTTCCTATTAATGGCTCAACCACTTTGATTATACAGGTAGTTTTTGTTTCTTCAAGTGCATCTTTTTCATGCTGTGCAAATATGTTTAAATAAAGAAACAATTTGACTTTTATTGATTGTCTAATTTGGCTATTCCATCTTGCTCTTTCCAGTCAATCTAACATCTGTTCTCTCGAAATTGTCATTTTTTAATTTATATGTGACATATTCTTGACATGAGCAATTAGTGACTTAAAAAGATTATACAACATAAATGGATCTACTACTACTACAATCCTGATCTGTCCTGTCTGTATCCAACAGTATAGCAGCAGAGCAGCTGCAGCTTCATGTTAAGATAAGCTGACCTTGGACATGATTAAATATAACACTATATATTTCTTTCCCATGAGTCTAATTAAAATACTTAAACACACTTTTTTAATTTGCCTGGTACTGACTTTTGGTTCTTGATAATATGGTAAACTCTGTTGATCAAACTTGCTCACGACTACACTTAAAAAATGTTGTAATTATGTCCCCCTTGTGGCTTTAGAGAAAATAGCAAATCAAATTCAAGTTTGACAGTAAAGCACGAGTTGTAAAGTAATCCTAAATAATTCTAGAAATGTATAACAGATATCCTAACCAAGTCATCAATAAGCAAATGTGGTCTTCCACACTCTGCAATTAACTGTCTGCCTCAGTGATGTAAATAAATATTAAATATATTCCTGATGGACAGGTGGCACCTTGCGTGGTAGCCCCTGCCATCAGAGTATGAATGGGTGAATGACATGAAGTGTTACAGCGCTTTGAGAGGTCGGAAGACTAGAAAAGCGCTATTCAAGTACAAGTCCATTTACCATAGGGACAGACATATGTCTGAAAGGCCACCATTTTGTTAAATACTTGAACAAGACAGATGTGGACAAGTCTACTTTATTCAAAAATACATACAAAAAGGATTCAAAGACAAAAACAAAAAGGATTCAAAGTGGTTCACTCAGTCAGGATCTCTACACATTCATTCACCATTCTGTGCTGGGCTCTCGTGACTGTTCTCGTAATTGTCCGATTTATCATCATCTAGGAAAAATTAAAAATATTATAAGTAGGTATCTCTACTTTTTCTAAACTGCACAGAAAAGGAAACGGATCAACATTTTGTTTTTCTTTAACAACGGAGAGATCAACAGCTATTGAGAATATAGAAGATGACACAGGGACATTGAAAAACAAACAATTGCAAGTACGACGCCCACCATGCCCATGTTTACTCACTCAAGTGTCTGCTGTAGTTCCTGTATGGTACTGAGTAGCACATGGAACTGCTTCTTCCTCAACTCCAGCTGTGTGGGACCAAAGGGAGAGAAAAATTCAAATATTATAAATGATTGAAGACATTAGAGGTTAGAATAGAAGAGCTGATGTAATTGGCCGTACCTTTGCATCTACGTTCTCTTTGATGCGAGACAATTGCTGGAGTTCTTTGTCAAGCGCCTCAAACTGCCTGTAAGTGATCAAACCAACATTAAGCACATCATCTCATTATCATGAAAGCCATAACTGCTCTACCACAGAAAGCAAAATAACTCAATATATGAATGAAACTAATGAGAGGCTGCCTCACTTCAGTGTTTCATGTCGGTCTGGGTGTTGCTGGATAACCTTAGCTAAAGCATCGTACTCTGGAACAACAAGAAAATGAAAGAAATGTGAATGTGAGACAAGCAGAAATACAAACTAGCTCAATTAACCGTAAATATTCATATATTATACATTATTTTGACAGCATGTATTGCCACAATTTATTATTTGCTGATTGATTGACTAATCGATTGATCTCACAGCCGTTTCAGCACTATGTTAAACTGTTGAATGTATTGGTTTCACTTCAACATGGTGGGACCACACCTCCAATATTGAATTTGGTCTTTCTCAGTCTATATACAGCAACACAAGTAGTACAGCCAAATGGTTTATTAACATACTACCTTAGATCTGTAAAGTATACATTATAACAGATCAAAGACTAAAATAAAGTAAACATTTTGAAATGACTTTCTAATAGAAAGGAGAAAAAAACATACACAACACAATATTTCTGTTTTTTTGCATCCAACATCAACATTCAGTAGGTTTAACCAGATTCAGTACATGACCTTATTTCCTTTTCTATTCTGTAGTTTTCCTTGTTTTCTTTGGCAGCAAGAGGGCAGTAAAGCCTTAATGAAGGCCTGCACATACCTGGTAGAGTTCAAGAGGCGGTTTAGGCCTGACAGCATGATTTAGTTTTTCAGCTTGGCACATACCTTCATGGTTGTGGAGTGGGTTTATTATTTGTTACATTGGGGTTTGAGTTTAAAATTAATATGTACAAGTTATATATTTGATACAATCAGAATATGTGAAAATGTCTTTGTAACAGAAAATCCTCTTAAAACCAGAAGTTACCATCAAAAAATAGTTTAAGCCCATAAACCACATAAGTCATCATAACAAGAATGAATCAGAAACATTGCACCAACATGGTGATGGTAGTGAGAAGCAGACTTGGACTATTTGACAGTAATTCACGAGTTTTGACAGTTTCTTAATGTATATGCATCATTGCATATTCAACATGTACATTTAAACAGACGTTGCAAATACTATTTTAACAAGCAGTGTTTCAGAAGAGCCCCATTGTCTTGATGAAGAAATGCACAAAATAATGGAACAGTACTTCCCTATTTACTGTTCTCTTGCAAAAGAATAATAAAGAATAAATAAATCCTATTTCCTATTGTCATCAATTAATTTACAAGTGTATTACAGTAGGCATGAATTAAAATGAACATTGTGATTTTCATAATGTTTCATATGTTTTTATTATAGCATTAAATGGAAGAATTCAACATCGTTTTGAGTTCCTTCATCATTCCTCCGAGGACACAGAACAGGTGTTACCAGCAGGACTTTGATGAATAATAAACTAGAATAATAGTATACTTTATAAATTCCCTCGTGCCTTATTCAAAAGATGATAACTTAAGTTTCGTTTCTCTGCTGCATCTCTTAACATCCACGGTGGGCGTCTCTCGCACTCAAGTTTCAGCATCCGAGCAGCTCTGCTACTTTATTCCTTTTTTAAACACCGTTTCTCTGCAGGATTCAAGCAGTCATCACCATGAACACTCTGAACCAACAGTATGAGGAGAAGGTGCGTCCCTGCATTGACCTCATCGACTCTCTTCGCTCTCTGGGTGTAGAGAAGGACTTGGCGCTGCCTGCTATCGCCGTGATTGGAGACCAAAGCTCGGGGAAGAGCTCCGTGTTGGAGGCGCTGTCAGGGGTGGCTCTGCCGAGAGGGAGTGGTAAGTTAAACTCACGGAAAAACAAAATATTGTAACGGACTGAAGGCATATAATGTTAACCTGTTATGTTAGGTGTTATGGTGTTTACAGAAAGTGTTCTAAGATGTTATATAAGATATGTTCTTGCATTTACGGAGGTCAGTGAAGGCCTCATGCCTGGTGGGATGTTGTGTTTTGTGCTGGTAACGGGAAGAGTTAGTCTAGGACCGGGAGCAGATGGTTAAAGATGTTACAGAACGTTAACAGTGTTGACTGTTTGTTGGCGTAGGCTACGGCCCACAGTAGCCTGTGTACTGTCCGCAAATATAGGACCACAAGAAAATAACGTCTCGTAGCTTTCCTGAGTAAGGGTCGCTACAATATTATTTTCATTATTTGACATTTTGATTCCAAAATGAACAGAACTGAATATATAGGTCTGTCTTGCTCCGTTATCACTGATCTAAACGAACCCTTTTACAGCTAAATAAAGCATTAACCTTGAGCAGTTGTCTGGTTTTGCCCCTTTGTTTGGGGAGTGACGTAATGACGCAAAATGATGGATGTTCAACCTTAAATCTAAGTTGTGTGTTGCCTTACGTTACACAAAGTGCAATTGGTCGAATAAAATAAAGAAAATAAACTTGAGAAAGGTAAACAGTAAGACCATCAGTATAATATCCTTTTTAAAGCTGCAGTCATTGACTTTGGCCATGAACCACAACAAGCTGGAAAGGGAATTTCTGTTTTTATAATGTATTTTTTCATTCCTGTAAGCATGTCTCCGTTGGCAATACTACAGCAAACAAATGCAAGGCAGCAAGAATACCACAAAACAAATTGATCTTTATAAAGATATCTGTGTTATTTACTTCAGAAATGAAAGAGAGCAGGGTTTGCCCAGGGCGGACCTTAGACCACAACATCCCTGGTTTGAGTCCAGCTGGGACGCCTCTCTCTCTCCCTTGTTTCCTGAAGGGAGTGTTCAGTAAGAGCTCAGTATGCTTGACAAGAACCAACTTTTCGGAAATGTCCCCCAACCACATCATTCGGAATTGCCACATTTAGTGGCGGGGTGAAAAGCCTGTTGTCATAGCCCCTCCTAGCTGCACCAGAGGGCCTCCTCGATGGCTGACAAAGAGTTACTCTGTAATATGCATGTCTTTAAAATATATATGAAACAAATCATGCAAATGGGATTAGCGGCTTACATTTTCAGTCAGTCACTTTTCAAACTGTCAGCCTTCTCTTGCATATGTGTTATGTCTGGAACATATATTTGAAGATGTAATATTCCCACTTTAATAAAGACAATATCAGTGTTATAATTTCACCAAGAACACTGGATTTCATTTTTCCCCTCATTGTCATTCACTCTTCATTATTTCAGGCATTGTGACAAGATGTCCTCTCGAACTGAAGATGAAGAGAAGGAAAGAAGGAGAGGAGTGGTACGGGAAGATAAGCTACGAGGGTTATGAAGAAGAGATAGAAGACCCTGCAGATGTGGAGAAAATGATTAGAGAAGGTACAGTATACACAGTTCTTTAATTAATGCTACTATCAAAAGCCAAGTATTTGTGGAGCTACTGATTATTTTAGGTTTCAGTGACCAACACTTCCATCCTGTACTCGTCAAATATTGTGTCCTCTCTTTCCAGCTCAGCAAAAATTGGCCGGGAAAGGGGTGGGGATCAGTGATGACCTCATCAGTCTAGAGATTGCCTCTCCTGATGTTCCAGACCTGACGCTCATTGACCTGCCCAGTATCACCAGGGTGGCTGTAAAGGGACAACCAGTGAACATTGGAGACCAGGTATGCTAATTCAGTGTCCCCAAAACACAGTTTTCATAGGGACAATTTATTTGGTAGAAAAGTAATGACAGTAAGATTTATACTTTATAACCACTGGAATTAATACTTTCAGATAAAGAGACTGATCCATAAGTTTATAACAAAACAAGAGACCATCAGCTTGGTGGTTGTTCCATCCAACGTGGACATAGCAACCACAGAGGCTTTGAAGATGGCACAGGAGGTGGATCCTGATGGAGACAGGACTTTGGGTAAATGTGGCTGATTCTAGAAAAGGACTCCTTGGACAAGTTACTTGACTTTTAGATAGTTCACTGTCTGTTTGCCCTTCTCTCTCTCAGGTATCTTGACAATGCCTGACCTGGTGGACAAAGGCACAGAAGAGTCGGTGGTTGAAATTGTCCGTAATGAGGTCATCCACCTGAAGAAGGGCTACATGATCGTCAAGTGCAGGGGTCAGAAGGAGATCACAGAGAGGGTGTCTCTTACTGAAGCAACAGAAAGAGAAAAAGCATTCTTCAGCGAGCATCTGTATTTCCAGTGAGTTCATTATTTTTGGGTAATAATGCAATGAATGATTTGCAGTTTGACTGGTTGGGTACTTTCTACTCAGTAATGTTTTATCTTTGCTGTAGGACTCTCTACGATGAAGGCCATGCCACGGTTCCTAAACTGGCGGAAAAACTCACCCTTGAGCTGGTGCAACATATCCAGGTAAACACTTCTCAGTGCTTCACCATAGCGGTTCACTACAGATTACTTTGCCATTTCATGTGTTAAAGGTTTGACACCTGTGATTTGCAGAGATCTCTGCCTCAACTGGAAGAGCAGATAAAGAAGAAACTAACAGAGACTCAGGCCACGCTGGACAAATGTGGCAGTGGACCCCCAGCTGATGCAGCTGAGAGACTGGGTTTCCTCATTGACGTGAGTTTACTAGCTGTCACTTACAAAACACTGCACCTCCTCGTTTTGATTTAATTCTCATTCTTCTTTTATCTGAACCTGTTTTATTTTAGAGAGTGGCAGCGTTTACACAGGATGCTATCCGCCTCACCACAGGGGAGGAAATCAAATGTGGAGGCAAGCTAAATATCTTTGCCATACTCAGAGAACAGTTTGCGGATTGGAAAAATACCATAGAGGTCTCTGGAATAATATGTAAGTACATCATCAACCTGGTCATTACGTAATGTCTTTGCTGTGGTTTCCATACTTCAAAATTGTAACCTAAAATGTAAACTATTGAGTAAGATATTAAAATATTGTTTATTTTTATGCCATTTTCCTTCTCAGTGTGAAAACACTGCTCCAGACTGCTGTATCACTGCTAACCGAGTGTTAACCTTGTTTGTGTCCACTTTTTCTTTCACAAATTCATCCCCATTGCAGTCAACCAGAATATTGAGAGAGAGGTGACTCAGTATGAACAAAAGTACCGTGGAAGAGAACTGCCGGGGTTCATAAACTACAAGACCTTTGAGGACATGGTCAAGGAGCAGATCAAAGAGCTGGAAGGGCCTGCTCTCCTGAAACTCAAGGAAGTAGCAGGCATGTCATATTATGATGCTACAATGATTGCAAAACAGCTGAATATGTAACACCGTAAAGTTATGAGTAGATCTTGCATTGTTTCATTTGTGTTTTCTTTTTTAGACATTGTGACGAAAGAGCTGGTTAAGTTGGCACAGAGCAGCCTTGTTGGATTTCCTAACCTCATCAGCACAGCACAGGTATAGTTTTCATTTCCCATATATATAACTGAACACTGTTGAATATTTACTGATAATTGTGTATGTCCTTCAGAATAAGATTGAAGCCGTCAGAAAGGAGAAGGAGACTGCAGCAGAGTCCATGCTGAGGACTCAGTTTGAAATGGAAATTATTGTTTACACTCAGGACAGCACATACAGCAAGAAGTTAGGGAAGCGGAAGAGGGAAGATGAACAGTATTGCACCCTGAGCAGTGACAGTGGGGCCACCCTGAGAGAGATGATTAAACACCTGAAGTCCTATTACAAAGTAAGTGTAATCTACATGCTGTACATTTTATTTCTGTGCCTCACAGCATTTAATACATCACACATTTTATTTACCGTAAAAAGGTCGGAAAGAAAACGCTTATTTTAATCTGCACCTCCTCCCATTGCGTTCTTGTTTAGAAGGTGGCATTTAAATGTAATTTATTACCAGACTAAGTTAGGTACATGGTTAAAATATTATTTTGTTGGCAGCTAAATATAGAAATATACTGAGTTGATGGGGGCTATGAATGTCAGTATAAAACAATTTTATATAAATGCAGCAGAGTAGATCATTTCTAACAACTTCCAGTAAAAACCATGTACACTAACGGTAAAAACCAAATACCAATCATTTTCTTATATTGACAGATACAGCGTGACACCCCAACTTTCTCCTTTCTCAACCACAGATTGCTGGCCAGCGTCTGGCTGACCAGATTCTGCTGGTAATCCGCTACCAGGTGTTGCAGGAGTCTGCCGTCCAGCTGCAGAGGGAGATGCTGCAGATGTTTCAAAACAAGGCGATAACAGAGTGGCTCCTTCAAGAGGACTCTGGCATAAGAACCAAGAGAATCCACCATCAGAATCGCCTTAAGCGGTTGTCATCGGCACGCATTCTGTTGACTGACTTTAGTATGAAACATACAACTTCAACCAAGGGCTTCGGTTTGGTCTCAACATGGGAAGGGACACAATAACCCACCCCCTACCCTCCACAACCACCCCTGTGGGTGCGACCACTGTAAAAAGCAAACAGACAAAAAAACAGAGGACTGATAACTTCTGACCGCCAAATGGTTTATTACCGTACTACCTTAGATCTGTATTAACATTCAAATAAAGTATACACAGTAACAGATCAAAGACTAAAATAAACTAATTTGGAAATTACTTTCTAAGCCTTGTGGCTTTAGAGAAAATAGCAAATCAAACTCAAGTTTGACAGCAAAGCACGAGTTGTAAAGTAATCCTAAATAATTCTAGAAATGTATAACAGATATCCTAACCAAGTCATCAATAAGCAAATGTGGTCTTCCACACTCTGCAATTAACTGTCTGCCTCAGTGATGTAAATAAATATTAAATATATTCCTGATGGACAGGTGGCACCTTGCGTGGTAGCCCCTGCCATCAGAGTATGAATGGCTGAATGACATGAAGTGTTACAGCGCTTTGAGAGGTCGGAAGACTAGAAAAGCGCTATTCAAGTACAAGTCCATTTACCATAGGGACAGACATGAGTCTGAAAGGCCACCATTTTGTTAAATACTTGAACAAGACATGTGGACAAGTCTACTTTATTCAAAAATACATACAAAAAGGATTCAAAGACAAAAACAAAAATGTTTCAAAGTGGTTCACTCAGTCAGGATCTCTACACATTCATTCACCATTCTGTGCTGGGCTCTCGTGACTGTTCTCGTCATTGTCCGATTTATCATCATCTAGGAAAAATTAAAAATATTATTAGTAGGTATCTCTACTTTTTCTAAACTGGACAGAAGAGGAAACGGATCAACATTTTGTTTTTCTTTAACAACGGAGAGATCAACAGCTATTGAGAATATAGAAGATGACACAGGGACATTGAAAAACACAAACAATTGCAAGTACGACGCCCACCATGCCCATGTTTACTCACTCTCAAGTGTCTGCTGTAGTTCCTGTATGGTACTGAGTAGCACATGGAACTGCTTCTTCCTCAACTCCAGCTGTGTGGGACCAAAGGGAGAGAAAAATTCAAATATTATAAATGATTGAAGACATTAGAGGTTAGAATAGAAGAGCTGATGTAATTGGCCGTACCTTTGCATCTACGTTCTCTTTGATGCGAGACAATTGCTGGAGTTCTTTGTCAAGCGCCTCCAACTGCCTGTAAGTGATCAAACCAACATTAAGCACATAATCTCATTATCATGAAAGCCATAACTGCTCTACCACAGAAAGCAAAATAACTCAATATATGAATGAAACGAATGAGAGGCTGCCTCACTGTTATCTTGCAAAAGAATAATAAAGAATAAATAAATCCTATTTCCTATTGTCATCAATTAATTTACAAGTGTATTACAGTAGGCATGAATTAAAATGAACATTGTGATTTTCATAATGTTTCATATGTTTTTATTATAGCATTAAATGGAAGAATTCAACATCGTTTTGAGTTCCTTCATCATTCCTCCGAGGACACAGAACAGGTGTTACCAGCAGGACTTTGATGAATAATAAACTAGAATAATAGTATACTTTATAAATTCCCTCGTGCCTTATTCAAAAGATGATAACTTAAGTTTCGTTTCTCTGCTGCATCTCTTAACATCCACGGTGGGCGTCTCTCGCACTCAAGTTTCAGCATCCGAGCAGCTCTGCTACTTTATTCCTTTTTTAAACACCGTTTCTCTGCAGGATTCAAGCAGTCATCACCATGAACACTCTGAACCAACAGTATGAGGAGAAGGTGCGTCCCTGCATTGACCTCATCGACTCTCTTCGCTCTCTGGGTGTAGAGAAGGACTTGGCGCTGCCTGCTATCGCCGTGATTGGAGACCAAAGCTCGGGGAAGAGCTCCGTGTTGGAGGCGCTGTCAGGGGTGGCTCTGCCGAGAGGGAGTGGTAAGTTAAACTCACGGAAAAACAAAATATTGTAACGGACTGAAGGCATATAATGTTAACCTGTTATGTTAGGTGTTATGGTGTTTACAGAAAGTGTTCTAAGATGTTATATAAGATATGTTCTTGCATTTACGGAGGTCAGTGAAGGCCTCATGCCTGGTGGGATGTTGTGTTTTGTGCTGGTAACGGGAAGAGTTAGTCTAGGACCGGGAGCAGATGGTTAAAGATGTTACAGAACGTTAACAGTGTTGACTGTTTGTTGGCGTAGGCTACGGCCCACAGTAGCCTGTGTACTGTCCGCAAATATAGGACCACAAGAAAATAACGTCTCGTAGCTTTCCTGAGTAAGGGTCGCTACAATATTATTTGCATTATTTGACATTTTGATTCCAAAATGAACAGAACTGAATATATAGGTCTGTCTTGCTCCGTTATCACGGATCTAAACGAACCCTTTTACAGCTAAATAAAGCATTAACCTTGAGCAGTTGTCTGGTTTTGCCCCTTTGTTTGGGGAGTGACGTAATGACGCAAAATGATGGATGTTCAACCTTAAATCTAGGTTGTGTGTTGCCTTACGTTACACAAAGTGCAATTGGTCAAATAATATAAAGAAAAGAAACTTGAGAAAGGTAAACAGTAAGACCATCAGTATAATATCCTTTTTAAAGCTGCAGTCATTGACTTTGGCCATGAACCACAACAAGCTGGAAAGGGAATTTCTGTTTTTATAATGTAATTTTTCATTACTGTAAGCATGTCTCCGTTGGTAACATTACAGCAAACAAATGCAAGGCAGCAAGAATAACACAAAACAAATTGATCTTTACAAAGATATCTGTGTTATTTCCTTCATAAATGAAAGAGAGCAGGGTTTGCCCAGGGCTGACCTTAGACCACAATATCCCTAGTTTGTGTCCAGCTGGGACACCTCTCTCTCTCCCTTGTTTCCTGAAGGGAGTGTTCAGTAAGAGCTCAGTATGCTTGACAAGAACCAACTTTTCGGAAATGTCCCCCAACCACATCATTCGGAATTGCCACATTTAGTGGCGGGGTGAAAAGCCTGTTGTCATAGCCCCTCCTAGCTGCACCAGAGTGCCTCCTCGATGGCTGACAAAGAGTTACTCTGTAATATGCATGTCTTTAAAATATATATGAAACAAATCATACAAATGGGATTAACGGCTTACATTTTCAGTCAGTCACTTTTCAAAGGCATTCATAGCGTTGCACTTGTTTTAAACACGACTACAGAAATGTCCCTGTTTACATTGGGGTCAAGGATTTCACCAACAAAATGTTGACATTGATGTTAGCCTTCTCTTGCATATGTGTTATGTCTGGAACATATTTTGAAAATGTAATATTCCCACTTTAATAAAGACAATATATCAGTGTTATAATTTCACCAAGAACACTGGATTTCATTTTTCCCCTCATCATCATTCACTCTTCATTATTTCAGGCATTGTGACAAGATGTCCTCTCGAACTGAAGATGAAGAGAAGGAAAGAAGGAGAGGAGTGGTACGGGAAGATAAGCTACGAGGGTTATGAAGAAGAGATAAAAGACCCTGCAGATGTGGAGAAAATGATTAGAGAAGGTACAGTATACACAGTTCTTTAATGCTACTATCAAAAGACAAATATTTGTGAAGCTATACTCATCTTTTTAGGTTTCAGTGATCAGCATTTCCATCCTGTACTAGTCAAATATTGTGTCCTCTCTCTCCAGCTCAGGAAAAATTGGCCGGGGGTGGGGTGGGGATCAGTGATGACCTCATCAGTCTAGAGATTGCCTCTCCTGATGTTCCAGACCTGACGCTCATTGACCTGCCCGGCATCACCAGGGTGGCTGTAAAGGACCAACCAGTGAACATTGGAGACCAGGTATGCTAATTCAGTGTCCCCAAAACACAGTTTTCATGGGGACAATTTATTTGGTAGAAAAGTAATGACGGTAATATTTATACTTTATAACCACTGGAATTAATACTTTCAGATAAAGAGACTGATCCAGAAGTTTATAACAAAACAAGAGACCATCAGCTTGGTGGTTGTTCCATCCAACGTGGACATAGCAACCACAGAGGCTTTGAAGATGGCACAGGAGGTGGATCCTGATGGAGACAGGACTTTGGGTAAATGTGGCTGATTCTAGAAAAGGACTCCTTGGACAAGTTACTTGACTTTTAGATAGTTCACTGTCTGTTTGCCCTTCTCTCTCTCAGGTATCTTGACCAAGCCTGACCTGGTGGACAAAGGCACAGAAGAGTCGGTGGTTGAAATAGTCCGTAATGAGGTCATCCACCTGAAGAAGGGCTACATGATCGTCAAGTGCAGGGGTCAGAAGGAGATCACAGAGAGGGTGTCTCTTACTGAAGCAACAGAAAGAGAAAAAGCATTCTTCAACGAGCATCTGCATTTCCAGTGAGTTCATTATTTTTGGGTAATAATGCAATGAATGATTTGCAGTTTGACTGGTTGGGTACTTTCTACTCAGTAATGTTTTATCTTTGCTGTAGGACTCTCTACAATGAAGGCCATGCCACGGTTCCTAAACTGGCGGAAAAACTCACCCTTGAGCTGGTGCAACATATCCAGGTAAACACTTCTCAGTGCTTCACCATAGCGGTTCACTACAGATTACTTTGCCATTTCATGTGTTAAAGGTTTGACACCTGTGATTTGCAGAGATCTCTGCCTCAACTGGAAGAGCAGATAAAGAAGAAACTAACAGAGACTCAGGCAAAGCTGGACAAATGTGGCAGTGGACCCCCAGCTGATGCAGCTGAGAGACTGGGTTTCCTCATTGACGTGAGTTTACTAGCTGTCACTTACAAAACACTGCACCTCCTCGTTTTGATTTAATTCTCATTCTTCTTTTATCTGAACCTGTTTCATTTTAGAGAGTGGCAGCGTTTACACAGGATGCTATCCGCCTCACCACAGGGGAGGATATCAAATTTGGAGGCAAGCTAAATATCTTTGCCATACTCAGACAACAGTTTGCGGCTTGGAAAAATACCATAGAGTTCTCTGGAATAACATGTAAGTGCATCAACAACCTGGTCATTACGTAATGTCTTTGCTGTGGTTTCCATACTTCAAACTTGTAACCTAAAATGTAAACTATTGAGTAAGATATTAAAATACTGTTTATTTTTATGCCATTTTCCTTCTCAGTATGAAAACACTGCTCCAGACTGCTGTATCACTGCTAACCGAGTGTTAACCTTGTTTGTGTCCACTTTTTCTTTCACAAATTCATCCCCATTGCAGTCAACCAGAATATTGAGAGAGAGGTGACTCAGTATGAACAAAAGTACCGTGGAAGAGAACTGCCGGGGTTCATAAACTACAAGACCTTTGAGGACATGGTCAAGGAGCAGATCAAAGAGCTGGAAGGGCCTGCTCTCCTGAAACTCAAGGAAGTAGCAGGCATGTCATATTATGATGCTACAATGATTGCAAGCCAGCTGAATATGTAACACCGTAAAGTTATGAGTAGATCTTGTATTGTTTCATTTGTGTTTTCTTTTTTAGACATTGTGACAAAAGAGCTGGTTAAGTTGGCACAGAGCAGCCTTGTTGGATTTCCTAACCTCATCAGAACAGCACAGGTATAGTTTTCATTTCCCATATATATAACTGAACATAGTTGAATATTTACTGATAATTGTGTATGTCCTTCAGATGAAGATTGAAGCCATCAGAAAGGAGAAGGTGACTGCAGCAGAGTCCATGCTGAGGACTCAGTTTAAAATGGAAATGATTGTTTACACTCAGGACAGCACATACAGCAAGAAGTTAGGGAAGCGGAAGAGGGAAGATGAACAGTATTGCACCCTGAGCAGTGACAGTGGGGCCACCCTGAGAGAGATGATTAAACACCTGAAGTCCTATTACAAAGTAAGTGTAATCTACATGCTGTACATTTTATTTCTGTGCCTCACAGCATTTAATACATCACACATTTTATTTACCGTAAAAAGGTCGGAAATAAAACGCTTATTTTAATCTGCACCTCCTCCCATTGCGTTCTTGTTTAGAAGGTGCCATTTAAATGTAATTTATTACCAGACTAAGTTAGGTACATGGTTAAAATATTATTTTGTTGGCAGCTAAATATAGAAATATACTGTGTTGATGGGGGCTATGAATGTCAGTATAAAACAATGTTATATAAATGCAGCAGAGTAGATCATTTCTAACAACTTCAGGTACAAACCATGTACACTAACGGTAAAAACCAAATACCAATAATTTTCTGACATTGACAGATACAGCGTGACACCCCAACTTTCTCCTTTCTCAACCACAGATCGCTGGCCAGCGTCTGGCTGACCAGATTCCGCTGGTAATCCGCTACCAGGTGTTGCAGGAGTCTGCCGTCCAGCTGCAGAGGGAGATGCTGCAGATGTTTCAAGACAAGGCGAAAACAGAGTCGCTCCTTCAAGAGGACTCTGGCATAAGAACCAAGAGAATCCACCATCAGAATCGCCTTCAGCGGTTGTCATTGGCACGCATTCTGTTGACTGACTTTAGTATGAACACATACAACTTCAACCAAGGGCTTCGGTTTGGTCTCAACATTAGAAAGGACACAACAACCCACCCCCTACCCTCCACAACCACCCCTGTGGGTGCGACCGCTGTAAAAAGCAAACAAACAAAAAAACAGAGGATTGATAACTTCTGACCGCCAAATGGTTTATTACCGTACTACCTTAGATCTGTATTAACATTCAAATAAAGTATACACAGTAACAGATCAAAGATTAAAATATAGTACAAATTTGGAAATTACTTTCTATTAGAAAGGAGAAAAAAACACACACAATATTTCTGTTTTTTGCATCCAACATCAACATTCAGTAGGTTTAACCAGATTCAGTACATGACCTTATTTCCTTTCTATTCTGTAGTTTTCCTTGTTTTCTTTGGCAGCAAGAGGGCAGTAAAGCCTTAATGAAGGCCTGCACATACCTGGTAGAGTTCTAGAGCCGGTTTAGGCCTGACAGCATGATTTAGTTTTTCAGCTTGGCACATACCTTCATGGTTGTGGAGTGGGTTTATTATTTGTTACATTGGGGTTTGAGTTTAAAATTAATATACAAGTTATATATTTGATACAATCAGAAAATGTCTTTGTAATAGAAAATCCTCTAAAAACCAGAAGTTACCATCAAAAAATAGTTTAAGCCCATAAACCACATAAGTCATCATAACAAGAATGAATCAGAAACATTGCACCAACATGGTGATGGTAGTGAGAATCAGACTTGGACTATTTGACAGTAATTCACGAGTTTTGACAGTTTCTTAATGTATATGCATCATTGCATATTCAACATGTACATTTAAACAGACGTTGCAAATACTATTTTAACAAGCAGTGTTTCAGAAGAGCCCCATTGTCTTGATGAAGAAATGCACAAAATAATGTCACAGTACTTCCCTATTTACTGTTCTCTTGCAAAAGAATAATAAAGAAGAAGAAATAAATCCTATTTCCTATTGTCATCAATTCATTTATTAGTGTATTACAGTAGGCATGAATTAAAATGAACATTGTGATTTTCATATGTTTCATATGTTTTTATTATAGCATTAAATGGAAGAATTCAACATCGCTTTGAGTTCCTTCATCGTTCCTCCGAGGACACAGAACAGGTGTTACCAGCAGGACTTTGATGAATAGTAAACTAGTATAATAGTATACTTTATAAATTCCCTCGTGCCTTATTCAAAAGATAATTGCCCGAGAATGTGATACATTATCTGAACATACACAGGTGGTGAGCACTAGTCACCCTATGTTGTATGAATATGTTCCCTGGTAGCTACATGTCTCTACGAAAGTCAAGGAAACGAAACCTAGCATAACTTAAGTTTCGTTTTTCTGCTGCATCTCTTAACATCCACGGTGGGCGTCTCTCGCACTCAAGTTTCAGCATCCGAGCAGCTCTGCTACTTTATTCCTTTTTTAAACACCGTTTCTCTCCAGGATTCAAGCAGTGATCACCATGAACACTCTGAACCAACAGTATGAGGAGAAGGTGCGTCCCTGCATTGACCTCATCGACTCTCTTCGCTCTCTGGGTGTAGAGAAGGACTTGGCGCTGCCTGCTATCGCCGTGATTGGAGACCAAAGCTCGGGGAAGAGCTCCGTGTTGGAGGCGCTGTCAGGGGTGGCTCTGCCGAGAGGGAGTGGTAAGTTAAACTCACGGAAAAACAATAATATTATTTGCATTATTTAACATTTTGATTCCAAAATGAACAGAACTGAATATATAGGTCTGTCTCGCTCCGTTATCACTGATCTAAACGAACCCTTTTACAGCTAAATAAAGCATTAACCTTGAGCAGTTGTCTGGTTTTTCCCTTTGTTTGGGGAGTGATGTAATGACTCAAAATGATGGATGTTCAACCTTAAATCTACAAGAACCACAACAAGCCGAAAAAGCTGGAAAGAGAATTTCTGTTTTTATAATGTAATTCTTTTCGTATGTCTCCGTTGGCAACTTTGATCTGTAAATCTCAAAACCTGCATGTCTGGTACAGCAGGTTTAAATGAAGGCATCATGGTAACACTCATCTTTAGTGGCAACACTAAATGCATGGCAGCATGTTCAACCTTGCCTTACGTTACACAAAGTGCAATTGATCGAATAAAATAAAGAAAATAATCTTTAGAAATAAACAGTAAGACCATCAGTATAATATCATTTCAAAGCTGCAGTCATTGAGTTTGGCTGTGGGGCACAAGAACCACAACAAGTTGAAAAAGCCAGCGGTATATACCGATCCCTGCAGTGGTATGCGACTACTTTTCCTGAAAAGTAAAAACCTGCGTTTCCTGAAGGCAGGAGCTGCTTGAAAGTGGAAGTCTATTGTCAGACAGACACACCAGTGCCGCCTCCTGATGAATATGCAAACAATTGGTTTGATTCACGACCAGTGATGCTGTAAATGTATTTTTTTCTGAGGCTATTGACAAAGTAGCGCAACACAGTGTTTTAAATAGAGGATGTATCCATTTTATACGCCGTTGGAAAAGTAGTTGCACTGTTGAACAACAGTGGCAAACCACCGTCCACTTTTCGATCTCGGCACTACTGGTGAAAAGCCTGTTGTGTAGCATCCGAGTGCCTTCTTGATCGCTGACACAGTGACTCTGTGTCACTATGAAACAAATCATACAAATGGGATTAACGTTTTACATTTTCAGTCAGTCTCTTTTCAAAGGCATTCATAGCGTTGCACTTGTTTTAAACACTACTACAGAAATGTCCCTGTTTACATTGGGGTCGAGGATTCCGCCAACAAAATGTTGACTTTGGTGTTAGCCTTCTCTATGTGTTATATCTGGAACATATATTTGAAGATGTAATATTCCCACTTTTATAAAGACAATATCAGTGTTATAATTTCACCAAAAACGCTGGATTTCATTTTTCCCCTCATCATCATTCACTTTTCATTAATTCAGGCATTGTGACAAGATGTCCTCTCGAACTGAAGATGAAGAGAAGGAAAGAAGGAGAGGAGTGGTACGGGAAGATAAGCTACCAGGGTTATGAAGCAGAGATAGAAGACCCTGCAGATGTGGATGCCATGATTAGAGAAGGTACAGTATACACAGTTATTTAATGCTACTAACAAAAGTCAAGTATTTGCGGAGCTACTGATTATTTTAGGTTTCAGTGATCAGTACTTCCATCCTGTACTAGTCAAATATTGTGTCCTCTCTCTCCAGCTCAGGAAAAATTGGCCGGGAAAGGGGTGGGGATCAGTGATGACCTCATCAGTCTGGAGATTGCCTCTCCTGATGTTCCAGACCTGACGCTCATTGACCTGCCCGGCATCACCAGGGTGGCTGTAAAGGGACAACCTGAGAACATTGGAGACCAGGTATGCTAATTCAGTGTCTCCAAAACACAGTTTTCATAGGGACAATTTATTTGGTAGCAATGTAATGACAGTAAGATTTATACTTTATAACCACTGGAATTAATACTTTCAGATAAAGAGACTGATCCAGAAGTTTATAACAAAACAAGAGACCATCAGCTTGGTGGTTGTTCCATCCAACGTGGACATAGCAACCACAGAGGCTTTGAAGATGGCACAGGAGGTGGATCCTGGTGGAGACAGGACTTTGGGTAAATGTGGCTGATTCTAGAAAAGTTACTTTTTCTTTAGATAGTTCACTGTCTGTTTGCTGTAGCGTTGCTGCTGGTAGCAGATCTAATAAATACAAATGAATTATTATCAAGATATGTAACGATTATTCATATTTAAATTATGATTTATAAACCCATACATTATCATAAAATAATGATGGTACTCAGTTTTTGCCATAAGACACCATTAGTTTAACAAACCAGATTCAATTTAGGATGCAACCCAATTTTGGAAAAATAGGGAAAACTTTAAAATTTGAAATTAATCAATTAAATCTCAGGGTTGCTACAGAGTTGTTCTCATGGTGTACAGAGACCTATCATTTCAAATACACACAAATCAAATGATCAAGTTCTTTACAAATGAAGTATTTATTGGATTAACTACATAACAGAAAATATATGAATAAACGATAAAATAAACTAAATTAAAGCTGCGAGCAGCGATGGACGGGCCCTCGCATCCTCCAGCGCGTCGGGGGTGCCGGCGGGACTCCGGCCTGCGCGTCCGAGAACGTCCGCGACCTTCGAACAGCGCGTCCGCGAGTGAGACGTTTTTAATCCCTGATGCTGGAAATGATGCTTTGCAAATAGTCCGACGCTTCCTGTATCCGCTGCCTGGCGCTACAGAACACGTGCAAGCATGCATTATGTAGCTCTGTGTCAAATGTAAACCACATTGTGTAAAAGTCATGTAAATCGGATGGTGTTTGTCAAAAAACGCAGATTTCCTTTCGCCAACAGGTGGCGCTGTGAGTATTAGGGAAAATTTGCTTGTAGACATCCTCAGGCCATGAGTGTTATCAAGCATGTGAAGTTTGGGACCGTTTGGAACAAGTCCAGCTGAGTTACATCAGACATTTCCTTTAGCTAGCAGGCGGCGCTATGAGTTATTGAATTTTTTTCAATTGAAGTATGTTCAAGCTTGAAGTAGCATCATGGATAAGACGTTTTGTGCGGATTGGATAATGTACCTTGGAGTTATAACAACTTCCTTTTTCATGCCGAATGACGCAAAATGGCCACCACGCCATGTCAAGGTTCTTCTACGAAAACTCTCGATTTTTATAACTTTTAATCACAAAGGTCTTAAGAGCATCTTGACCAAATTTCAAGAAAATCGCATAAATTCTCTAGGAGGAGTTCGTTAAAGTGCGAAGGCTGAAAAATGCAAAAAGTGACAAAAAACACAACTTCGCGGGTTTACTGTAGCTCCCCCTAGTGGTCGAATGCAAAAACATTGTCAGGGTTTGTTACGGGATGCGATGTGCACATATGCTGAAAGTTTTGGAAATTTAGGACAAATGCTTGAGAAGTTATGTATATTGATATTATGCCATGCCCCTAAGAAGTTCATTGGTCCGTATCTTGTAAACGCTAAGATATATAAAAAAGCTTTTGATAACTTTAGATGATATAGGTCCATTAATGATCCACAGCAAACTATATAGAAATTGGACCCAGGGTGTAGGACGAGTTCGCAAAAATGTGTTTTTCACTAAATTCAAGATGGCGGAAAATCTAAGTAGGCGGAGCTTAGGGGTCTGAGAGGCTTTTTAGATCGAGCGGATTTGGACATGTGCGTTGAATTTCAAGTAAATCGGACATACTGGCCGAGGGGCGTCGCCGGGCCGACTTGTAGGGGGCGCTAGAGAGCCATTTTTTTACACAGAAATATGCATTCTTTTTCAGATGGCTATTTTCACCAGGCCTGACAAGTCCCCAAAAGTTGGTGAGTTTTCATGCATGGCAAGTCCTCCGACCATGCGTACGTTTACCTAAACGGGTACAATTTCAATAGGGCCTTCGCTGGCCCGACGTTGTCGGTTGCTCGGGCCCTAATGAATGAATGAATAAAGAATATGATGAACAGTACAATGAATAACGATGAACCACAAACAAATGAAAATTATTGCATGTGACCAGGTAGAATCAGTGACTCGTGTCATTGATTGATGTCCATCAATTCAATTTATATCTAAGATTATTTTATTATCTTGGTAGACTCAACCTATACAGTCTGAGTGTCAAGAGTCGTGTCTGCTCTGAGTATATCCAGGGGCATGATAAATTGAGAGTTCAACTATTAAGTGAACTATAGGTTCCTGAGGGCAGTCTCTGGAAGAAGTTTATTAGTTGAGATTGTGTCATTGACATTTCAGTTTCATCATCCTTCCATGGATGTTCGCTACATTGCCCTTTCTCTCTCAGGTATCCTGACCAAGCCTGACCTGGTGGACAAAGGCACAGAAGAGTCGGTGGTTGAAATTGTCCGTAATGAGGTCATCCACCTGAAGAAGGGCTACATGATCGTCAAGTGCAGGGGTCAGAAGGAGATCACAGAGAGGGTGTCTCTTACTGAAGCAATAGAAAGAGAAAAAGCATTCTTCAGCGACCATGTGCATTTCAAGTAAGTTCATTATTTTTGCATGATTGTAACATGTTTTTTCATGGTGAATTATTAGTGCTGTGATTTATTATACATATAATATATAATGCTCAATAGCTTTTTCTTCTTCTTGCTGAAGCACTCTATACAATGACGGCCATGCTTGTATTCCTAAACTGGCTGAGAAACTCACACTTGAGCTGGTGAATCACATTGAGGTAAATACTTACACCGATAAATTTACAGTCTGTTAAACGTTAACTTGATTACTTTAGTTGTTAAAGTTTTGACCCTCGTTTGATTTGCAGAGATCTCTGCCTCGACTGGAAGAGCAGATAGAGGAGAAACTTGCACAAACTCAAGCAGAGCTGGAGAGATATGGCAGTGGACCCCCAGCTGACGCAGCTGAAAGACTCTTCTTCCTCATTGATGTGAGCTCCCTCACTCTTCATAACGTTCACCTGGTTACAAAGGCAAATGCTCACCACCATGTATGAACTTGTCTTTGTCATGTGTGTGCTGCAGAAAGTGACAGCATTCACACAGGATGCCATCAATCTGACTACAGGAGAGGAGCTCAACTGTGGAGACAAGCTCAATGTCTTTTCTACACTCAGAAGAGGGTTCTGGAAGTGGAATGCCCACCTGGACCGCTCAGGACATAACTGTATGTATCAGTTTGATCTGGTCTACAGCTGTTCACCAGCAGGACTTTGAAATATTTTTTTTTGTGTTGCAGTTAACAAGAAGATTGAGAAAGAGGTGGAGGGATATGAAGAGAGGTACCGTGGAAGAGAACTGCCGGGCTTCATCAACTACAAGACCTTTGAGGTTATGGTCAAGCAGCAGGTCAAACAGCTGGAAGAACCGGCTGTCAAGAAACTCAAGGAAATAGCCGGTGAGGATAGTAGTATGATTGAATATATGACAGGTTTATCCAGTAATATGTTTTTCTTTAATATTCAGGTTTTCTCTTGATACTGTACAGCCACCAGTGAAGTGCTCGGTGGAGATCAAGCTGCTTTATCTTCTTGTATCTCCATTTCTTCCAGACGCTGTTAAGAAGGTGTTCATTCAGCTGGCCCAAAGTAGCTTCATTGGATTTCCTAACCTCATTAAAACAGCCAAGGTATCCATCTTCTATGAGTGTCTCGAAATTTTATTTACATCATTTTTCTGCCGGTGTTCAGACTGACCAGAATCTTATTTTCTAGACAAAGATCGAAGCCATCAAGCAAGAAAAAGAGTCCACAGCTGAATCCATGCTGAGAACCCAGTTCAAGATGGAGCTGCTTGTTTACTCTCAGGACAGGACCTACAGCAACAGTTTGAGTGACAGGAAGAAGGAAGAGGATGAGGAAGAAAGACCGAAAAGCTTCAAATTTCGAGAAAGGAGTATTGTGTACTGCATGGATAATCATGCAACAATTCGGGAGCTGATGTTGCACCTTCAATCATATTACAAAGTATGTTTCAATCTAGACCAATGATTATTGAACAAAAACAATGACAGAAATGTTCAGACCCTTGTTCTGCCGTCGTTTGTCAAAGTTTCTCTTCTTTTTACTCTTTCAGATTGCCAGCCAGCGTCTGGCTGACCAGATCCCGCTGGTGATCCGCTACCAGATGTTGCAGGAGTCTGCTGTCCAGCTGCAGAGGGAGATGCTGCAGATGCTTCATGACAAGGAGAACTTTGAGTTCTTGCTGAAGGAGGATTGTGACATTGGCACCCAGAGGGCTGGTTTGCAGAGTCGCCTTAAACGCCTCATGAAGGCCCGCACATTCCTGGTGGAGTTCTAGCAGAGATCAGGCATAGGCGCAGTTTGAACTGTAACGTTGGGGGTTCACAAAATTTGAGTTTATTTTTGTACTTCCGGTTCTCTCGCGTCAAAGTCTATGGGTGTTTTAAATGGGTTTTTAGGTGCCTAAAATAAGGTCTGTGGCTAACACAAGCTTATGAGGTTTTAATTTGTTCTACAATATAAAATAGGTTAGTAGTATCACAAACTTGTGTTCCTGCAATAATCCAAAATCCAATGGAAAAATCCCATCTGCTTTTTTTAGAGGTAACCAGTGCGATGCTAACTTCCAGGGATGGCCTACAAAAATGTCATCCCTGCAGCATTTTATTGCTTCCCGACAATTTGCGGATTCTTCCTCTTGTGTGAACCCTCCTCTCCAAATTTGCCTGTTATGGGTGTGCATGCAAGAGTGCCCATGCAGGCTACCATACCATAGACCATAACCAATGCTTAATGAAAATATTCAGTCACACAATTAGTTAAACCTTTGTATTTTATGGCTCCTGAACCAACACAAACTGCGCCTGTAGGGTCATTGTTTAAGTATTGCTCTGCTGTTATTTTTTATTCTGTCCAGTGTAGAATGGACACATTTGCTTTCGATGTTACATCTATGTCAGAACAGTGAAAGTGGGGAGTTGTTTTAAATGTACTGTAACATGTACTACTGCTGTCATTCCAAGAGAAAGAAAAATCAAATGCCTGTTATTTTATACGGGGAAAAGGGATCATAGGAGCACATTGTTTAAGTAACATACCATGTTTCTGAGATATACCCAGTTCAATTACTGAGTTCCCCTAGTTCAGATGCTTTGTAGTGCGTTCCTATTAATGGCTCAACCACTTTGATTATACAGGTAGTTTTTGTTTCTTCAAGTGCATCTTTTTCATGCTGTGCAAATATATTTGTTTAAATAAAGAAACAATTTGACTTTAATTGATTGTGTAATTTGGCTATTCCATCTTGCTCTTTCCAGTCAATCTAACATCTGTTCTCCCAAAATTGTCATTTTTAATTTAGATGTGACATATTCTTGACATGAGCAATTAGTGACTTAAAAAGATTATACAACATAAATGGATCTACTACTACTACAATCCTGATCTGTCCTGTCTGTATCCAACAGTATAGCAGCAGAGCAGCTGCAGCTTCATGTTAAGATAAGCTGACCTGGGACATGATTAAATATAACACTATATATTTCTTTCCCATGAGTCTAATTAAAATACTTAAACACACTTTTTTAATTTGCCTGGTACTGACTTTTGGTTCTTGATAATATGGTAAACTCTGTTGATCAAACTTGCTCACGACTACACTTAAAAATTGTTGTAACTATGTCCCCCTTGTGGCTTTAGAGAAAATAGCAAATCAAACTCAAGTTTGACAGTAAAGCACGAGTTGTAAAGTAATCCTAAATAATTCTAGAAATGTATAACAGATATCCTAACCAAGTCATCAATAAGCATATGTGGTCTTCCACACTCTGCAATTAACTGTCTGCCTCAGTGATGTAAATAAATATAAAATATATTCCTGATGGACAGGTGGCACCTTGCGTGGTAGCCCCTGCCATCAGAGTATGAATGGGTGAATGACATGAAGTGTTAAAGCGCTTTGAGAGGTCGGAGGACCAGAAAAGCGCAATTCAAGTACAAGTCCATTTAGGGACAGACATGCGTCTGAAAGGCCACCATTTTGTTAAATACTTGAACAAGACAGATGTGGACAAGTCTACTTTATTCAAAAATACATACAAAAAGGATTCAAAGACAAAAACAAAAATGTTTCAAAGTGGTTCACTCAGTCAGGATCTCTACACATTCATTCACCATTCTGTGCTGGGCTCTCGTGACTGTTCTCGTCATTGTCCGATTTATCATCATCTAGGAAAAATTAAAATATTATAAGTAGGTATCTCTACTTTTTCTAAACTGGACAGAAGAGGAAACGGATCAACATTTTGTTTTTCTTTAACAACGGAGAGATCAACAGCTATTGAGAATATAGAAGATGACACAGGGACATTGAAAAACACAAACAATTGCAAGTACGACGCCCACCATGCCCATGTTTACTCACTCTCAAGTGTCTGCTGTAGTTCCTGTATGGTACTGAGTAGCACATGGAACTGCTTCTTCCTCAACTCCAGCTGTGTGGGACCAAAGGGAGAGAAAAATTCAAATATTTTTAATGATTGAAGATATTAGAGGTTAGAATAGAAGAGCTGATGTAATTGGCCGTACCTTTGCATCTACGTTCTCTTTGATGCGAGACAATTGCTGGAGTTCTTTGTCAAGCGCCTCCAACTGCCTGTAAGTGATCAAACCAACATTAAGCACATCATCTCATTATCATGAAAGCCATAACTGCTCTACCACAGAAAGCAAAATAACTCAATATATGAATGAAACTAATGAGAGGCTGCCTCACTTTAGTGTTTCATGTCGGTCTGGGTGTTGCTGGATAACCTTAGCTAAAGCATCGTACTCTGGAACGAAAAAGAAAAAGAAAAAAATGTGAATGTGAGACAAGCAGAAATACAAACTAGCTCAATTAACCGTAAATATTCATATATTATACATTATTTTGACAGCATGTATTGCCACAATTTATTATTTGCTGATTGACTGACTAATTGATTGATCTCACAGCCGTTTCAGCACTATGTTAAACTGTTAATTGTATTGGTTTCACTTCAACATGGTGGGACCACACCTCCAATATTGAATTTGCTCTTTCTCAGTCTCTATACAACAACACAAGTAGTACATCTCTCCTGTAT
Source organism: Anarhichas minor (assembly GCF_050575085.1). NCBI lineage: Eukaryota > Metazoa > Chordata > Actinopteri > Perciformes > Anarhichadidae > Anarhichas > Anarhichas minor. The sequence continues at coordinate 8,284,774 of NW_027466467.1, read as the reverse complement.
TTTGGAGCCCTGAAAACATTCTTACCTTGGCGATTTTTCCGTATTCTCTTTGCCCTCTGGATTTCTTTTTTGCATTCTGCTATCTTGTCGTGTGCAGACGTGATGTTTTGTTCTACAATGTAGACATGGTGGTGATAAGGTTATCATAACACATTTGTAACACACAAAAAAACAGACATTGTTTTGTGGTGACTGGAGGCCCATTTCTGCTAGATATCGCAAAGATAGAATTTATGAAATACAGGAACATGAGTATGGTATACAAAATAATATGCATTTTCTACCTATATTAGTGTAGATTTTCTCATAATTCTCCATTTCGCGAAGATTCATGTCATACACCATCAATGTCTTCCCCATGGAGAATTCACACTGGGCCAGTATGCCCATCATCCTCTGATACTGCGTGAACCTGAACAGAATTACAAAACGTTTTATGACTCGAAAGCAAAGTGCTTCAACACACTTTTATTTAAATGATAGGTGACAAAGTCCAAGGAGCTCACTTACCCTTCCTCCGGGGTCCCAGGCGAGTTGCACCATTTGGTGAAACCCTTTAGCAACACGTTGATTCGGCGGTCATCTCCAGCTCCGTCCCCGTCGATGAGAAGACGTTTCCGAATAACTTCATCTGGAATATGTTCGAAAAGCAGGAATCAAACAACCTTTCGGATACATACGGAAAATTCAAACGCTGCTGAGCTAGCCGTTAGCTAACATGGCTGCTGAATATTTAGTCGTTTTAAAAGCAAGCTGCTTGTACATGTTTAATCGGTTCGTTTGAGTACATATGAGTACTTTATACGCGTCAGTACACACCCGTGGACTTTACCTGGGAGCTGAAATCGAGTTATTAAAGCTTTACTTACCATCTGTAACAGCCCCCATGTCTGTAGCGAGATAAACTTTATTGAACAACAGGAAGTGAACAAAGAAGGTCGCCCCGCGTCTGAGAACAAATGGCAGTGATTGGCCACAGAAGAGAGCACTAAAAATCGACCAAAATGCTTTCTTCTTCTTCGTTTTGTTTAATGGCAGGAGGAAACTATCGTTAAAGGTACAGTACCGCCCAACTACTATGCTGGAGGAAGCCGGAGATGCCGACACTGCCTCGTGCCGTCATGGGAGGGGAAAAAAGCAAAACAGAAACAAAATGAGTACTGAATAACCTTCATTAATCCAGTTTCTTTTCACAAACTCAAACAAAGCTTTATGTTTTCCTTCCTCAATGCCAAACAGATTCTTAAAACTCAATACCTCTGACAGTGACAGATAACATGTAGCCCTGACATTATACATACTATAAATACTCTCATTCAAAAACAAAGGATATTGTCTAAATCAAGATACAACCCAAAGGTGCATATAAGAGGACATGATGAATAAAAAAAAGGGCAGCATCAACATTGACACAAAATGTCAACTGTGGAGGGTCAATGTGAAACCTTTTGTTAAAAAAAATCAGCGAAAGGGTCTGTATTTATGATCATCTTCATTTGAGCCTCTTTCTCAGAACAGGATCAAATATGTAAAGTGAAAGCCTGAAGCACCACTTCACCTCGCCTAGTTTTAGAATCTGAATGTAACCTAAAAACTCACATTAAACGTCATGACACAATGACATGATGAAAGCATTTACCATTCTTTTTTGTTTTCTGAAGTTTTCCAGAGCTGTTTAATTAACCCACAACTAGTTTCAATTTTTGTAGTTGTGAGCAGCTCATCCATTCCCTTTATTTTACATAAATGTACAGTATACAATTAATCTGCAGATATAAATTGATAAGGACACATTAAGTGACATTTAAGGCCACGGCATCATAATTAACTATTTACATTGTCAGGTGTATTGAATGGCAATCATATAGTCAGCTGAAATGTTAAGTTGTTCTCAAAATAAAACAACACATGGAGATGGTTCAGTTACAACTTGATGTCCCTGTCAAAAAGTTTAAATTTAGGTATAAATGCGCACAAAAAAATAAATCGCACCTGTAATCCACAGCAATTTAAACTCTCTGAAGAACATCTTTCACATAATGTATTCTGTGTAGTAATTTATATGACACCTCCGCTATTTTCCATTGAAAATAAAAGACCAAAAGTACTTTGATGGTGGAGAACCTGCTTTAACTCATCAGCGTGCGTGCGTGCTAGCGCAGTGACGTCGCTGTCCCAGAATGCAGTCTGGTAAACAGACATGGAAGCACCAGGTGAAGACCTCCACAGAGGCTGAGCACTGCACTCACTCTTTCCCACCGTCTTCTGTCTCCTTCGCCCAGTTCATCCAGCTGATATATATCTGCCTGGTGTCACGTTTACGCCTACAGCATCCAGAGCCTTGGTAAGAGTGAACTTGTTGTCGATCCGTGACGACTGCTAATGACTTCTGCTGTGCTGTCAGGCTTCTGCCAGCTTCTTAGCTAACGCTAGTCATGGCTGGCTACAGGCGTCAGCTAGCAGGCTAATGTAGCCACCACTGCTCCCTAGTAACGTTTGTACCAGTCACAGACCCACACTGGATGGAGCCTGTTTTCATGACACAACTCATAATGGACCTTGTGTCTTTTTTTTCCACATGTCGAATTTACGATTAACGCGTGCTTCGTCTTTTCTATTCATTGACAACAATGTTAATGTACGTTAGTGTGGTAATGTGTAGAGGTGGGAGCAACGCTAGCCAGTAGAACTGTCTGCTCTTGTTGGTCTCTAGTAACTAATGTCAGCTAGCTAACAGAGTTGTAAACTATAACGACAAGTTCTATACGATACTAAATAAATTATTACTTAATGTTCTATTGCCAATCATGGCCTTTGATAAACTTTATTTTTGGAGCCCAAACGTCGATTGGATTCAGCCTAAGCTGCGCGTGCTGACATGTTTATATTGCCATATAGCGGGCTATTCAAAAGAACAATGCTACACTTTATAATACTTTCACTCTGATGCCATAGTAATAGCCAGTGTATGTAGAAATGTGTAAGGGCTGGGTGCCAGTTCAATATGATATATGATACAGCAGACCAGAGGTTCATTGCAAGGAATCTCAGTTGATTATATTATGTGATTTTGCATATGTTAGACATATTATAAAATGCATTATACTATTTTTTGGGATGATTTAAGGACATGCAGGACACAACCCAGCCATTGTCTTCATCAGTAGCTTTTGAAGTGTCATACAAATTTAAACAAATGTAAAGTAAGTGGTTGTTATTCATACGCACCAGTTATCATTGTATGGCTTTGTGTTTTGCTTTAGCAAGTCATTTGCTACCTCTATGAATACATTACAATGTGTCTTTTATCAGTTAAGACAACAAAAACAATCAGAATCTATCTATTCTATATGTGTTTAAAAAGGATTGTTGTGGGGCTGGAGAGGATGGTTAGGGCTTGTGCCTACAGGATTTGTTTACTGCATAGCGGTGAAGAACTCGGCGACAGGGCCCAAGGAGGATAGAGTTACCTTCCTTATAATTCCAAATTTACTGATTTACTCTTATCAAGGAACACGAAAAAACAAAGAACGTGATACTGACTCGTCTTCTCTCTCTTTCTCTCTCTCTCTCTGTGCGTGTGTGTGTGTGTGTGTGTGTGTCTCCAGACTTCCTCTCCAGTGTGTGTGGCGGCCAACGAGCACCAAAACTGATGAGGATCGGTTGATTGAGTTCAAATTAACTTCCTTTTTTCTTAATTTGCCAAGGTAAGATATCACAGCTACTTATGACTCTACATCCTATTGACAGCTACTGTTTTCTTTAGCTATAGAATAATCTTAAGTAGTTATATAGTGCTTACAGATGTTAACAGTTGTCGCTGAATTAGAAACGTATTGGAGTTCAACAATTTTATAGTAATTGTTTTCCAGAGAACCCACTTTTGATTTCTTTAGGTTAATTTATTAAACACAAACAAGCCAAACATTGTTGGCTTGTTTGTGGATATCAGAAACTAAAACTTTAAAAAACAAAACACCTATACATGTGGTCATGATAGAAATGTGTCCTTAGGAAAGGTAGCTAGTATCTAGCAAAAGGAAAAGACCTCTATCTGTTGCTCTTTCATGATTATACATTTACTTACTTGAATGATAAAGCATCAGATGAAATGCATCAGTCCTGAGATGAATACTATTTCTACTTTAATGAAATATACATTAGTATTCTGTTTTTGTTCGGACTTTTTTGCTGATGTGTGAGGCAGGAGTTGCTCAGTAATATCCCTTGGCCTCTGATTAAAGATTTAAACTATTTTTTAATATAAATGTCCCAGCCGGTTGACTCCATGTCAGCATTGGCCTTGTGAGGGGCAGGGCTGGTTTGAAACAGTAGATGGCGTGTTGAGCCATTTTTTAACCCAAGAAATGTGTATTTTTATGAGTTTGGTGGAAATGTCAACATTAACACCAGCAGTGTTTCATCACAATACAGTCATATCATTTAGTTAACGGCTCAAAAACACATTTTAGTGTGCAGTACCTCTTTAATAGAATATTATCAGTATGTATTGGTTGGTTCGTACACTGGACACAAAAATGCTTTGTGTGAGATTACAGTGCTTGTCTAAAAGGGGCTGTAGTGGAAACCTTGATATTTTTATATGTTAAAGATTAAGAATTTGCAATGCTTTTTTAAAAAGCAGATGCGCTTCTGGTCCAATCCCAGACGTAGTCACTGCTACTCATCAAGATGGATTAGTACTAAGGCATTGGTATGTCATAACTTAAGTGTTGGTCATTAATAGATTGGTAATGAAAGAAGGCAAAATTAATAGTCAAAAAAGTCATACCAAAAATTTCATTCACAGGGTTTCCTAATTTGTTGCTGTGTCTAAACGGGTAAGTTTCACATTACAGCAAAAAGATGTTCAATGCATGCCTCTTAAAAATAGTGTTAATGTTTTGTGTCATTGCGGGAAATCTACTTGAGATGTACTTGAGCCCTTTCAAATACCTGTAGAGTATCTGTTGACACTGTTCACGTAATGCTGATTATTTCTGTATAGTATTTTAGAAAATGACAATAACAATGCACTAAAAGTTTTTAATGTGTTGTCACCCTCAAACTACAACAACAGCACTCAGCATCATGCTTGTTATGCCGGCTCACCCAGTTGTTGTAGGTATCCATATCAATGTTAAAGTAGCACAGTGAAATGTCGTTTGAACAACCAGGTAACCTGAACGTAATATACTGTATTCTACTCGGGTTTAACCCGGCATGCCAGTGTCGGGAGTTGTTGATTCATCCCTTCAGAAACCTATGAGTGATATCGAAGGCCCTGTTCACACCTGGCATTTACATGTGTCATGGTTGATCCAGTCACAAGTGGACAGCTCCCACCCGTCAGCTCCCACCTGGCAATAGAATGTGTCTCCACACGCGTTGAAGATATCAAAACATACAGACTGCGTCTATTCCTTGGGGTGTTCCAGACAGACCAACTCGCCCAAGATGTTTGACGCACTCGTAATGTATCTCCATGGGCGTTTCAAAATATTCTTACTGCGTGAAATATAGTACGAGTGTGCTCAATTACCTATACTGCCATATTATTTAGTATCCCAGGAAAATATTTAGTATGTCCCAATACATAGTATGCCAAAAATACCAGGAAATTCTACTGCATCCGGTTTCATTTTGCAGTATGCAAGTCAGCATGCTTTCCTGCCTATTCTGACCCACAAGCTAATGTGCAGCAGAGGATACGTCACATAGACTGAGCTGCAGAGAGATCACAGACATGGCACCTTTTTCTAAATGGGCATACCTTTTTGTTTTACTTCAAATTTTGAGTTACAAACTACGACGAATATAGCAAGGTTTAGGGCGAAATGTCATGACAAAATAGTATGTCCCAATTGTATGCTCACTGCATGCAAAAGTACATACTTTGTAAGAGCTTCAGTACGTACTAATAGTAAAGAGAAAAAGTATGTGATTTGGAACCTCTGGCGTTGTTGGCGAATGAGTTCTTACTTCCGCAGAGGACGTCAGCTGAGTAGGCGGTCCTTCAATGTTTCCCAGGACACATTCACGTACATACTGCTAAAAGAATGTGGCCACCTCTGACTGTGGTCTGAGTGATCGGATCTCAATGCGTTCTCAATACCTCTTGGGTGCATTCACACCTGTACTTTGAGCTGTCTACATGTGATCAGGTCCCCCAGGATGAATGTCATTGCCAGGTGTAAACACGGCCAAAGATGCCGGATCCATTTATTTTGTTTTTAGTCTATGGTTCGACCATTTTAACAGCTCCTACAGTAGCCACTTTGCTTTAGAAAGGTCTGCATTCTGAAACTCAACATCCTTGTAGTATGAACATATTCGGCTAGATTTTCTAGTGGAGTCTGGATTTTTTTTATATTGTTTGGATCACTTTGATACAATGGAATTAATTTGAGACTGGTGTATGCATAGGCAATAGATAAAGACTTAACAAAATAAAACATAACTTTTTCTGTGAGATACTAGCAATTTATATATTTAGTGTTGGTCCATAGACAAAGCCAAGTTTCTGAACTGTACTCTTGAAATTAGCAACTGGGCAAGGTCATTGTTCCTCAAGAATTCATTGAACTTTTCTAACATTTATTTTGAGGATTTTTTCAGATTTTTCAAACTGGCCTTGGTTTTTTATTAGGACATCGCCAGATGAAGACTAGAAATGTTTGTGCCTTTTGTAAGTCAAGTAACTGTCTTACTTTGCATCAGTTTCTATAGTAAATGTTGTCTGTGGCAAGGCAAAGAAACTGCCTCCATTACTTGTTTTCTTGCTTGTCAGCTTTTGTCTGTTGTCTATATGCATCTTTGGGATAGGTCACAAGCATTTCATTTTGAAAGTGAAAGTCAAGACTACTTGGCTGTGGGTAACTCTGCCTTTGCACGTAAAGTTAACAGCCACAGGGGGATCTGTTTAACCAAGTCCTTTCATAGACATTTGATATGACACTGATGTGTTTTAGATTTCTAAATGCTTTCTTTTTCTTAACAGAAAGTGGAAATTTTTTATTTTTGTCATTGCAAGAAGTGATATTAAGAATTTGCATAAGCATGATGTGTAGACTGTAAACAGGCATCCACTCAAAACGGGCTTAATAAATATCCAAATCTGTTGGATACTGGGCTGTATGCTGCTGTATGATATACTTATTTCTATTTTCATATAAATCATGTAATACTACTGTATAATATTGTGTAGCTCCCCCTAATTATGTGCATGTCGTGTTTAATCAAGATTTAGCTTTAACCAGGCGAAGTAGTTAAGCATTGCATGTAAAATGAATTAAAGCCAACAAGTCAGGAAACCCCTTTAGATAAACTGCCAGTTAATTCAGTATATTGTATGTCATATGTTGTATAAGCTTTGTACTTGTTGCTTGTCAAGTGTCCACACACAGAGGTTCTTTTTAAAAAAAAATTTTTTTGTGAGGGGCGTGTTTGGTGAAACAACACGCGTTTGCCGCGTCAATCAGTGAAAAAGTCCTCCTATCCCGAGCGCTACCAATGCTGACTCTCGTGTTGTTACATTGTAGCGGAAAGAATGTCGGAAAGGGCCGAGGATGACGTCAGGGGGGAGCAGCGCCGAGCGGCCAGGCAGCAGCTGAAGCAGCAGCAGCAGCAGATCCAGCGGGGAGAAGGCTCCACAGCAATGGCGACTGTTGCGGAGCGGAGATCCTTGCCTAGTCCAGAAATAATGCTGGGACAGCCTTGGAGCAACTGGGTCGACGCCGCCAAACTCAACGGCAACGACGGTGAGTTCCCCAGCGTCCCGAATGTGCGCCAGAAAGCGAGGTAGAGCGAGGTAGAGCGCGACAGTTGCCAGTCCTGTCCTCTCTTTTTTTTTTTTTTTTTTTTTTTTTTTTTTTTTTTTTTTTTTTTTAAATTTTTTTTTTTTTTTGGCCGATTGCATGCAGTTTTTTGGTGGAATACGAAGAAACGCTACTGGTAGCAACAGCATGAACAGGCAAGCAAGTGCAACTATTTATTTGTCTGTGTCTGATCGCCTCGTTTTCAGGTGCCGAATCGGAGGAAAGTTTCAAAGACTCCGGGAAAAATCGGGAAGCCATGCGTTTGTGCAGAGAAGGTGAGTGTGTTTTTTTTCGTCTCTAGGGCCAAAGGTGTATTTTGGTTGTGGAGCTTTGCACATGGATTCAAACACTTAACACGCGTCGTTCGGACAGTATGTAAAGCTACTGTAAATCATGCGCATCATGAACTGACTGGACAACCGGAAACACTAAGTGAAACGTGTCTCTTATTATTTGTGTGGTAGTTGACATTTACATCTGTCCCTAAAATAACTTAACAGTTAACAACTTAAACTCGCTGTACTTTGGTATAGGCCCAAACATAGTGATAACAAATTCATATTCCGATTGGAGGTTGCATTTAATATACTTTGTTGTTCCATCATCTACATTTCTTCCATTTTACATACGAAATCATCCACACTTCACGTGTCTCTGAAAACAACAGCGAGGTTTGTGTCGTTAAAAACTTGAAGGTCCTAATCATTTTGAAAGTTAATAACTGGAGTCAAATTCGTATGTTTTCTCAAAGCTTAGCCATAGCTGTATTTGAACATTATGAAGTTACGATATGGCTTGCTCCTATTTCACAAGCTGATTCAACACATGTTTTTGTTACTACATATTTAGAGAAATATTGTAAGCAAACTGAACAAAATGCTCAATTTTTAAATAACTTCTTAATGTCTTTTGAAGCACTTGCCCACCAATTGATTTATTCACGCTGGATAAATGTAAACTTTGAAAGTCTGCCATCATGGTGGATAAAAGAAAAACAACAACCAGACTGCTTTGAAATCTAAGTGACGGAATGAATTTGATCATTCTAGTTACTATAATCTAAGGTTATACCAGGAATTTTCTCTTTAGCTGATTTTATATATAAAAATGAGGTTACAGTACCGGAAAAGATCCAGTCATGACAGAATTAAGAGAAAGGTGATTAAAACCCACAATATCATAAACACACATCATCTGGCTTCTGAGCCACAGATTGATGTTTCAGAGCAGTTTGAACTGCAATTTTATTTTTGGAAACACCGTGTTTAGCGTTAGCTGATTTGTCCTGCTGTCAGGCCTGGATTTAGAACTACAAAGGTAAATTGTTACGATAATAAACTGGCACCTTGTTTAATTATAAATCAGGAATCATGCACTATTTTCCAGGCTCACCAAGCTCCCAGACTGACAGAATGACTTAATGAATGAATGATGAACAAACATTGGTGCTACTGTGATTGTAGATTGAAGCCTAGCTCAATAAAGTTAAATGAAAGATTTCATGCTTCGCTAATGTCGATACTATTGCTCAAGGACACACGGCATATCAAATGTCACCTTGTTGTTATGGGACATTCATAGCAGCTACTCGGACACCAAGATTACCATTGCATCCATTTCTTTGAGCTGTTTTTCAGAACTAAGTGTAGAGTGAAAATAGATTCGTCATCCGTTGTTTTCTGTTCTGAAAATCTATTTGTGTGTACAATTTGGCAGAGAAAAATGGCATTCAACACCATCATTAATTCCACAGCAAACAACAAAGCGATCACTGTGGTGTGGTGATTAATTCTCACTTAATTTGACAGTTTTTCGGACTTTGGCGACTCCTACTATAGAACACCTTTGGACACTGATTTGTCCAACACTTTGGAGGAACACGTTCCTGCCATCTAATAATGCATTTGCAGAACTGGTCTGTCTGAAGTTATATCTCAATGAGGAATGGCCATGAGGAAAGATGCCACACTTCATTTGGTAACATGATTTTGGCCCACGCTTATGATGTCATCCGTGTGTCTAGATTTAGTCTTTTTCTTCCCCCCTCTCCATGTGCTGCTGTATAGGAAAGGGTTAATTGCAGACTACTTGACAGAGCACTTGTCTAAGGTTGCGTTTGCACAATGTCAATGACGCATGTCCTAGACTAGAGGCTCCCAATGTCAGGAAAAGTAGAGCTTTCATATTTCATACAAAGCAGTGTGAGATGCATTACATTAAGGTGGCGGTTCACCTAAAGACATGTTGTCTGCTTTTAGATGAGATTATTGTATCTCCAGGTCGAAAGAAGCATCTTCAGAAGAAAGCAGAGAGACTTAATGGTCTTATAAAATGTGACACTGTGAGGTCATTTGATGTGCAAGTGGCTTGAAACATGTCTCCCATCATGTGACGGCATCTGTTGGTATCTCTTGTTTGTGTCATGAGGCTGATCGGCACATGCTGCCGGAGATTCATAGAATGTTATTTTGTGAGCCTTCGTGTGTGTGTGTGTGTGTGTGTGTGTGTGCGTGTGTGTTTTGTTGGGGTATTACAAGTGGATGACTACACCTCTCCGCCATGACTCACCACCAGATTCCTCCTGTGGCGTAACCGCCATTCTAACACACACAGACGATTAACACATTGTACAAAAAAATGTATGGGAATTAATGAATGATGAATCCACTCGTCTCCCCTTTTTTTGATACATTTTACAGTGGCACTGTCACAGTCAGGGAAGCTGGGAAATGTAGTGCCAGTGTCAGTCACAGGTCAGATTCAGCCAGCGTGTGTTCAGCTCAGAGGCAGCCAGAGCTAGATCATTCATCACTGCCATGGATGAGGATGCTGAGATTAACTGGACTCTCATTCTCTTCCTCTGTCTCGTGCTCACAGGCTCTCTTCCTCTTCCTCGGCTGACTCTCGCTTTGTCTTACCGACGCCTCGGCCTGCGTCTCTGCTCTCTTTCTCTCTGTGTTTTTTCTCCACGCTCCTTTCTTGGCTTTACGCTGCCTTTCTACTCCACCATGACTTCCTTTCTCTCTTTTTTCCTCTCTCTCTCTCTATCCTTTTCATCTCCTACTTGCACAAGGAGAAAATGGAGATTGAGAATGGGGCAGACACCGTGGCGTTGGACGACTCTTCAAGTCGAGCCATTTCAGCGGTACAGTTCAGTCGCTGCGAGTGCGTTGAATGCAGAGTGGGGAGGCCATCTAGCTCGGCTGCTTTTTATAGTCGAGCAAACCGTTTGGAGAACGCTCCAAGTGAACAACTGCAGCAGTTTGGGAATGAGTTTTCTTTGACCTTGCTGTTGATTCAGCGAGGAAATGTGGTCAGCCTGTTGGACGCCACAGTTCTTGGCCTGTTTCAATAAAGGATCCGAGAGAAGTTTTAATGGAGAATACATGGGAGGTTATTGATTGAGCAAGTATGTGTGCTCTCTCATAACTTAAATTTGCTGCTGGTACAGGAGACTGGCTCATGGTTGGATTAGTACAGACGTGTAGAACCAAGAAGTTACACAGAACTCAGGCAAGCTTCCAACTTCTGCTTTAATGGCTTGCGCAAGTGGCAACCAGTGAGTGCTGCCACTCCGCATCACATTTCTGCACTTGTTCTCTTTTGAATAGTAGTCCGACCCTCGCTTGTGCACATCAGCAGTGTGCTTCCCAACTCAAGCTCTGTATAATTTACATGCCTTTGTCCATTATGTAAAGACGTTTGCCTTTTTTTTTCCTTGGCAGTCACCAGCCGCTGTGAGAATCAGTCTTTTTGCTCCACGGCTGTTGAAGGAGACACTTAGCAGAGTGACTTCAGACAATTGACATGCATTAAGTAGCATCAGGCTTGTCAATTCATCCACACAAGACTGCCACTAACCTCACTGAGAGGGAATCCCGCCTGGTCGGCCCCTTGTTATATGGGCTTTGCTTAATGGCCCTCATCCCGTCCAGACTCGTCTAGCGACGTTTGGAGAACCCTTGACGGCCCTGGTGGAGTACATATTGAGTAGGGGCTCCACTTCTCTCCTCTTGTATCCTGTCTTCTGCTCATGCCATCATAACGCCCCAGGCAAATCTCTTAATTAGCCTCCTTAATTAGGTGGTTTCTGGTTCCGTGCGCCAGGGTAAATTTTGATCACATTCTGGTGAGTAGCGGCACTTCCCTCCGTTTGCCCTAGAGTGGCTTGCGAAGTGCGAGGCTCGGTTCGTTTCAATTTGTGGGCTTGAGATGCTGGAGCTGCAGACATGCCATACCTTGGAAGTCATGCTTCTTATGTTTTTGTTTATGATCGTGCGCCTGAAAGTTGCACCGCCTTAGTGGCACCACGGGGAAATTCTCCTGTCTTCCCCCCCCCCCCCCCCCCCTGTAATCAGCCGTGTCTTCCAGTTTCTCTTCCTTTCAGTTAATCCAGACAGAGGCACTGCGTTGAGTTGTCAAAAGGTTTTTGGGTTCGTGACCCTTTTGTGTGCCTCCACATTTAAATCGTTACTCCATAACGCTGTCTTGTGTTAAGCATGGGCCGGTTTTAGGGGAGGAGGTTTCAGATGAGTCCTGACTCATGAGAACAGGATCTCATTCGTGGATTGGAATATTTTATTGTTGATTTTAAACATGGAACTTTTATAATTTGACAGACTTTGATGAAAACCAACATCTCTCTGTTTTGATTGTAGGACTGCAACTAATGATTAGTTTTATTACTTAATCAGTTCAACGTTTGGTCTATAAACTTTCAGATTTGTTTTGGGGGGGGGGGGGTGTATTGTATTTTCCTAAAGCCCGAGGTGAAAAGTTCAAATTCCTCGTTTAATCTGACCGATAGTCCAAAACCCAAAGATACTCTGTTTACTGTCACATAAAACGAAATGACTCCATCAATTTATTTCTTATTTCTTGATCAGTATCTGCATGTAAAGACTTCGCTCGACAGTTTGCATTGAGTGAGCGCTTTCGTTTTTTAAGATTCTTTATATGGTTATGCGTTTTCATGTGTGTTGTGCAACACGAGGATGTGTACATTTATTATAACCGGGTTTCCTTCTTGATGTTAAGCTAATAAACTGAAGTTGCCCTATCTTGAGCTATTGCAGCAGTGTTATGACAACAAATGATTGATGTTTCAGTGAAGAGTCAGTCTGTTGCCAACTGGAGCACCAGGTGAATGTAGGTCTATTTTATTTGCCTCTCCTTGACTTGTCGCCTCTCCGGTTGATTCTTCCCCTGTGTACAGACATGCCCATATTCGGCCAATGCCCCGCACAGGACGACTTCTACCTGGTGATGTGCAACCACTGCGGCCAGGTCGTCAAGCCCCAGGCCTTCCAAGCACACTACGGTAAGTGTCATGCACATGCACACACTTACACGAGCGAGTGAACGTAGACGGTACAGGCAGTAGATCAGTGAAGAAGAAATGTAACAAAGTAGTCTTCATCTGTAGGGACCATATACCACTTCATGGCTGGTGGTGATATTTCACACATCGACACACTCCGTGGTATCACTTCCCCCTCCACTTTTCCTTCTCCGCACAGTAACCCGAGATCAGACGCCACAGACTTTGATTTATTTATTTATTTAACTCACTGTCTCACTTGTGCGTGTTGACATTTCCCCTGTTAATATTTGATGCGACTGTGTCGGTCTTTGCACTAATGTACTTTTTAAAAACATGTACAGCTCGGATAGGATTTCTAGTTCTGTTTATACTTTAGGTGTGTGTGTGCGCGTGTGTGTGCTTTGTAGTTGAGCTGGATGTTTGAATATAGTGCTAGAGTAAATGGATGAATTATAGATCTGTAAATAGAGTGACTGCATCACTGCGGGTCTCTTTAAACTTGACAGTGTTAACGGCAAGTTCACAAACGCCCACAGTCGCTGAAATAAATAAGCTGTCTGTTCACTCGCAATCTCATTTTCCTGAAATGCTGCATGTTAGAGTGACATCTACCATGTCCTGCCATGTAAGACTCTTTGTTTTACCACAATAACGTATATTAATCTTTGTAAATTAAGTCAATTTTAGAAGACATGAAGTCTGTTCATGTGAGAAATCGATGGCTTCAACCCTTATTAGCACCAGTTTTTGTCCCGTCACTACATTCTCACTCCCAGCATCTGAATCACACATCGGATAACATTCTCTTCTTATAGTTTGTGTCTTTTTTTTGTCCTAAATTGTTGTTGGGTTTTTGTTCCTGTCAGTGGTGTGGATTCTCCATGAAGTGTGTCAGCAGTTACAGTTGTCACGGTCAGCCACAAGAGGGGGGTATAATGGCACATGGCTCCCATTGGAACTGTCCATGCCACTATTACAATATTCAAAGAGACGGTTCCTCCCACACTGCTAAACAATATAGACTGATGCAAGCCTGTCTAGACCAGACTATTACTTATGACTATTACAGTTTAGTTGTCATACCTGCATGGGGATTTTTCATTGGAGGGCATTACAGCGCCTATTAGGTAAAACAGTGCTGACAAAATCCCAGCAGGTGGCTGCCGTACATCTTTAACAGGGTGGTGTTGTGAATGCAGACTGTGCAGAATGCACTGCACTAGTTATACAAACAAGCAGCTAATGGTGCCTCCTTTAATTTCCATTAAGTAGGAGTTGTAAGCACCGCAATAGAGCTGCAGCTAATGATTATTTTTCGAATAATGTGACTATTCATTTAGATGCATCGCCAAATCCATTAGTCTAGAAAATGTCAGAAAGTAGAAAATGTTGATCACAGTATCGGATAATGTTTGCTATTTTTTGTTTGATATATTATTTAAACAATTAATAGAATAGTTGGTGAGTCATTTTCTTTGGATTGACTAATTGTAGCAATGCTACTATACATGGCCATACAGAGTAGGAGTGCCCTTGCTGGGATTTTCCTCCCGTCTTCCTTCCTCTGATGTCATTATAAGACGACCTCATGTGGCGTTAACGCGGGGCAAAGGCACTGATCTCAGCACCATTGAGATGGTATCAATATGATTTTAGCACGCTTCTTTGAGCCCATCTGTCTCCCGTTAGGTGTTTGTGCTTCTCGGCTGAGGCTGATCCCAGCAGGGGTGACGCTCACCGCAGAACGGGAAGCTTCCCGTCTCCTAACAGCTCTGCTCACACACGTTGCCTTGGCTGAGCAAACACACACAAACACACATTATGGGATCATGCGCCTTGAGCTTAGATGGCAAGTAAACTAACCATAGTGTTTATGTTATGTTGACGAGAAGACAGAGGCCAGCTCATGCACCGGCTTGAACATGGCGCTTGTTGAGATGGTAGTAAGGCCATCAAACAGCCAGGGATTCCCCTTAGCACTGAGCCAACTGACCGTGTGAAAGAGGACGTTAAGGCTCCTCTTATTCCTTGTGTCTACTGTTTCTATTTCCTCCACGCCAAACTCTTCTTTTATTCTGCCGCTGGTGTTGTCTCTCTGTTCTCAGTGCAGTGCTTTGTGGACAGAGCACTGAGCGTCACGCTGTGGTTTCCTGGTGTGAGTTTGTGTGCTGTTGACTATGACCAGGACAGGACAAGGAAGGAGGTTAGGCAGGAGGCAGCGAAAGAAAGGGAGGGAAGGTATCTGGAGTGTGTCGTGAATGGGTGTGTAGAGACAGTTCCTTAGATAAGAAGAGGGCATTCTTGGAGGTTTTTCCTGCCTAAAAAGGGAAATTGGAAGAAGGCTATACAGTTTGAAGGTGTGTGTGTGTTGGGGGCTGAGGGAAATAGGGAGTGCTAGCTCCTTGCCCATGCATGTGTGTTTGTGTGTTTGCATCCCTTACACTGTTTCTGCAGCAACAAGCTCGTTTGCAGATAACCTGCTGAGCTTTAGCCTACGGCCCGGTTTCCTGCCACTCCATGGAGTTAGCCCAGTAAAAGCTTAGCTAACCAGGCCCACAACACTACCACGTTAGCTAGCTGCTGACACCGATCATTTCTATGAAAACCTGTTTGTGCTCCTGAAGCTGTATCCTCTTTCATTCACTGTATGTTTGCAATGGAAGGCAAAAACAGTTCATTGTTCTTCGTTGACTTTGAATGGTGTGAAGGTGCCTCCTTGTCACTTTCGCCTGCTAGCAAACAGAACATTGCTTTGTGGTGGAAAGTTCTCTACCAACAGGCTAAAGAACCCAAAACTAAGTTTTTATAAGCTGCTGAACCGAAAAACCTTCTTCTGAGTTTTTAAACTTACCCGGCTTTTGGTAGCGTTTCTAAACTCTTCGCTTTCGGTGCTCTACAACTCTGGAGTAGTGTGGACGCTCAGTGTAAACGTAGCAAAAGATATGCGTTATAAAATGGAAATGTACTAGTGTGGATGTAGCCTATGAAGACAAAAGTGGATACAGGCAATAAGATGTGAGGCATCAGCAGAAAGAATAGGATAACTGGGTGATCAGCTTGCTAATAGCTAACTTGTCCCTAACTTTGCTAGCTACGGACATAGCAAGCAATGCATATTGTGATGCTGTTTGTTTTCTCCTCCGGTCGCTATAGTTTCTAGAGTACGACATGTGCTCTGTCTCTATGTCTGTCGGTCTCTCTCTCTCCACTTATAGTCAGAGCAGCAGGTCTGTCTGTCTGTCTGTCTGTATGACCCCAGGGGGTCCAGTATATCTGTTAGGTAGCCGCTGCCTGGCCAAGATTTAATACTTTGATGCAAGTTACAGTAACTTCTGAATATAATAAAATGCTATCATACGGTTGCTGTCTTGCCGTTTCCTTGGGTTGTTTCAGCTGTGACAGTAAAGAAAGTCTAGTCTCTCTGTGTCTGTGTTGTGGAGCTGTAGTGATAATTTCAATGAAGTTATTTTGAGTGTGCTATTTCATTGTTGTATGCGGTTACTAAAAATAGCGAGAGCGTCCTTTGAAAACCCCAAAACCCTTCTGTAATTATTGTGGGCGCACTCGCAACAGACCAATGTTCGATGATGTTTGGAAACCATGGTGCACCATGGGAAAAAATATATTTAGCTTTGGATGCAAGCACTTAGCGATGAAAATGTTGTTCCTTTCATCTATTTTTGGCTTTTCATCCACATCTCAGTACAACCCTAACCTTTTCTGCTGTCAAACTGCCTTTTATCAGTTTGCACAGTTAGAGGTTGTTAGAAGCTCAGGCAGGAAATGAAGTCCTTGACCTGTTGGCTGCTTCTATTTCAGACGGAGTTGGCATGAATCACAAATGCTGCTTATTTGTTGTCGAGGTAACCTGCTCACTACTGTCAAAGGAAGATCTCTATGTTCCCACGTGTCTTACCTTTTCTTATAGTGCTGGGTCAAAGCTTTGTGATGCCTCACCCTCATCATCTAATCGAGTTCATTATTATGTTTTAATGCCAACCTGGTTTGTACTGTCGCTCCAGAGAGAAGACACAGTTCGGCCTGCAAGCCAGCCTCCACCTCCCCCTTCCCCGTGTCGGGCAGGAACAGGACCAGCGGACCCGGGCTGGGCTCGGGGCCTGTAGCTGGACTGGCAAGTGGAGTCATCCTTACCCGACCTTCCACCGCTGGATCTTCAGCGTCGTCCTCCAATCCCAAACTCGTCAAACCAGCCAAAGAGAAGCTGCCAGGCTTTCAGCGAAGAACCCCCTTTGCACCCTTCAGGACACCCCAGCTGGACAAGATGTAAGTTCCTCTGTAACATTTGCAGTAAAGTGTGTTTCTAGGGTTGTGCAATTTGCCGGTATAGACCAAGAACTGGGCTGAACAGTTAGTCGTTTTCATAGCAATATAAAAGTTTAAGCCACCGATTCTTCATTTTCCTGCTGTTATAACAACTGTTGCCTGTAATATTTACTCGGCTGTAATTGATTACGGTTAATTTGGTGAAAAAAGACATCTCGGCCGTTGCCTGGTTAATATACCACGGCCAAAGATAGCTGTGTGCATAGAGAAACGCCACTCTGTATCATTATAGTCATAGTCTTTGAGGAGTCAACTTGTGTTTGAAATGTTCCTCCTCATTAAACAGGCTGCAGTCTAATTGAGGAAGAGTTGTAAGTGCAGTACGGTGCCATTATTATAAAAAATCTCTTATTTCGTCCAGGATCTGTGCTCGGGATCGGTCCAGAGAAAAGTCATATATTCTGACACCTGTCTTTTTTTTTTTTTTATTACCAGAGTCTTTGATAACTGATGGATCATATAGATTTATGTTTTGTCCTCTCAGCCCCCTCCATACGTACACATCTGTCTCTTACCATGCATTTCTCACTGGCTCCGCGTTTCTAACTCTCAGCTTCCTCCTTGCTGCGCTCTTCATCTCTGTAACCTTCTCTTCCAGCCTCACCCCGGCTGTCAAGGTGGAGAAGATGCATCTGAGGGTGGACTCGTCCGCTAAGCTGGTGCAGGCCCCATCTGCCCCAGCCACCACCTCATCCTCCTCCACATCCTCCTCTAGCACCACTGTGAGCTCCAACACTACCACCATCACCACCTCCGCTTCCTCATCATCAGCCCTTAAACCAGGCCTTAACTGTCCCTCCATACCAAAGCCTCCATTACTGGCCCCGGGTCCGATTCCCAACGGCAAGGGCCACCTCTCAGTCCTCTCAGACAAGAAGCAGGACAGCAGCAGCAGTGCCAGTAGCAGACGCCACCTTAACAAGAGAGTGACAGGTCAGTTGGAGAGGAAATTAAGTGAAACTGCTACTCAGGTTTTTTGCTGTCAACATAGGTATTGTCAGGTCTGATTATGACAGAGTATTTTTATACTGTTTCATACAACATATTTATGTTTTCTCTGATCTTAATCTTGCAAGACATCCCATTGTGTAAAGACCTGACATCCGTAATCTATACCATTGAACACAACAAACATCTATAGAGTATATTACTCGTTTTACCCACAAGATATCAGTATATTAACCACGGGTACCAAAAACTCTGGAAGTTACCAACTAGAACAGCTACCCGTCTTCACGTCGTCACATCCATCAGCTTTAAAGACCATGACTCATCTAAGACATTTTACGTAACACAACCTACAGTGAAGCAAGTTATCAGAACAGTTGATTTGTCACAATGTATGTAAGTAACAATTTTCTCCTCCCTCACTTCTCTCCTGTGCCTTCAGAACGTGAGTTCAATGCCGATGCCCACTGTGGCGTTGTGGATATGACCGCTCGGAAACCATGCACAAGATCCCTAACATGCAAGGTAAGCAGCGTCTCTGCTTTGTCACTTCATAAAGTCATTAATATCTCACTGGAAACAAATCTAAAAGATTAATCAAATAAATAATATTTCTGAGTGACGTTTATTAAGAATGAAGAACACAGACGTCAGATAATATCAGTCATTCTGGCTGCTTTCTCTTAGCCAGCAGAAAAGTTTACAAGAACAAACTAAGCTAAACGGTTAACTCCATACAGCTTTTGTTTTAGCTTGTTTGTGGCTGTGTGTGTGTAGTTGGAGGAGCTTAGCCCTAAAAAGTACTACTATAAAGCAACAGTAACATCGGGGCTTATCAATACTCCGATCTTTAATAGTTTAGCACTGGGGCCCGTTTTAAGACTGAGTTTCGGTACGCTTCCCTAGCAGATAACGTAAAAATGTTAAGGCTCTCGTTAGAGCCAGTGTTCAGTTTGTCTGTTCTGGGCTGCTGTAGACGCGCGGCAGTGCAAGAGGACCCGCTCCCCATGTAGATATAAATGGCCTTTTCTAAGCTGACGAAAACACGATTCTTCAGCGATTCTACACTGATTAAAACATAGTTCTGGCAGATAATATTCCGCTTAATCATCCTAAATGTTACGCACTGTTTATTTTAAAAGCTAACGAGGGCCCTAAGATTTCTGTGTAAAACTCCGACAATCACAGAATTTGATGATAAGAATGGAATCAACTGTGAAACGCGGAGTATCTCGGAATGTTTCCAAAATGTGAATGAAATCTTTGGAAAATCTGGGTTTTCCCTGTCGTTACAAGTGTTTTTTTTCACAGCACCTATGAACTGAATTAACAGAAAAGAATTCTCTGCTCTCTGTGTTTCTAAATACACTATAGTGTCTGTGTTCAATGTACTGTAATGAAGGAACATGTCAGCCAGTGCAACAGTGTGGCACTTCAATAATAATAGTTTTATGACAATGATAGAGTTCCATGGCATTGTTGGTGTTGGCCTTTATGTGGAATTTGTTGACAATAATTAACACGTAAAATATTACCAGTTTTTTAAAGGATGGTTGTGATTATTTTCCGCAAAGCCACACATGCCATATTCTCAAAACATTTCAGAGATGCATCACTCATGTACACATTGGAGTTAAAATAACATCCCATCACCTCCCAAACAATAATTCTGACTTTGCACCTTTCTAATGTCCCGCCAGACACATTCCTTAAGCCAGCGGAGGGCGGTGCCAGGGCGGAGGAAGCGCTTTGACACATTGCTGGCAGAGCACAAGAACAGAACAAGGGAGAAGGAGAAGGAGAGAGAGCTCCACCAACCCCATTCCCAGCAAAATACCTCTCTCAGGGACCCACACCCCTCCTCCCACCTCGCTGCTGCCCATGACGCCCACCAGGTTGCTCATGGGAACGGCCCTGCCCCAGACGCCACTAAGCCTTTGCCACTCTGCAAGCCCAAATTTCACAGCCCTGGTCTTCCACGGTATGTTCTGCCCCAGATCTGTTCTTTGTATGTATTGCGTGTAGTGACACCCGACAAACTAGTCCTGATCACTGAGAGGTGAAACAAACCGTTACCATTGCGCATTTGATACATTTTGTATGATTCTCTTAAACAGTTTTTAACGATTTAAAGTTGAAAATGATCGGCCACACTATCTGTCCATCAGACTAAACAGCAGTCACGGAGGTGGTATCCCCGGAGACCCTGCAGTAGTCCACGAGTCGCCGCACCTTGCTCATACTACCCCTGGTGGGTTTTCTCGACCCTCCAGTGACGAGGGAGAGAACGAGGAGCGGGAGGACAGCGCTGACAAACTGGACTGTCACTATTCAGGTTATCACCCCCGACCGGCAGCTGTAAGTGCACCCTACCATCACTGGTCTCTGATTAGCCATGCAACTACTTTTATTTAGGAAGCACTGTAGATAAAAAAAAAAAAGAAATCCCTTATACGTTTCAGATTTCACAGTAAGTACTTTTTGCTTGTTATGATTGATTTATGATGTACTGATAGTTGGTACCCCCTCTCTGTTCCCAGTACTGTACATTTGGAAGTCGACTGTTAGGGAGAGGTTGCTACTCCTTCGACAGGCGATGGGACAAAGTGCGATGTGCCCTAACCACGATGATGGACAAACACGTCAACTCTCAGATGTGGAAGTAAGTCTGTCCAGATTTAATTATGGCCGAAGCACGTACTATTTGGCCTCCTTGTCTTTTACGGTCAGCATTCTTGAACTATTAAAAGTTGGAGCTAATGAATGATATTGTTCCTTGTTGCAGGAAAATCCCCTTGGCCTTGGAGAACTCCTCCTCCGTTGCACCTTCCCATAGGACAAGCACAAATTCCCACGGTAGCACCCCCTCTTCAGGCTTCCTGGGCCCCCCTGCCACCTTGCCCCAGACTCCTTATAGCCAATCGTACGAGGGCAAATCTGTGCTCTCATATGGGACCACCTTAAATGCCCGCAGCTCCCCTCAGGGCGGGGCTGAGCACCCGGCCTACGGCATTACGCAGGCCCGACAAGTGTCTTCGTCGCCGCAGATGCCTTCAGCCCACTTGTCCTCCTCTTCTTCTTCAGCTCCTTCCCTAGCCTCAGGCCGGGCACTTAAGTCCCGTTCCTCCAGCAGCAGCACTACCAAGTCGTCGTCGTCCTTCAGGCCCAAGGAGATCTCTAGCTCCTCGATACCCTTCATCCCCAACTCCATTGGTGGGGGCAGCAGTGGAGCCAACAGTAACAGTAGCAACACAAGCTTCAGCTCGGGGAAGAAGAGGAAGAACAGCTCTATACTCTCTTCATCCCATGGCCCCTCTGAGTCCTCCTCTTCTAATGCCATCTACTCTTCCGCCTCCTCCCCTTTCAAGAAGAACTGTACGAATGTTGGCAGCTCAGGGAGCACCTACCACCACGGCTCATTAGGTCCTTCATCGTCGTTGTCATTATCTTCCTCCCACAGCGGAGTCCACAGCGTGGGGCTTAACTGTGGCCCCACTGTGCGGACTAACTCACTCAGCCTCAAGGCTGAGCCTTCTGGAGGTTCAGCAGGCGGCTCCTCGGGGCCGCCAGCACGAGGTCCTCCCTCGGGCAGCCCTGCAGAATCCATCAAGCGCATGAGCGTAGTGATGAACAGCAGTGACTCCACCCTTTCCCTGGGACCTTTTGTCCACCACCAGTCCTTATCCTCAGCTGACCACCACACCAACTTCAGCCACCACTCCACAGATGGGCGCCTGGAGGGCAAGAAGCGCAAAGGCTCTCCTGCCTCCAGCGGCATTAATAGTGGTGGTGGTGGTGGTGGGGGGGGAGGAGGGGGAGTGGGACCTGGACCAGGTAGACCCAAAGTGGCCAAGTCACCTGCCATTAACAACATCCATGGGAAGCATGGGCGAAGTATTC
Organism: Anarhichas minor; assembly: GCF_050575085.1. Classification (NCBI taxonomy): domain Eukaryota; kingdom Metazoa; phylum Chordata; class Actinopteri; order Perciformes; family Anarhichadidae; genus Anarhichas; species Anarhichas minor. The sequence continues at coordinate 8,262,442 of NW_027466467.1, read as the reverse complement.
CAGGGACACCGGGTTTACCGAACAACTCCCATTTACATCAGGTGGGTTTTGTACCAATCAAGATGCATTTTAATTTTTAAAAGTGGAGATAAATGTGTAATCTCCGCTCTGTTTTATGTTTGTGTTCCAGTAAGCCATGAAAGTGTGGCAGTGAGACAGCATGTACAATACCAGAACCCTGAAACTTCTACTTTTCATACCGACCTTAAGTTGAGATGATGTCATGACGTCCCATCCGATCTAGCTTCTGTTACACTAGCTTCTGTAGGGCAACACAACCTCTCATTCAGCATTTCTTTCATTGTTCTCTCTAAGAATCCAAGGTTGTTCTCGGGGTTTACGTTCCATATTCTAAGACCGATCTGCATCCACTGCAGCACATTATCCCACAAACATCTAGGGCTAGTGGGAAATTATCTTTACGGGTGCTTAAAAACATAAAGTATTAACAATGACAGATTGTTTTGTTTTTAACTATCTTTATAATCAACATATGAAGCATATGAGCTACACTGTTAAGAAAAGCTCCCTTTCAAAGCTGGAGTATTAGTTATTAGCATAGTTACAAATGTAAACGGTATTTTGAATTTTCTTACTTCTGTAAAGACTCGCAGCTTTTTCATGGATTCAGCTTGTTGGTTAAATTCACTTAAACTGAAGGACCAAGAGTTCACACCGTTTACTCTAAGCTTGCTAGCAAAGAAAACACTTCTTGTTTAATGATGTTAAGGTTTTCTACCAGGATAAATTTCACAATTACAACCCTTTGAACTTGCCTAGAATGTGTGAGTTCATATTTTAGCACAGAACTACTATACAGACAGATTACGACAGTACAAAGACATTCCGTAGCCTACCTTCATTTTCATACTGATTTTTGTCTTTCTCCCTTCTCCCCTCCAGCCAAAGGCTCGTCCCTGACAGCGGTGTCCGGCTTCTGTGAATGGAACCGGCAGGCGGACGGGGAAAAGTCCAGAGCGGTCCGCATATTGCTCCGGACTTCACAAGGCCTTCTAAAATCAAACCCACATTACTCTCAGCTTCCCACAATCCTCAGGGTGGAGATGATCTGGACTGCCCAGTGAAGTCAATGTGGTCCTTACTATTTCTCCCAAAGCCATGTGTATTTGTGTGTGTGTGTGTGTGTGTGTGTGTGTGTGTGTTGGGAGGAAGGGTGCAATGGCACTGTATGTATAGCGTGGATTGCCAGGGGTCTGATGAGCGAGCCAAGGACCCCCCACGCATGTGTTGTCCCAGTATTCTAAGAGGTCTTCCTGTCTTGAAGTAGGAGGATCAATAGCAACAGCCAGGGGTCTCTTGAACTGCGGTTCAAAGCCCATTGGGTTCAGGTTAAGGGTTGCCGCAACAAGCCGCCATGACACTGAGCAACTGGGGAGACAACAAGCCGATCTCTTCCGTGTTTGTTAACGAATGAGTGTGCGAATGTGCGAGTGTGCGTGTAAGAGAATTTTTCTCATGTCAGATTCTGCTGGACTACTGGAATTTCCAACTTAATTACACCCCCAGCGCCTGATCTCAGAAGCCTTGGAAGGAGAGCAGCAGCAGCAGCAGCAGGAGGAGGAGGAGCAGCAAACTGTTACTTGCAACACCTTAAACAACACACAATCACCTTGTTGTTTCACTTTTCATTAGTTTGACTCTCTGGCGACGCGTTTGATTAGCTTGGAGTTCCACGCAGTAGCCTGAGAGGAGCCCGTAGAGACGATCTGGTCAATTCTTTTATTACCCAGAATAATTATGCAAGTGTTACCTTTTTATGATTTCTGATGATCTTTTTACACTGAACTACAAAGAGTCTTTGTAGATGTGGTGAAGACAGTTGTGCTTTCAAATGTGAAAAGGACGCCTGATGTGCCCATTTGATTGAATCTTGTGGCAGAGCGATAACTTTGTCTTGAGGGACACCTGTTTAATTTTCTGAATCTTTTCATTGTTCACAAATGATCGCCACAGTAGACCTACCCCCAACTGTGAACAGAACTGAAAGAACTACTTTCTCCACAGGCACTGCTTAGTTGTCACAAAGCGAGCCAAAAGCTGCTATCAGCTTTGCCAACTACTCTTTTCTTTTTCTTTTTTTTTTTTAAATGAAAAAGGTGGGCAGTCTTGCTCATAAAGCATTCATGGTGCATTGCCTGTGTGGATATGAAGAAAATCTGTGCAAACCTTAATATTATTGCCATAACTTACCTACTTTTTACCCATTCAGCTGTGGGAAATCCACAGCTGTTGTGGGCAGATGTGAATTGTAATGTTTATTTTTCCTACATAGGGAATCAGGTATGGTACGTCTTAACTGGAGCAAACTTTATGCACGTCACCTGTCTTCTGTGGGTTTGATTGTCCCTCCTGTGTGTGTGTGTGTGTGTGTGTGTGTGTGTGTGTGTGTGTAACCACTACCCAAGCACTGGGTGTTACAGTTCCGATGCCTCGCCGTAACACGATGTTGGTGTGTGTTGAGAAAAGATTTGTCACAGTAGAATGGATAACCAGGCATTATACTCTATTCCTTTGTCAAAATGGAGTCTTAAATCAGGCAATACTTGTCGGGATGTTTGCTTATTTCTAGAGGTCTTGAGTGGGTTTTATGGTGCGAGATTCATGGAGATGGCTTCACCGGACATATTAAAACTTTTGGCAACACCTGTTGATTTATGGAACCTCCAGTGATGTCAGTGTGGAAAAGTAGGAGACAATTATTTTTTTTTTTTTTAAGATTCTTAATTTACCTTTTTATTTCCCGTAGCCTAATGTATCAAACAAGTATTGGAGTTTCCCAATTTGAGAATACGTATTTTGTTAAATTGTACATAGTGAAATATGTATTTTTGCACAGGCAATTTTTGTACACGCTGAATTTTTGGTACAATCTTTAAAAAAAAAAAACAATTTAAAAAGAAAATTATTTATTTAGTAAAAAAAAAGATAACAAGTCAGAGAACTTGATTATTTGAAGTGGTTCACTGCCAAGTCTATAGAATGCAATATGCCTATATGTAGAAGCTGAAGCATCTCATGAATCATGTACTGAGATCCTTATAGTATCAAAGGTGAAGTATTGCCACTGTAGCATGTCTGTATGACAGGATACCTTTATTCACTTTTCAAGGTCTCAATCACATGTGCTTTTACAAGATATTTTACGTTGCCTATGAATCAACACAACAAAAAGTTACCATATGACCCAATTAGCCTGTGATTTTGAAGCGTCCTGCAGGCTTGAAGCTGTGCCCATTGTCGAACCAGTTTCCATTAACTTTTCAGTCAAACACTTTGTAGACCTTGAAACACATTTCACGATTGAAACACTTTGCGTTCTTTTATAAAGGCTGGAGGGACTTGAAGCAATCATTGCAAGGAAGAGGAACAAACAGTCCAACTGCTTGCGTCGTCGTTGCCAAACAAGTCATTTCAATCACAGCTTTTAAAGAAATAGTTTGCAGCTTTTAAAAGAAGTATGAAATTAAGAAAGTGCCTGAAGTAGTTTCACCCTGACTGTTTGAGGACAGTGTTCTTTGGGTTGTTTTACCTTACTTGAATGTTGGAAGCATTTAGGCGTTTGCTTTTAAATCTGCCTATGAACCCTAAATATGGTAAAACCTGAGATTGTCAGCCGCCCAGTATGAAAAACTTAAGTGTTGTGTTGGTGGTGGGGGGGGGGGGGGTGTCAAACGTTTTCCAGACAAGACGTGGAGGTTTCGATAGCCTGTGTGTGTGCGTGCGGCTTAAGTCCTCTCTGGTTTACTGGGATTTTTACTTAAAAACCTTCAATCAAGTGTTTTGTTTACCCTCAAACTCCACTGACATCTTGACATCGTTTCCAGTAGATGGAAACGTTGCGAGGACGTTTTTTTTTTAATAGCACCATAGACTTGGAATGTGAAAGTGAGAGAATACAGCTCGTGTTTGGGAGGAAACAATAAATCCACCATTCATACTATGTAAAAGCGTGTATAGATTTTTTTTTTTGTATACATCAAAATCATTTTCAGCTGGACTTATGTATTGGCTGCTATGTAATTCATGAACAAAACATAGGTTAGAATTAATATTTAAAGAAAAAAGATTGTATAGTATATTTGTTTTGTAACAAGTTTCTGTAAATAAAATAATTTATACTGCTATTTATATGAAATGACGTCTCTGCCTCTTTCATAAAGTACATTACAATTACCGCCTCGCCTTGTATGTCTGTCGATCAGTCAAGTTGCAGTTTACAGCCATGTCGGTACAGAACATCGCTTCATTTTTATCCTGTTAGATTGTTGTGAAATTGTCATTAGCATATGAATTCTTCAGTTATGGCCAAAAGCATGTTGGTGAGGTCACAGTGACTTTGGCCTTTGATGTCATACAATCTCAGATCCCATTGGCTGGCAGTCTGCCACCGGATATCTTGGCCATGACTTTTCTGGGAACTTCATATGTTAAAAGTCTGTTTAGAATCTTGAAATGCAAGAACGCAGTAACAAGCGTAGTTGGCATCAACTCAAGTTCACATCACTGTCTCCACCGCGGCCTGTCTGCTCTGATGTTCGTCGACTTTGCTGCGTGTGTGTGTTTGGAGCTCAGCCCCGTAACCGAGCAGAGAGGCTGTGTGGTGATAATAAATTACAGCAAAATGTTAAAAAGCACCGATAAAAGAACCAATAACGTCGAAGCTCAACACTGATCTTAAAAATTTAGAACTAGTGAAGCTGGAATATCGGGGTTTGGGGTTCCCCTCCCTAGTGGCAGATGTGATAAAATTTCTTTGCGATTCCAAAGATATGATATTCAGTTTTTATATTTATTCTTTATCTAACCAGAAACATCCCATTGAGATACAATAACTATTCTGCCAGGGCAGTCCGTACAGATGGAAGTACGTACAAACAACCTGAAAAACATGCTGCCCCTCCCCTGGCCGCGGCTCTCGTCGACTTGGAGGCATTAAAAAAAAAAAAAACAGCCTAGAGAAATGTAATGTCAACAGTTAAACAAATTTTATTATATACACAATATAAGAGTGACTTTGTCAGACAAATTACTGGTTTGGGTATACCAAGAAGAATGATGCAAGTCCCCCTTGCATAGAAATCTGACGACCACGGTTACATGTTGATGACCCTCGACAACTTCTGGACTCTGTTCAGCAGCAGGTCGCCCTTCTTGATGGTTTCTTGGTACTGCCAGTTTTTGCTGTCAGGTCTGAAAAGAAGAAGAAACGGATGAGACTTTGAGTTCTACCTTTACTCAGAGTTATTTGGAGAAGTATTGAGGTTTGAAGAATGCGAACATTACCTATTGGTTTCCACAATCTCATTCACTTTATCAATTTTGCAGTGAAGACGTCCAGCAGCTATGAATCGGGAGAGTTCCCTGAGGAAGAAGAAAGAGAAACATCTGTGACTGAGGCTGTGGTTACACTTGTCTTTTCGTCCCATCATGCCAGGACGCATTAACCGTCAAGTCTGTACGCTCAGAGTTTGAATATTGCTCGCATTGATAATCCGATAAACCAGATTACATGCTGAGGTGAAATCAGATCTCAGTGAAGTGTGGACAGCATGCGAGCGCATTCTGGACATTTTATCAAAAGCAGGTCTCGCATTGTCCCGTGCCGTCTAAAGTACTGAACAAACATTTCTACTGTCAGCTGATTTTAGAGAATCGTTCATAAAGTAAAAATATATGTAGTCCTCTGATAGTGCCATGTTCTGATGCGATTGCTCAAATTAATAAATATATTCTATGATTTTCAACCAGTAGCCTTATGTTGCAGTTCTTTCTATCGCCGAGATGCGTCTCTGATGGTCCCACTAATTTGGATAGTGGAATAAAGTCTAAGGTGATTTATTCATGCACATGAAGGAGATTGATTAAAAGCACAGAAGTTATTTTCAATAATATTAAAAATATCACACAAACGGGCTTCATATACCAATAATTTTCTGGAGAAATTAAGCAATTCTATGTCAAAATAGACGTTCACCCCCCCCTCATAAAACCTCGAGGAGAGAACTTCAGCGAGGATTTCTGCAGTGACATTTTAGAATGTCTCCCGAGGATGAGGTGTATGAACATGGTGTAAAAGCACTCACTGGTCAATGAACTCTGTGCTGACACCGAAGGCCTCAGCCATGTAGCCCAGGGTGAGGGAGCGGTAGGACTCTAGCAGCTGGCTGTAGGCCTGGATCCTCATCTCCCTCACATAGTAACGGTAGTGTGGCGCGAAGAGCCAGTCCTTCTTCATCTCCTGCTCCACCATGGCTGTGGCACAAAAATAACAACTTTTTACGGTCATTATTGAAGAGTCACGATGTGACGGAGGAGGAAAAAAATACAGCAACATGCAGCAGACACATAATGAAACACTGGAAAGAACAGCAAAATAACACTACAAGTGACCAGATAATGTTTGTTTCTGAGGTCAAAAGAAAATGCTTCCTCACCCAGAGACTGGAAGAAGACAGAGTAACGGCACTCGTAGAGGGAGAACAGATACTGGCGAATATTAGGTAGACTGTGCAGCACCTCCAAGATCTCTGCTCCCTTTATTACCTAAAGAGGAACACATTTCATTGCAGTCATACTGCCAACTTAAACATGCGTCTGAAAACATGCAACGCTAGCACTATAACCTCAGCCTCCTACCTTTTCACGGAGGTCGGGCCTTTTGAGGGCGATCATGCACACATAGACCGTGTAGGTGACGAATGTCTTGTAGTCCATGAGCTCGTAGGAGGTGAAGGTGGAGACGGTGTCGAGGAAGAGCTCAGCGGCTTGCTTGAAGTCCCTGATGGCCACACAATACAGGCCCTGGTAGACCTTCAGACGATTCCTCCTGTCCCAGTCTCCCCCCTCCTCAATAAGGCTGTGTGGAAAATAGGTGCATCGAGAGATGAGTACTTAAAAGATTACAGAGACTCGGTGGTGATGTTTGAGAACAAAGATATCAGAGCATTTGCCTCTTAGCTTTCTCCGAGTTGCGTGTGATGAGGTCGCTGTCCATATAGAAGAGTCCAATCCTCAGCAGGTAGAATACGATATCTAGTCTGTGTCCCAAAGCCACCGTCTTGTCATAGGTCTTCCTGAAGGCTGTTAGGGCGCCCTCCTGTGGACGCACATCGTCAATGTATCTGCTACTATTCAAATCTGTGCACACACATTATCTGTGAACATTACATGTAAATATATCTATATTACCGAAGATTAAAAAACAACAACTAATAGACATTATATACTATTTCAGAGGGAAACTGCAAACCACCGTGCTATAATGCCTGCTCATGTTAAGAGGGATGTACAGCATAGGTAATGAGAAACTAGCCAATAAGTCAACAACTCAGAATCAGTGAGTGATATGCGTCTTGTGTCCTGAGGCATAAAAACAAAAAGGTAAACAAAAAGGACACCACAAAGCTGTTCAGTCTGGCAGATCAAATTTACACAGAAATATTAATATTAAGGATTTAAGAAGGTACATAAAAACATATGAAATCAAAGGAATGCACACTATGTTACACAACTGATTTGTTCAACCACTTTTTTTGATTTTGCTTATTGAAGCCGTTTTGAAAAAAAACTGAATTGATTATTTGAGAACCTCTTGTATGGTAAAGCAAGAGCCTGGAAGTCTTCAAAAATAGGCATTCAAAAACTTAAAGTAAGTACCCACAACTGTATATAACATGGTTTAGGTTTATTGACCTAGCATGCAAACACATGCACAGCAAAGTGTGCTGAAAACATAAATAAAGACAAAAAAAACAACACCATGTAGAAAAGATTCATAGTATGACCACCATTACTCCCATGAATATGGCCATGACATGTATCCTGGATGTGGAGTATCAATGGTGCCAGGTGTAAAAACTGCGTCTCTTTCATAAGTCAGTGTAAGTATTGCTCCAGTAGTGCATATTGACAAATAGTAAAGCTGATGAGAAAGATGCTTATATCAAGTGACTTCATGCAAGTGTTATGTGCCTACTGAGGAGGAAGTTACCTTGTCTCCAATTCTGATGAGATATTCAGCTCTGGCCATCATGGCGTCTCGTATCTCGCTCTCTCCCAGGCTCTTCTCGGCATCCTCCAGCACATCATCCAGGCGCTTCAGCTCCTCCTCGTTAGCCTTTTTCATTTTACTCAGCAGATCCCCGTCCAGCTGCCACTTCAGATCCTTACACAGACCTTCATAATAGGGTGCCATGTCTGAAACAAGACACAAACCAGGATCGTTTAACCTGTGGACTATATGACAGCTTACATCTTATGCATCTCATATTTACGACTACGTGAGGCTTCATGTTGACGTTTCCTCAAAACAAAACACATTTAATGTAGAAAAAATAAGCAGCCCATTTTATATAATTCACTGTACTTTCTAGTGGAAGACTAACTACACTACACAGCATTTTAAAATGTGAGAGAATTAAAAATAAAGGTGGTGGCGCAAAGTTTGACAAACAACCCTTCGTCAGGTTGTCTGCTAACGTTAGCTGACGTCTGCTCGTAGCGTTAGCTAGCATGCTAATGTGGTTGAGATGATCGTTATACATTTTTGTAACTTGTCAGCGTCTACGAGACAATAACGCACCTAATACAACACGTGTGTGCAAACATTCATTTCAGCACAATGTTTATCGTGACCACGCTACTATAAAGCTACCGTTACACGTCGCATAACGCAGTGTGATATGCTAACTCACTGTTAGCTGTGATAGCGTCCATGAGCTCGGTCTTCACTTTGACGTCCTGTCGGTGACCGTCCATAGTGAGCAGAAACTTCAGCTGTGCTATCCTCAGGTCGGGGTTCTTGGGCAGACCCTCTTCCTCCAGGTTTTCTTGCGGCATTTCTGGTTCGGACGGTTAGATACAAAGACACAAACGGAAGGCTTTCTTTGTGCAGAGAGAGGGTTCACTACTCGCCGTTGTCAGCTAGCCTTAGTTAACGATGACTACGGAAAACACTGGACTGAGTTAGTTTCCGCCACAGCGTCAGTCAACGAGGGAAGGCAAGAGCGGCGAGCAAGCTTACGTTTAATAACCACGCTATCGTTTACTGCCCCCTGCTGGACATTAGTGTGAGCACACCCACACACGAATGTTATGTACAGTAGGCATGTACTCCTAGGCTATATACTATACAAAAAAATCAAATTACTTAATATTTATAATAGATATACGACAATTATCCTGTCTGTATATATGATATTGCAACTGTCTGTATATCTAATATTGCAACACAATAATTATTCGGTATGTATATATAATATTTTAGTTATTGTGGATTTTTTACTTTTTTATATTTAATATTCTTTACTGTTTTATTATTATTATTACTTATTCATAATACTTGTTTTGATACATTGTTTTTCGCTATGTCTCTTGTTTGCGCTATGCACTATGCTGCTGTAATCCTGTAAATTTCCCCACTGCGGGACTAATAATGGATTAACTTATCTTATATTATCTTACTAACAGGACTTGATACAATACGTGCTCCAAAGGATGTCAATAAAATTATAAATTTAAATTCCACTGCCAAAAAAAATTCAGAAAGAAAACAAAATGTTTTTCCAAAAATGTATTTGACCTGTTCATACTTGCAAAAATGCAAATATCAAATGCACAATATATACAATAAGAATAACAGAGTGAAAATAGTAGATATAAAAATGCACAATTTATACAATGAAATAGAATAATATTAAATAAACTAAATAAACTAAACAAACTAAACAGCATAGTGCAAAGATTTAACCAAACAACAAACAACAACAACAGTGTAACGGTGTGATAGTTTTGTGAATGATTTGGCCAGAGGGGATTTATTGTACAGTGTTATTGCAGTGGACAGGAATGATCTCCTGTATCTGTCCTTGTGACCACAGAGCTGGATGAGTCTGTTGGAGGAAGTGCTCCGCTGTCCCTGCAGTAGGTGGTGGAGAGGGTGGTCCGGGTAATGATTACCATATAATTCCCCTGGTACCATCATTTACATGTTTATATTCTAAGGTTGGTGTTTCAACATCTTGTATGCAATGTTAATCATCATTAATGGATAGCACTGTTTCTTTCAAGTTATTTTTTGTCTGGAGTTTGTTTCCTCTCCCCATGTATGCTTCCACAGTCCAAAGACATATAGGCCAGGTCTAACTAAACTCTAAATGAGAAATATGCCAAAGCACTGAGTTTGACATATGACCAGATACCAAACCCAAAAATTCTAGCATCAACCCAATATGCAGTAATGGTTCGTAACCAAAGCAAACTTGATCAGATCAATTGTCTTGCACAGTAACATCTGTCCACTCCACCGGGCAGATGAGTTTCTCACAAAAGCAGAGTCACTGTTTGGTGAACAGCATGATCGGTTACATTATTTCTAGTCAGAGAGTCTGAAAAGTTAATGATAACCAGCCGGAACAACTTAAAAGAGTCCGTTCAGTCTGTACTTTAAGGTACACGCCAGTAAAGACAGGATGGAAACTTTGCTACAACAGCTGGTAGGCTTTTACTGAATTCTACTGAATCCTTTTTATACTGTATTTATCTAACATTATGCTTTATCCCTATAACAAACCTTTATTAACAAAGTACATTGAATGAAAAAAAATGTTGTTTGAGGCAAGCAGGTTGTTTTTGAGTTTGTCAAAGTTCAGTGACTCAGTTTTAGCTGAGTCATTGCGCTCTGTCAGTTTCTAAATTATTCTTTATTCTTCATTCATTACAAACAAACTACACTCAACACATTTAGAGCTAAGCTAAGACAAAATGAATGATGTTTTATTGGATATAGAAGCGGGGTGAGAAAGATCCTGATCTGGGATCAGAGTTTCTCACACAAGAGTTACAGTTTTAGTTTCAGTAAGTGTGGAAACACAGGGCCATATTGACTTTAAATGCGGATCGATATAGGTTAAATGGCATTTACCAAGTATAATAAAATCAAATCATTTCTAAATATCCAATCCCTTAATGTGCTTTTAATTGAGATCATGAAAGCGGTTGTTATTTCATATTGGTACCACAGATCATCAGTCGTTCTGATGATCAGATTAGTCGCAGAGTTACACACTGAGTGGTCCTTATTTCAACGGTGATGATTAGGATAAGAGCATATTTTGAAAGCTGCTTATCAATTTAGTGTTTCATTTTACACAAATATATTTGCCTTATAAAGATGCCACCTGTTTTTTTTCCAGACAATGTAGTTTTAGCTATATACTGTACTTCCTTCCGCCATTTTTGTAAAAAACGAAAAGGTTTTGTGATCTGGTGTACAACTAAAATGACTCTTATAGACTATAGGTTCCATTAAAGGAGGTGATGAAAGAACACCATTTAGTTGAGTTTCCAGTATCCTAAACAGGAAGCCACAAATCTGTGGACTTTTCCCCATCATCCAGGATTCAGGATTGAAGAGTGAAGTTACATTTTGCCTTTCTCTAAAAGAGTCTAATATCTCAAAGTAACACAATAAGAAGCCCAGACAGTTACACAAATCCAGGATGCTAAAATGGCTTCTATCAGACCCATCTGCTTACTGACTCACTTTGCTTTGTAGACCCGTGGTAAAGCTCTGTTCCTCATCTTCATTTTGGGAATTGGAGGAAGCTTTCAAAGTGGCTACCACAGTACTGAATTGAGTTCTCCATCACCGGTGAGATACATCACTTGCAGCATTTCTGGTCATTCTGTTGTTCACCTGCAGTTACTGGTGGTCTCTGAGAATGTGTGTTTAAAAGGGAAAAGTAAAAAGGAGCATACTTTTTTTCCCAATCAAGCTACAAAATGTCCTCTTTTCACTGCAGTACATTCAGCGCTTCATCAACAGCAGCTGGTACCACAGATATGCAGAGCCTCCACCTCCACAGACGATCACGATCATCTGGTCCCTCATTGTTTCCATGTATGCTGTCGGGGGATTCTTTGGTGCCTTCAGCGTCAAATTGATCACCGGCACCCTGGGAAGGTGAGTAGTGAGAGACTCAATGTATAGCATCCAGTCCTGTAGCCTAAACAGACTTGAAGTGATGTGTTCCTCTATCAGAAAAAAGGCGATGATCTGCACCAGCTTTATTGCAATTGTTGCGGCAGGGATCGTGCTGGCAAGTAAAGCTGCCAAATCGTATGAAATGATTATTGTGGCGAGGATTCTGTATGGCTACTCCTCAGGTAAGGCACCAGGACATGTTTTACACAGCACATCATGTTTTTACCTGACTGATTTACACCCGCTCATGACCTGCAGGTTTGGGGGAAGGCTCCCATGGAATGTACCTGGCGGAGATTTCACCTACGAAGATAAGAGGGACTGTGACTCTGACCTCAGCGATCTTTTTGTCACTTGGTAGACTGTTTGGACAGTTTGTTGGACTGAGGTATGAACTTCTTGTCAATACGTAAGCGAAGGCATGTTTTGATTGTTTTGGAAGACAAGAGAGCATGTGCAAAATATTAATCACATCCTCATGAGGAGAATTTAAAAAGCCATAGTCTCCTATTCATTTGTATGGAAAGGAGATTTCGATAAAGAGAGGCAAACAAATAAGAAATGAATTATCAAGCTTTGACAGCTGTGCTCAAAAGAGCTATAGTGCCATATTAGGAAGTGTAAATAAAGATGCAATTTTCTTAAGTAAAACAAAAAAAAACACTTCCTTTTGTTTTATTCAGTGAGATCCTTGGTCGCGAGGAGCTGTGGAACTTTGTCCTCTGTGCCCCTGCATCTTTCTCAGTGGTTCAGGTTATAGTGTTGCCTTTTCTCCCCGAGGCTCCCAGATACTTATTCATAGAGAAAGGTTCTGATAAGGCTTGCGAAAAAGGTTGGTATATTTATTGAAATTCGCCAAGCAGTAATTGACGATGAGCTAATTGTCCACAAAAACAATTAACTGCTAACGAGCTTTGTTTTGTTTGAAGTAAAGGCGTCTAAGGGACAATTAAAAGTATATTACGTTTTAAAATGTTAATAATTCTATGTGTAGTGAGTTTTGGTTCTCAACACATTTTGGATTATAGAGCCTTTGTCAGACTGTTAACTTCTCACTCAACACTATTAAAACTTTTTTTTTTATCACTCTGCATAAGAAACACTCATTCCAACGCACAATATATCTATTGTGTTTTTCATGTGAGCAGAGGAGCACATTTCTCAGTTTCTGTGTCTCTTGTCTCTGCATCCAAGCTCTCCAGAGTTTGTGGGGCCAAGGTGACTACAGACAGGAGATGGACGAGATGTTGACTGAGCAGGCTGCCATGGAGGCAGCCCCGCGAAAAAGCACCCTGCAACTCCTGAGGGACCGGAGTGTTCGATGGCAGCTTCTCACCATGTCCATCATCTACTACTGCAACCAGCTGTCGGGCATTTCTGCAGTGAGAACGGAACTTAAATGTCTTCTCTCGTGCTAATTTTAGCATCAAACAATGATTGTTATAACCTCTCAGAATCAAATCAATGCTCTTGTCTTTCCCAGATCAATACCTTCTCTTTTGACATCTTCCTGAAGGCAGGCATACCAACAGACAAGATCCGCTATGTTACTCTTGGTCTTGGAGTATCTCAAATCATCACCTCCATCTGCTGTGTGAGTTACTGCCTCAGCTCTTTCGGACATCTTTTCTTTGCATCTTCTGTTGATTTTGCACAGAATTGTTTTTTCTACTTTCCTTCCTGGGCTGTCAATTGAGATGCTGTGGGGAATTTTTTGGTTGTTTAGCTCAGACTCTGGTTTGAGTGGCTGCCACTGCTACCATTTTTCTGTATGCAGTACTCTTACCGCCAGAAACACACACAGGTATGGGGAAAAAATCTTAAGCATTAGTCATGGCTATTTGGCAAATGCATAGCATACAAGATAATGCAGACAGTCATCTCGAGTCCGCTGCTACACTTCTCACTGTAACATAATATATACATGGTGCTGCCCTGCATGCTGCACTCACCTAAAGCTATGCTGCTCATACAGCATTTCAAAAGCCCCACCTCCATCCCAGCATCCACCTGTAGCCTCTCAGTCAACAGTACGTGCACCTTGGAGGAAATTTGTCATCACTCCCTACTCCCCGCTGTGCTGAGGTTGGTGTCGAGTGACGAGGTCAGAGCCTACGTGGCAAACATCCACCCTGTACATATTCGACATTTACAAAAGCATGTGAGATGGCTGACTGTATTTAAATGGTTGGCATATTGGATGCATAAATTGTGGATGTAAAATTGTTGTTGGGTTTAAGAGTTTAAGTGTAAACAGACAAAGCAGAAGCAGAAAAGCTAGTTGACATTGTGTTCAGCACATTCAAAGGTCGTAACGTATTTTCTTGTACCTTTCCCTCTCACAGGGGCTGCTGATTGAACGCATAGGGAGGAGGCCGTTGTTCTGGGGGGGTTATGGTCTCATGTCTGCCAGCTTGGTGTTGGTCACTGTCACGCTCAATTTGAAGGTAAACCTGTTACCTTTAAACACTGAAACATGTGAGAGGTTAAAGGATATTCAATGTGCTTACTCATCCTTCAGACCCCAGAGGTTTTGTCAAGCATCTCACAGGTGCTTTAGTCTATTATTCCAATTTGTCATGACTTTGTCAATCAATTTGTTCCTAATGACTTCATATCATTGTTTCCCTTTTTAATTGGTGTTCTTTTTTGCTATATTATTAAATATCAATGTATAGGGGTCGTGGGGGACCCCAGTCAAAAGCAGCCAATTGCAGCCTATGCAGTTATAATAGATAAAACAGAAGAGATAGATCAAATGTTTGCCTTGGGTCCTAATGTAAAGTATGACGCACTATCAGGGGGGACGGGGCACTCTGTCATTCGTTTTGAAGGAGACAGACAAAAAATGTCCTCATGTGCTCAGTCTATTTACATTTAACACATTATCCAAATTCACTGTCATTTTCCTAATAAATGTTTTTTTCTGATGATATTAATTACATAACTAATAGTTGCTTGACATAACATTTTGCTATCATGGTTGTTTCCTACAGTAGTTTACTTTTGGGGTCCCCGTGGACTCCAGTTGGCAGTCGAGTCATTTCAACCAAATGACAACATTTTAGTTTCAAGACATGCAGATTTGAAGGCTTTGAGATATTTGACTCTGAGATTCCTGCCTCTACCCGGTTACAATGGAAATGAATGGAAATGAGTTTATGGTAATCACAGCATTGAAAAAATATATTAATTCAACGGCAAAAACTCTTCCCAGCATCGTTGTCCTCGTTCAACTTAATAATGGAAGCAGCACACCACAGACTTTACTGTTTTCTCACTGGAACTACTTTCTAGCAAAGACATTAAATCCCAGTTTACCTCTATTCTTTATCGGGGCGGAGGCAGAAATCTCAGAAACTGTTACCTCAAAATTTCTGCAGGTAGAATTATCTGCACCTCACAAAGGGTAAGTGGGAAATGATTTTTCAAATTTAAGTAAAAGTGAAAATATACTGCAAAGTTGAAGCTGACCTTTTCACATGAGCCAAATGCATGAAATGTGAGCTGTGAAAATGTGTTTAAAATAAAGCTTTGATTGCTGCAGTGTACAAAGGCTGCAAATATATAATTGAGATTACTCTGTTTGTATAGAAGTATGTATTAATATTCGCATTATACAAATTTGTCTTCATGCAGGATTCCAGCTACTGGGTTCCATACATTTCTGCTGGTTTGATCTGCGTCTTCGTCATCTTCTTTTGCGGAGGACCTGGTTTGTGTCTTACTGCAGTTTGGTTCACATAGAAAAGATGTTTGCGTGCACAAATAATGAACCGAATCACCTTAATCGTCTCTCCGGTTCACCCAGGGGGAGCCTCAAATACTCTCCAGAGTGAGATCTTCATCCAGTCCGATCGACCGACAGCATATGCAGTCTTGGGGATGCAACGCTGGTTGCTCTTCGCTGTACTGGGCCTCGTATTTCCTTTCCTTATTGTGAGTACAACAAACATGAAGACAAGCAACCCGATAGTTTACACTGTAAAAGCAACTGCAAATCTTGCTTTTGAAGGTGAACAGGATCCATTGATTGATATATTGTGACATTTAGTTGATTATAACTATAAATTACAGCACAACATTTGTTATTGTACAGCAGGTATTCAGATATCATGAGAAACTTTAACTGTCACATTGTACCGAAAGACAAAAACCACCTCAGCACCTTCATGAAACATTCAAACATGAAGCTCTTTCTGATGCTTTACGCTGTGATCCGTCTGTCCCAGGATGCCCTGGACTCGTACTGCTTTGTGCTGTTCGCCTGTGTGAGCCTGCTGGCTTGTCTTTTCACCTTTTTCCTCCTGCCTGAGACGAAAGGGAAGACCATGATGGAGATCTCCAAGGAGTTTAAAGCCATCACCATCTATGGGAAATCCTTCGTAGAGGAAAAGAGAGTGGAGACCAAGTTATAAGGCAGATACAATAGACTGCTGTTTCAAACTGACAGAGGAAGGATGAATGGCTGTGTGTGAAAAGAAACAATTTTTATGCTTTGTCGAGTATTTGAATCAATTGCCAAAGCATCAGTCAATAGATGAAGGGAAATCCCTGTAGCAGCTAAATGACTGAGACAAAGCTGTAAACAATGATGAACTTTAATGTTTTATTCCCTGTCATTGTCCATAATCAGGTGTCACTACTAATGCCAATGTATTGTTGTTTTGTTATTTCTTTGTTCAGGTCACTCATGATGTCCACGACATGTAAGGGTGCAACGCAAGATAATTATTTCAGAAGTATTCGAAAATACAAGATATTTCAAGAAAAAAAATACTTAATATTCTTAGTATGACAATTTTTTTGTGAAACATAAAATGCTTATGTTTTTAAATGCAATGTTGACTTAAGACACAACAGAATTAAACAACAATTGACTTCAATGGAATAACAGGAAGCTGAAATGTCAGATTGAAATTGTGACGTTGATGAATGAATTGTGTCCCAACAACCTTGACTGCTCTCGCATTTGGATTTTAATATGTGAAAGACTTCATTACCAGTTTTCAAAGATTATTGAAACAAGCAGCTGGAACCAGTCACATGTCTATTCTTTGTACTTTCCTAATCCCTACTCCTCCATATGATCTAAATCACAGAAGGAACTAATGTACTGTTCATCATTTAACAGTACTGATGAAAAATCCAATTGTTTTACCTCAAGCTGAGTTAAAACTAATTATACTCAATGTTATTGATAATTATTGATATTTATTTAATGTTTTATTTAAACTTGCAAAAAGAGAGCGACCAGTTTTAGAGCATTGCAACTCTGCTGTTGTGTGGGCTACCCACACCTGATACAACTGCACCTGCAGCTGCAAAATCTTTGTCACTAAAAGGTCAGAAGTTTCCTTCCTCCAGGTCTCCAGCAATAAATCATCCCCTGTTCCCTTTGGACCCTTTGGTTCTGCTGTCTGTTATGTGACCACAGCAGGGAATGAAATTATTGGAAACTGTCCCACAAAGTCCCAAAACATTGTGAAATCCATTCTTTTTCATTTCTTTTGTCTGTCTCAGGGCCATTGGACTGAGCTCAAAGTGGGTGGTTGTATTCCAGAGGCATGATGTTGGCGACCTCTGTGTTAATCACTGTCATGCTCACACTGAAGTTCAACTGCTTTCTTTGACTCTCATACCATATTCTTAAAAGTGAGACTATGAAACCGTTGCTGAACAGCGGCCACTGTGGCTACGGGTGACTGTTACGGGATAATGCTAACCTACTACTGCAGTTTAGCATTTAGCTAAAATGCCAAAGTAGCACAAGTGGAGAAGAGTCATTATGTAAGCAAACTCACTTAGTAATGTCCAGTATACAGTAACTTTGACCTAAAGTGTTCTATTAGCCACCATAAGCTAGTGGTCATACCAGATCAAGTAAGGCTGTAGCAGCAACACATTTGAGTGTATTAAATTGAGCAATGATGCGTTTCATGGGTAATGAATTCAACTTTTCATTTGAAAGAAAAATGTATAATTCATCCTCTCAAGAGTTATAGTCTCATTCTAAAGTAGACAGTGTCTGTGTGTATATTGTGGTACTTCCTAACTGTTAAATTAATGAATCTGACTCAGACTGAAGTATTGTAAATGTTTTTCCTCTTTTAAAGGACATCAGGTATTGTGCTACATGTATAATGCTTACTTAAGTATGCATTGTGCTAATGTACAGCATTGTGTCAGCATTTTCTACACTCTTAAAACAGGAACACACTAGAAGCAGAAATGCTTACCGGACAGTTTCTTCTTCGGGGCATTTTTCTCCAATATCCTTGGGCCTTTAATATCTTTAAGTCTTTAAAGGTCTCCCCTTCCTTGTCACTAGCCAGCAGCTGCTAGCAGCCACAGGGGCTTCATCAGCAGCCAAGCACAGTCTGTGCACTGTTCTGCACACTGGGGAATGGAGCTGTGATTAGTAGTGTCTTGGCTTCGCTGATCATCTTGTATGATGTCCTGCTCTGTTTTGTTACAATGTAGGAGAAATAACTGGAGGATTAATTGGAGAAACAGCCGTGAGCGGTTTACTCTTGCAGACCTGACTTGTCCCTGAATCCATTTTGTATTTGTATCGGTTGCAAAATGCAAAGTGCATACATGATAAGCAGAAAAGTACAAAATAAATGTATTTTGGTCCAATTTAAAGAATGCCTAAGACAATCACATGTATCTATTATTTAACAATCTTGAGAAACACAAAATAGGAATTCAGTTGTGTTTGGGTCTCAGTGGGATTACTCCACAGCTGTAATGTCTCCTTTACATCAACAGGTGGCAATGTTAATCTTCTGCTGAGATGCACTGCACTAAGCCAAGCCAAGTCCACATGCAATAACAATAATAACTGTAACCCATAACAATCAGGACTAATTAAATTGGACAGATTTCAGAAGTGATTTTACGTCATTGTATACTGATCCAAATGTGGTGAATGAAGCTGATAGAAAGTAAATTTTCAACTTTGTATAGATTAAATTGTTGACGGTTACAGAATATTAAATATTATGCCTTTCTATCATATTGTATCAGATTCTGTGTAGATGCTGAGGGAAATTATGCTTTAGCCACATATGAATCATCAGAGTTCAAGAGGTATCTCAGTAACTTTGAACACATGTTACATGTAATACTTCTAAGGTTTATGCACCAGTGTAAAAACACTTTTTATTGTCTTTATGTTATTTGAAATTATGTATCTAATGGATGAATAAAAAAAGGGGCCAACGTCAGAAGACACTGCTCTGTCACACTTTAAAAGCATCATTTTTAAAGTGCCTATTGGTATTTTTAGGCGTTTTCTATCTTTCACAGAGACTCCAAAAGAAAGTCATATCCTCCTCCAGTGGTGAACCCATGCATAGCAAAGAAAAGTTTAAATGAGAGCCATCCTTCTTCTGTCTCTTCACCTGGCAACACTGAGCTCACTAGCAGCACTGCAAATCAGAGAAGAGTGAACAGAGTCGGATGTATTACAGATTAAATGAGTCACTGTTTATTAGAAGTCTCAAGTTTGTTCTTCGGTCTACTTGCATGATTTCTGGACATGCAAAAACCTGTGCTGATTTCTCCAGTGAATAGGCCTACACATGCTGCTCTGTGTAAAGACAAGTGAATATGATTATTAAATGAAACAATGCCAGTTAGTGCACAGGAAGCACAAAAAATCCACCTGATTAAATCTTCCATTGTGTCCGACGATTATCTACTTTGCCTAAGTGGAAGAGGATGAGTAGCAGATGTCGGAGGCATTAGCAAGCCACACTGATGCCATTCAGTGACCTCAGTGAAGGACAATTCAAATCTCTGCACATGAAAACTTTCTTAAGGTAATATGTAAAACGCATTTCATAGTGCTCATATGTACTGTATTTGTTTATTTGGCCACGGTAGAATCATGGCAAATTTGAAAATACCTCGTGTCGAGCCTCTGTGGACAGACTTCTCTTCAATGGTCTCACGCTGCAGGAGTCCAGAGGGTGGAGTCAGGTTGTCAGGTAGAATTCGGCTCACCTGGTCTGACTGCTAGTGGCCAGTATTTACATGTAGATAACGTCTGCCATGTTTCAAAACCCTTGCCTGAAAGGGGATTTTCTCTCTCTACACTGGCCTCCACTATTTGTTTGGGTTTGGACTTGGATTGTGACAAATGCCCACACACGAGCTGTTAAAAGGTGACCCCTACTCTGGTAAAATGGGTGCTGG
Organism: Anarhichas minor; assembly: GCF_050575085.1. Lineage (NCBI taxonomy): Eukaryota > Metazoa > Chordata > Actinopteri > Perciformes > Anarhichadidae > Anarhichas > Anarhichas minor. The sequence goes on along the minus strand of NW_027466467.1, from coordinate 8,242,233 downwards.
CATTGGAATAAGACTTATAACAGGAGGTAGCAAAGTAAGAATACTTAAGATTCCTGTGTGTCTATATTATATACAATTAAGTCTTAACTATTAAGATACATTGTACAAGTTACAGAAAGCTTTTCAAAACGCCTTCAGCAGCTACCCTGGCAGAGATGCAAATGTCAACCTGTTAATAGTGCAATTAAAGAAACTGCTGAGAAGATTCATCTTGTCCCATTGTTTTAAAAAAAAGACTAAAAAAGACAGTCAACCACATCGAGAACTGAATTTATGACTGAACATCAGCACTACATTACATGCACACACACACACAGACTAGTTGAGAAAACTAGGCTACTGTATAGGGCGGCCATTACAGAGTGCAAATATCTTAATAGAAAATTAGAACCAAAAAAAGCATCAGATGGGGTCTAACATAATAAAGGTCTTAAGAGTTTAGATCTTTAGAAGCTTTCTTTCCTATATAAAACCAATGTAGAGGATATGCTAATCCTCAAATATTGAAAAAAGTTAAAAGTTAGTTAAATAACCATTAAACCTTTTTATCCATAACAACTTTCCTCAGGCACTAATCTATTATAGCTACAACTGCTAATGTCACAAAAAAAGGCCCTTTTGCCTTCATTTAACGTGTAATGATAAGTTGTAGGTCTTGGAAAGATGTGTAGCTGTAAAGTCAACATCACAGAACTTCTTTGACTCATTTACAACTGGCTGACTGTTTGGTCTATCCATCCATCATTCTGCAAAACAGACGGACAGAGACAGAGAGAGGTGAGGGAAGAGAAAGAGAAGGAAGAAAAGACATAAAATAAGGGAACATTTAAGTGATATGATTGAGGGAAACTTTGGAACAAATGGGAATGGTGTCCTGCATTATATGTTGCTATCGGTGGTGATTTCGTACAGGTGGCACACAGATGGGACCCCTCCTGGGACCTGAGCTTGTTAATGAGCCACAGAGAGGAGGGGTGAAGCGGGCTGAAATCATGAACCAGACGGAGCCCTCTGGCAACGCAACATTGAGGTACCCAGCATGCCATTCTCCATTATGGCGAGGTGCCCCTCGAGCCGTTGGAGCTGCGGATTAACCCAAACCTGGCAGCATTTCGCCACGCAACGTGTCAGACTGAACAAACACTGGAAATTAATTGTTACTATTTTCTCTCAGTGTGGCTGAAAGACAATAATCAGGCCTAATGAGGACCCCACAGAGACTTATTATAAGCTCTAATTAATGGTGCAGAGTGTGTTTTGTGATTCTTATTTACAGTATTTAATTGCCTTTCAAAAACGTTTGCAAAAACTTGAAGTCAAGTCTATCGAAACACGATTAGTCTGAGGGGTGAAGCTGAGTGGGATACACAGTGTTGACCGGTCACAGTTTAGGGCAGTGGAAGGGCAAAGGTCATGCTTAAGCGGGTGAGAATGCATTGCGAGATTAGCGGGTTTAGTCAAGGTCTGCAAGTCTAATACTGCTTGACTACTTAACTGTCATTCACTATCCTTTTTTTGCAGACAATTGGGAGCTGCTCGAATGTAAACAGCAGGGAACTTGTTGGAGATAACTACATTTTGGGTCTGCTGTGCAGGTTTGCAGAAAGAATGGAGGAAGTTAAGACCGCATGGATGATAGAGAACAGAAGAGAAGAGCAGAAAGAGAAGAGGAGAGGAGAGGAACATTGAGTCTCCTATAGACATATTCAGATAAAGCTTCAGAATATGGGGATTTTACACCCAAGGGGGGAAAAAAAGGCTACCAAACAATTTAAAAAAAGCAATCTAAGTAGTAGTATACTGTGATATATTTATTTGTGGATATACTGACATTGTTGTGGTGCATTCTTGCCACAGTAATTGAACACACATGATTAGGCAGAAGGAGGGGAGACTGCTGGTAAGACCTCAGTCAGTCCTGTCACGCATCTCTTATTCACCAGCCCAGTGCGTGTGTGTGTGTGTGTGTACATGTGTGTGGTGAGAGAGTTTGTGTGTAAGATCAAGCTGGTTGTGTGTGTGTGTGTGTGCGATAACACACCATTGGCATTCTTCATTTGTAAATAATTGAATCAGGCTATTTTAGTTTGCTCAGAGCGCAGCTGTAATTTGCAGCCGTTCTGCTCTTAAGGACCAGTAATTATGGCTTTTAGAGTCTCCCAAAACAACTCAAATGGTTTCAAGTCATGACAGCTGTGCATCTGGGCCGCAACACACACACGTATACACACACTTAACATATGTGTGGCTGTTAATTAAACTGCTACACATTCTAACTGAATTGGATTTCAACATGTAGGTGCTTTATGGTTGAAAGCAGGTTTTTTAAATATATTTTCTAACTAATATTAATTAATATTTTGAATACCTTAATACACAGTGAATAGGATATAGGTCACACAACTTTACAAACAATTAAATATATGATTCCCCCCATGTCTTCAGTGAAATTATTTCGGATTTTTTCATAAATGTCCGATTTGACAAAATGAAAACAAGCTGAACAACCCTTTTAATGACTAACTCACAGTCTTCTTCAACATTATGGCAATCTCACAAAATCTATATAAAGAGATAAAAGGCGGAGCTTGGTCAACAGATATATAGGTAGATCGTTATGTAGGTTATTGCACACGTGAACAAGGCTTGTCTGAACCTTAAAGAGGACCTCTTTCTATTTCTACTGCGTCACCTGATTTGCTTGTTGTTTATCCAGTGCAGACACATACCTCGGGGTTAATGAAAGGATGGTTGTCTGTTCTGCAGACACTGCATACTCTGTCAGGCCTTAATAAACCGGAGTGCAGTCAATGTGATTCAATGGACGATTAACATTAACAGGAAAACAATAGACAAAAGTAAAATTAGCTTCCTCAACTGCTTTATGTATTACAACCCCATGCAGTGAAGCGTGGTCACATGAAAACTTTGTCATCACATAAATTATGAGAATAAAGCCAATTTACAAAAACTAAAGGGAAACACTTGTGTTTTACTTTACTGGATCCAGAATTATTCCCTGCTTTTCCGACTGAAAATAAAAACAATTAGCCATCCATCTATTCAATCAATTCAATTAACCTGGACAAAGTAACACATAACTGTTTTCATGATTGATTCTGTTGAGAATGCTGCATTGTTTTTTGTAATTAGGCAGAGCTTCATTAGTAATCAAGTAAGTTATTAAAATGGACAGAATTAGAATTTAGACAGCATAGGGGATGTTTTATAGAAAATACAATATTTTACAAGTTTTGTATCAGCACACTGTAAACATTATTTTTGACTGGCATGTAGAAAATAAGAATAAAGAGTAGAGAAGGAAAAAGCAGGAAATAGGCTGAGATTTTAACTCTTTCCAAAATTAGTAATCCCAGACGTATGTCCTGAGTGCTACGGCATATTATGAGCCTGAACATTGTACTTGATGATGAATATAAAACTGGCTATAGACTCTGGTGATGAAGTAAAGTACTTCAAACATCGGCAGTGTGTTACATTTTCATCAAATCAGGACTTTCACCAGACTGTAAACTCTTTGTGAATTGAGTTAATCCCAAAGGCACCTAACTGCTCATGGATCTAATTCACAGCTTGGTCAACAGTACGACACAACTGGAAGCATCCATGCAACTCGAGGATTATCTCCCCACCATCCGCTACCTTGAATATGGCACGGCCCAGGAAGCATATGGCTGCAATCTGTGGCACCCCTCACTGTTGGGCCTTCATTTGCTTTTAATTAAACACATGGAAACACACCCATGCTTGGGTAAATACCTGGCAAGGGACCAATGAAGAAACAATAGTATGGGCTAAGTTAATGATGATGTGAAGAAAGCTCATCCGTCAAGGACAATAATATCCACAATAATGAAGACTTTGTGTGTTTTATTGTCTATCTAGGGACACTGATTGCAGTAATACTCTTCCAAACTTGCAGCTGATGTGAGTAACAGTCTGCAGCTGTAGTTTGAAGATTTGCTAAAAGCAAATCGAAGTCCACAGTTACGGACCAGGCCATCGGCCGTCTGACATAATGCATCTCACATGTTTGTGCAGCTGGTTTTGTCGTATCATGGCTGGCTAATGAGGACTCTTTTCCTCCCCGTCTGGGAGTTATCCGAGTGTATCCCAGAGTAAACATGAAAACTGGGGCACACGCCTTGGAAGTTGAGGTTAGGTGAAGTAAACCCACTAATGTGCCAATCATGTCAACAGCATTAGTGCTTGAACACCTTTAATCAAGCGATTGGCGTTCACACACATTGTTCCAAACATATGTCTGTGTGTGTGTTTGTTTGGATTATGGGGGCTATAGCGACAGTAATCCCCAGACAACATGGACGTCAGAGGCAATCCAATTTACGGTGTGATACTGCTTAACTCTTATAGATACAGCGTGTTGTACTGTATTTGAGAATAATTTAACAGGAGAGGTTGAGTTGTAGGATTTTACTTGTTTCTTACCAAAGGTTACATCTACGTCAGCGGCTAACTGAGGCTTTAATTGGGAACAGCGGTGCTTTGAGCTAAATGTTAATGTCAGCAAGGCGTGCTCACAATGACAGTGCCAACGTTCTGATGATTAGCATGTTCAACATCTAATTTAAGGATGCTAACATTTGCCACATTAACACTTTAAGTGCAGCTGAACCTGTCAGTTGAATGTATTTGGTCATTACCCAATGACATGATAATGACGCTACATTAAAAAGGATCCAGCAAGTTATCACAATTCATCCTGATGGGAACATGAATGTGCCAAATTGCATGGCAATCCATCCAATAGTTGATATTTTTCAGTCTGGACCCATAGACTGGTACTGCCATCCCTACAGCTGTGCCGTTAGCATGCCTTACATACTTAAACAAAGCATCACCAGATTTCAATAACTAAATCCCTGGACCTTTGTCAGCAGTTTCCAACTTGCAGAGGCTGATGCAACAAACCAGAACTTCAGTGGCATCTGTTTCCAGGACAATGGAGCTGTTTGTTCGAATGTGACGAAGGCGCACATTTACCAGGCAAGTTTAACAACCCAGTGGAGGGTGATGCTCCTAATCAGCCTCTACACCACATTGTCATTCATTTATGCATTAAACAGATGGGAGAAGGTGACTGTTATGCACTCTTGTGAACACCAGACACATGTGTGTTCATTCTCTGGAGAGAAACACCAGCTGTCAATCAAAACACTCACTGAAATACTCCTTTATTCCAAATGCAGGACCAGGTCAGCCAAATAAAACATGCATAAGTTGTTTTTGTCATATTCTATATCTACATTATAGATATTTAATACATAAATGATTCTATCCATACAAAATATAAAAATATGTGAGGCCTCATTTACAACCATATGTACATGGACTTCCTTAACTTAAGTGAAATTATTAATTCATTTATCTATGTACATACTATGAACTGAATACAATAGTACAGTATATCCTATATCTAAATCACATTGCGTGAAAAAGCTAAGCTGTACCAAACAGACTACCTTGCACACTTGTGTGCTGCATGGAAATGAAGTTATGATTAAAAAGAAATTGCACATCAGCTTTTGATAAATGTTGTGACTTGATAGAACTGCGCATGTAACTGTTAGCCTTAATACTCAGGAGATATTCCGAAACATTAAAATGAACAAACATGCAAACACTGTTGCTTTTTCACTGTTAACCGACTGTAATTCATCACTGACTTTCAATTACTTGATATTCAACACTCAACAACACTGAATAAATGGACTGAGAGTTTTTTTTATTTTTTTGTTCCAGATGGGAGATCTTAGTGTACACAAGCTGGACAAAGAGTACTTTCCTTTACCAGATAACAGGATGTTAGGAGATAATGCAGTTCTTGCTTTTTCTGCGTTTGCGGGTGTGTAACTGCCCGCTGTGGTTGGGTCCTCCAATCCCGTTGTACTTATGGACGAGCTCCTGGTTGCTGAGGTAGCGCAGCTGGATGGGTCTGGGGATCGGCTCACCCAAGAAGTAACCTTCGTCCTCTGATTCGGAGGATGAAGAGCAAGTGGAGCACCAGCCATCGTCATCGTAATCATCCCAGGAGTACTGGTTCAAGCCAGTGCGTCGGCTGGACCCAGGGTTTTGAAGAGTCAGGTCTGAAGTGGTTCTGGGGCACTGCCTGAAAGGTTGGGGCTGGTATCTGCCCCCTCCTCCTCCTCCGAACTGGTCCCTGATGCTCCTTGGTGGCGGGAAACGGTCGTAATCCTCACGGACACGTAACTGTGGTCTTTCTTGAGGTCTCACCCTTCGCTCTGCCACCAAGTTGAGAGCGTTTTCTGAACGGGATCGACGGGATCTCCGGGAGCGGTGGTGGTGGTGCCGGCGCCTCTGGGGAGTCTCTTCTGGAGCATCCATCCGTATACCGGCTCCCCTTCCACCTCCTCCACCACCGACACCACCCACCCTGCGCTCACTGATGGGGGGTAGGCGGGCAGCATTGGCGCTGCTCACCAAACTCACCCTATCCTCCTCTTGGAAGGTGAAGCCAGGTGGTAACTTAGTCATACCCATACTCACACCCATGCCAGGGCGGTCGCAGTACTGCACCTGGTACTGGGAGGATCTGGAAGGATCCATTTCCATGTAGGGCTGACTGGCGGTGAGGCTGTGAATAGACTCGGAGCTACGAAACTGCACTGAGGAGTTGAGTGTGCCCATGTTACTTTTCTCTGACACGTTCATTCCAGAGTCTTTGCTCAGGTCTGGCATGGAGAAACGAGAAAGGTGCTCCTGTCGCTTTCCTCCTCCATCTGCTGAGTGGCCTGTGGGCAAATAGAGTTAAGTTTGGTGTCAGTAGGCGGTTTATTCAATATCATCCCATAAATGTTATACTTTAGTCAAGCTGAATTTCAGATTACATGGCCAGCAATGTCAGCACAAGTTGTGATGTATACCAGCAACAATACTCACACTATTGTTTTAAAAAACACACAACTTCCCATGTAATGCTAACAAAGTACTAGAACCGAAAACAAGGCCAAGCAGAGGTCTAACGGCTACTGTTTTACCCACCTGTTGCATTGGACAGGGCCAGGGACTCCATGGATCCTCTTGGCGTCTGCTCCAGAGGGGTCAGTTGCTCTGTGAAGTTAAGTGCATTGATGGGGTTCCTGCTTCTTGCTACCTGGGTTGCTGCTGGTGGCCCCGTCTCTCTTTCCCTGTCCCTCTGAAAGCCGTGCAAACTGATTGAGCGCTTGTCAGAGGAGAAGCCATTGTGGTGCTGAGAACAATGGGACACCTCTGTGAAGCTCTTTTGGGTCCTCAGTTTGGGTGGATAGTACTCGTCTGGAGCTGGCGGTTGGAACCACATCTCATTCAGAGAGTGGCCCTTCATGGCTGAGATGGGTGGCCTCTTTAAACCTCCATTCTCTTTGATCCTGTGATCCTGCTGATGATTATTCTGTACAGGGCAGGTGGGGATATAGGCAGTCCTGACATTGCACTGGCTCAGGAGCTGAAGAGGGGTGGGGTTGACAGTTAGGTCTGACTGGGATTCATAATTATAGCCGTCACCTGCTTGCTCTTGGCTCTGCCAGGCAGGAGGCTCGCGCGTCAAACTGGGCGTTTGGCTGGAAAGACTCAGAAGATCCATTTGTAGAGACAGTGGGTCCACTTCCCCTGAGAATCTCTCAGTCTGAACTCCACCACCTCCGCCTCCATTCTTCCCTGCCTTGGCGCTGCGTCTGGACTCTCTGGTGGATCGAGCGCTTTGGAAGGCGGAATCAGAGGAGTCCGAGCCATTGGGCTCCTCCCCGAGACTGCAGGAGCGTGAGCAGAAGATCTGGCCCTGCTTGGGCAGGAAGGGCCGACCAAGCAGAGAGCGTTTACAGCGGGCGCAGCAAAAGCAGCCCTCTGTGGCGTGCCAGTGCTGCCCATCATACGTCATCTGGCCTTGGTCAATGCCTGCAGGATAGATACAGATGGGTTTATGTAAAATAAGATTATGGGCCTCATTTATAAATGCACAATTAAAATACAAAGCACCATATGTATATCAAAGAGCTTGAAATTTGTTATTTAAAATGTTGTTTTATGTGAAAATAGTGGCACTTTAGAAGTTGCTTGTTGAGAGAGAAAATAAAGCTGGAGGCTGTAGTTTAACTGTTCCTGGGGGCGAACCCATTATGGAACTTTCCCAGCATTGTATAAACACATTGCATTTTGATTATGCCTGCAGTTGTTGCAGGGAGAAAGAAAACCAGCTATTTGCTAATGGCTGCCATCTGGTTACAGCATGTTTTCTGATGGTTTCAATTTATAATCAGTTGTGTTTTTTAGCCAAATACTTTTCTATATCCTGCCTGACGAATAATTACAGAGCAAATTTGTTGAGAGGTATGTGCCAAAATCACACCTGGGCATCCTGTTGGGGGATACGCACACACAGAGGTTTAACAGGAGGTGGAAGTGAGCCAAGAAGTGGTAATATGAAGGTTTCCCACTGAAAAATACCCCAGTTTCTCCTCTCAGTAGGTTTGCCTCTAACACTACAGGTTGTGTGATGTTTAAATTTGTATTTAACCGACATGTGGTGCATGGGTCTGCGACAAAAACAGATCCTGAGTGTGAAAAGTAACTTGATACAGTAATGCCCTTGCCCCACTGTGGTTTCATGTTGCATGGTTATATACTGTACATATTTCTGTGCTCTGTAAGCTGAGGTCTCTTTGCTCCTCCGCTATGTGACCCCGCCTCACATGCCTGGCCATGACATCATTCAGGGATAAACTGCTAAAAACCAGGCCAGAGCCTTTCTACTGTAGCTCTTTTCTGCTGTGTTACTAAAAATGAGGTCACACATTCACGCTCCTTTAAAATAAAACTGCAGCCCAATAATGTTCCATTTAATTTTTCCATGTATCCATGTATTTAGCATTACATTTTTTTCTGTTAGCGTTCCTTTTCATGACCTGCTGGTGATTAATGCAGTTTGTATTAACAGTGATAGATGCCGGCAGCATACCGATATGTTCCCCGCAGGAGTCGCAGTACTCGGCGTAGAGGGACTCGAAGCAGGAGCAGCAGTAGGGCCGCCCCTCCTTCATGATGTAGCGCTGCCCCCCCAGCACAGTCTCGCACTCGAAACAACAGAAGTGCTTCATGTGCCAGTGACGCCCCTCTGCCTCAGTGCACTCATCCGCAAGGATGATCTAAGAAAGGCGAAATAAGAAAGAGCATCGTTTATCACAGGTCCTCGGCGGTAAAACCTCAGTTGGGTTATTACTCTTCACTAAATGACAGGACAAAGGTTCGGCTCGCCCTCCCTCCCTTTTCATAGGCACTGCTTTCTCCACTAGAGCTTAGTACTCTTAGATCATCCTCTTTGTCACCGACGTGTAGAAAAGGCTAATGTGTGTGGGGACTTAAATCTAAGTCAAATCTAGATGGTGCATTTACTTTTAATTACACTGCTGTTAAAACACCAGGGTGCTTTTGAAGTACTAACAGCGTCCTTTTCCCCATTTGCAGAGAGTGAAAGTCAGTGCTAATGGTTGGGAGATCAAGATATTGAGAGCTGACCCCATTAGACTGGAAAAACCCTTGCATGTGTTAAATTGTGACAGGGTGTGTTGGGAAGCATGTGAGCATCATACGACAGCAGTTTGGCCCAATAATGGCATGTGCAAAATTTGTGTGTGATAACATTTAATAAATAGCTCCACCAACACTGCCCCACATTACAGGCACAGTATGTTCAAATAAGTAATATGTGTGTGTGTGTTAACACATGATCATCCATGTGCAGACGTGTGCGTGTGTGTGCATGTGACGAGCGTCTACCTCATCGCAGGCGGTGCAGCGTGGCTTCAGCCTCTCGGCGTGGTGCCGGCCGCAGTAGATCTTCCCGTCCTGGTAGAAGTAGATGAGGTCCACCAGGAGCTCGTTGCACATGCTGCACACAAAGCAGGCTGGATGCCAACACACGCTGTGACCCGCCCGTGACGCAAACACAGCAATGTCGCCACCATTTATCTGGCCTCCGCACTGAGAAGAGGTGGAGGAAGAAGAAAAAGAAGAAGAGCGTTTTAAGTTAACGGCTGCAGCTTTTATTAGTACTTACATCCCACTTTTTTTTTTTTCCAGTATCAATTCTAATTCTTAAACTATAATTAGTGGCTGATACTGAGTTCAAATTCTATAACTGAGCTACTTTTTTGTAGTTAGACTTTAAATCTGTACACCTGGGCATCCAGTGGCCAAGTGGTGGACCTTTCATGCTCCCTAGGTTTCCTGTCTGCCTCTTAGATCGTCAATGTCCAATAAAGGCAAAGTACCAAAAACAACAACACTAAGATTCTTTAAAAGGCTTATGGAAAACCTATACAGTTTATCACAAAGCAAAATTACCATTTCATTATGACAGTGATGAAGAAAGTAATTGTGTGACACTCATCCAGAATAAATGTTTCCTTTATACAATAATTACAAAAGAAAAGGCTGTAAAGCTATTGATACATATTTCTGAGAGTCACCAACACAAAATGATTTATTGAAGTCTTGAAGAGCAGTATCAATAAATGATTGTCTTCCCAATCGTGTGAGCGAGGAGGCAGCATGAAGTCAGCTGGGTCGACTAGAGATAGACTCTAATACACATGCTCTATGAGCTCCAAATTAGGTCTGGGGAACTCTGAAACACTTTTTGGTTCCGCTGAAAAGAACGTTCATTAAAATGAAAGGATGGGCGCCATCTTGAAACATGGGATGGTATCATTTGTTCCCTAATGTGAAGTAATTCCTGTTCAAAGCAGGTTGATGGGCTACCAGAGACAGGCAGTGTTGAACCATTTGTGATGATTTAATTGGTCTATAATGTATATTCAAAACTTCCTAAAGCCAAAGGTTATGTCTTCATTGCCTTTGTCCGATCAACAGTCCAAAACCCAAAGATACTCAGTTTACTATCAGACAGCATCTTCACAAAGCTGGAACTTGAGAATGTTTAAATGCCAATTTTATGGGATCCTTTTACACGGTCATTATCTGTGCTGATACAGATTGAGTGTATGGGACTGGCCAACACAACTTCGCACATACCCTGAACTAAACAGAGCACATGGGCGTGTTTACATGTGTGGTAGGGGAGGGCAAGGACAGACGCAGAGAGGAAGTCGAATGGCTGCTGGAGGACGATGGTGGAGCAAAGGGGAGAATAAAAATTGAGTGATATATTGGAGGATAAAAAGGAGAGCGAGTTTGGCGTGGAGGTGTAAAGGTAGAGAAGCCAGAAAGATAAACGAGATGGAGTGCTAAGGAGACAGGGGGGAAAGGTCGGATAGGCAAAGTAGATTTAGAGGGGCGGGAAGATGGGGACGGAACGAAAGTTACAATCAGGTTATCAAACTGGCTCAGAGCCTACTGCTGCAAGGAGGCTAAAGGGGGGGGGGGGGGGTCGGGAATTCAATCAATACACACTCTCCCAACAATCTGTTCCCTCACGTATGTGTGTGTCTGCTGAGCAAATGAGAAACATAAGCTATAAAGCAGCTACCCACCCGGGGCACCAACACAACAGAGAGTAGCTCCGATTTGCTTGAGCCTGTTGTACAGACACTAAAACAAATAGCTAGCGGATGCTGTAGTGTGTTTTTTTTGTTAAAAGAACACTCTATTGCACTCTATAGTCGCATAAGGCCACTACAAGAATAAACGTAGACAACATGTTAAATATTTGATGGGACTACTCCGGGTACTATACTATGACGTATGTTCCGGAGGATTTAGAGCAGTTTGAACTGGAACTTAGTTCTCTAACGTTTTATGAAGCCGTCTGTGGTTAACAGACGCCTTCTCTGGAAAAATGAGACACAACATACACATGCAACACCTCAAGATCCTCTCAAGAACTACACTTTGAGGTGAGACTGACAAGGTCACAACCGTGTTATAAAAGCACACGACTGTTGCATCTCTGCCCTTTATATGTCAACGTAAAGCATTTCTCGTACATCATTACAAAGACCAGAAATGGCAGCAGGCTGTTCAGCATGTCCGTCACACGATTCATTGCTTTCATTCCACCGACCACATGACACACCTTTGATCTTGTCACACTTAATAATTCACTCTCGTCACGGGACGCGACGCAGAAATGACATTTCGAAGCGAAACGCTGGGCGGCTTTCAGATCATCTTTGATCTTGTCGTGTCTCTCGACGGCTGGAGAAACGACACAAACATTCATGTTTTTGACATTTCTGTCAGCTACCTGTTCGCAGATTGCCCCCGTCATCGTCAAGGGAAATGGGCGGACGTTGCCGCGGCCCAGGTTCTCCCGTTTCCGTTGGGTGCTGAAGAGCTTCAGTTCTCGCTTCTCCTCGTCGTCCAGACCGTTACAGTAGCGGATCTACACACACACACACACACACACACACACACACACACACACACACACACACACACACACATCACATGAGGATACATTTGTTAAGTGTGATCTGTTATACAGACACAGAAAGTTTAAGGTGGTTGCCTGTGTTATATAAAGTCAATATAGCAATATCAAACTTTTATATTATTGCCACAAACAAAGGCAGCACTTATCTCAAGTCAATAGTTAAGCATTTGTTAGCATTTAAAGACAATTATTGTATTAATTTTATGTTATTATTATCAGGTTGGTGTAGAGGTGCTAAGCGTATCGATCTTCTTAGTGCTGTTGTCAACTGTTTATGGCAATCACACCAATATCTCAACATTATATGGTAATGTTTAATGATAAAAAAATATGTGGGAAGCTTTGCACACAAACACCTCACTATCTCATTCCTAACCATTCAGAGGACAGACTATTTTTTCCTGTGTCTGTCTCCTCCCTTCTCTTCTCTTATCTCTGTATTGCCCTGAAGGAGGGCAGGGAGGGAGGGAGGGATAGATGGATGGATGAGGTGATGGGGGAGGGGGTCAGTTTGGACTCTCACCTCATTGTCGTGGGGTGGGAGCTGATGGAGCAGCTGTTTGATGCGGTATTTCTCTCCTGGGCTGTTAACATAGGGCACCTTGTCCTCAGGCAGGGAGCTGTAATACTGATGAACCTGAGCAAGAGACAGAGACAGAGAGAGGATGAGAGTGATGAAGAACAACAACATACCTGTAACACGTAAACTAGCTAAACTAACCCATAATTTTCAATACGCTCTCGATTACTATTTGTAAATGTAGTCTTTTATAATTACAGCACTGTGCAGAGACTAAATTAAATGGATCTACAACCAGGAGAAACCAACACACAGAAAATCACTACGATTTATGGCCCACCAGCGGAGACTTAACGGAACCTCACCTCTCCATCTTTGCACATTGACATGGGAATGTATAGCTGACCTGTCAAATGTCCAAACACTCATGCACACCCATGCTTAACATGGATACATTTTGCGTGTGCACACAAATGTGTGTGACAGCAGGATGAATGCTAATCTGGCCATTCGAAATTGCTTTGGACATTCTTTATATTACAGCGGCAGACAATGAGTGTCATCTCCCTGTTATTTATTGCAGTCTTTTTTATTACACTGTAACAGGGGGCCGGGGTATAACAGAGGTCAGGCAGTCAAATATGAATGTGATTGGAGGGGGTGCAATCGACGAAAGCCACAGGGTTTTAGATGGAGATTTGGGGACAGAGGTTAAAGAATGAAGAGGAAAATTAGAGGTGACAAGAGGGAAATAAAACAAAATGTTAGAGGGACGAAGAGAGAGAGAGAGTAGTAGAAGAAGAATGAACAAGATGATGTTTGATCAAATGAAAGAAACAACACATAACTAAGGCTCGGAATGTAAAGACGAACATGATCGATACCTGCTGACTAGGTCAGACCAATCTTAACGACCTGATCCGTCTACTGAATGGATCTACTGACTGGAAGCCATCAGCTTCGTCCTTGGCAATAACACAGAGTCTGTCACACAAAAACAGATCAACTTGAATAATGCAGAAACGCATTGGTACGTAAAGACCGGAGACCAAAATTTAAAATGTATTGCTTTCAAAAACTCTCATATCTTAAAGTATTAATTGTCTGAGCGACACATTCTGTATCAAGAGCATTTCCATGAAGCGTTGCACAAGCATGTTTGTTGTTGGGATGCATTAGCAGCAGGAACCTCGTGTTGTAAGTGTAACCTAATTCTTTCTGCTCTGCTTTTGTTGGCTTCCACCGGTGTTGGCGAGGGACGCTGGGTTCTTGGCCAGCAGCTCGGCCCGGGACACCGGCAGGGGGGGATCTCAGGATAATTCATGAAAGACTAACTGTGGTCAAGCACTGATAAATCAAACAGCGCCTATGCTTCCAGATGAGCACACGCACACACTGCTAATGATAAATTAAGAAACAACAACAATAGGGTTACAATCTGGAGGTGAAAGGCACATTGCCTCGAGGAAAAGATCTAAAGACAGATACACACACGCACACTTGCATGCACATAATGGACACAGTTGCAGTGAGAGTCAGGAGGAGCAGCTTGTGATAATAACTGTAATCGAAAGCAGACGGACAGAACTAAAGACAGGGCAGAATTTTCGAACTGTACTGAAAGGAGTGTTTTTAAAAGCTAAAGCAGAGGACTTCGCAACTGAGTGACAAGAGCGATGGCTTCACACAGCTGGTTTCTATTGCTGTAAATGGCCAGACAGCCAGAGGAAAAGACACCACCGGGCACCAGCCCTAACATTCTCTCAACAAGCCACTTTACAGTGGTTATTGGACATGGATGTTATACTGTTGAGAAAACACTGGTAGTTACAGCCAAACGTAGTGGGAAGGATGTTGTTTTCACAGCGAAGTGAGCAGATTTAACGGCTGTGTTTTCATTCTCTGTCTTTCTCTTCTCACGTCCTTGCTGAGATGTGCAAGTTCCCATGAATCGGCAGTCAACACAGTCGTGAAAACAAATTCAATGCGTTTTAAAGTTAAAAGGCATGAGATTGGTGAATCAAGCACGAAATCAAAGCTACACCGAATGTACTAAAAGCCCACAGCCAAGCTAGCAACTCTGTGAGGTCGTATTTAGGAGCAGCGGCGCTTTGAGTCACATGCCAACTTTAACTCTGATGGGAATGAGTCCTAATTGTTGTCAGGTCCATTTTAGAACAGGTCAAACTAGCCTCGGGTACATTTTAGACTGGCTTTTTGTTGTTTGAAAGTTAATTTATCCACATTAGAGCTGTTGAGCAGTCTGAAACAGCAGACTTCATGATCGAATGGAAATTAAAATATGATCCTGGTACATGCCGAATAGAGTCTGAACATTAGACTGCAACTCTTGCTACGTGATGGTAAAAAAAACACATACAGGCCAATGCTGAGTAACATTCTTGGCCTTGACAAGTTGTAACTTGGCAACATCGCTGAATTTTATTCGAGTAGGATGGAGAGAAGAGAGCAAGAGGAGACAGTGGGAGAGAGAATGTTGGAAGGCCCTCCTTCACACTATAATAGCATCTCCAACAAACTCAGTAATGGCCATGTTTGATGATAAAGGTCTGTATTTCAGCGATTGTTGACTACAATTATAACAGAGAGTTGAACAGTCCCGAGTGCTCCCTCATAACTCTCAGATACGTCTGATTGAATATAGCAGTCATGGTCTGAAATCCCTCGTTACAGAGTGGCGACTTTACACCACCGCTGGCTGAATAGCAGACTCATACACAGCCCAGGCTCCCTACGGGGAAACCTAAACCCACCGTTTAGATCCTGGAGATTAGCTTTGTGTTTACCGTCTCCCTCCGTCTTTACCTTGTGCAGAGGAAGGCCGGGTGTTGAAAAGCTCCACATCAGGCATACTTCCGCTCCTCTGCGAGAGGTCACATAATGCGTTTCCACAGCTTGAATGACTTGGACGTCAGGTTGGAAAAATAGAAATCGTGATAGCTACGGACATTTTTCATGTAGGCTGTTAAAAACATTCTTGATTTTTTATTTTCAAGGTTATTCGGTGTTGTGCTCCGGGGATACTGCACAGTCCAGTTTTCATTATGGCCCGACTGTTCCTGAGGTCTTATCACCACTAGACGAGAACCTAATTGACTTCAGGGTTAGACATGTGACCCTGGAGGGGGATGAGAAATAGCTGCGCTCAGTCCTCGGGAGTGAGAACAGGGGGCTGTGCCAACATTGTATTGACCAGTTCATTGCTTTCAGCTCATCAACAAAATGAAACCAGCTTCCATAAACGCTTCTATTGTGCTATAAAACTGGAAACCCTCCCACATGTGCACACATGTGCATGGGACCATTTAATACATTTGTGTATTGCTCAGGCTTAGCTTAGTCCCTGTGACAGAGATGAAACCTACTCCCAACATGTTTGGGGGCGGAATTAATAGGAGATTAAATTGACTGTTGGAGCCACAAAATCCTTGTTATTCATTAGCCTGCAGAAGGAGCAGTCAGCAAGATTGGTGAGCCATCATATGGTGAGGTGCAGTTTGAACTTAACACTTACAAAATATCAGGGTTACACTATAGTGGTATGTATGTGAATACATATGATTGTATGACTGAATTCTACATGTGCATATCACTGGGAATTCTTTTCTCCAAAGCTAAAATATTTTACAACACCAAACTTGGATCGTTTTGTGTATAAATGTGAACTACCTGGAGTCACACAGTAGTATGTACGGTGAAATCAGAGCTTTTTGATGAGTGTGATTGCAACATTAACCCAGGACTGTCATTAGAGCCATTTTTTTTAGAGTTGTGCCATGCTGTTGAAAACACCTGCTGTTAGACAACAAACAATATTTAGCACAAAGCCGTGGGCTTAATCTAATGTGGACAGTCAACGTTTCTGGTCTTTAGATTTATTCACACCACAGTGGATGAGTTGGGTCACTATGTGGCGTCTACAATCCGGTGCGATTGACAACTCCTGACAAAACTACAATTTAACAGATGTCTGACATAGACATCAATGGTGCCTTCCAGTGTGAATGCGACGAGGCCCGGATAAGTGTAAGATACTGATACCTGTTCAGGTTTGAGTCCTGGTGGTACCCAGGCGTACTCCTCCAGGGCGCAGCCCGAGTCGTCGTCTGAGGTGGAGTTCCTCTGGAAGTCGTACATCAGCTTGGTGACCGTCTTCTCCATCTCTACAGGCATGGCTGTCACAGCATGCTCCTCACGGCGACACTTACAGTGCACACAGATCTTCCTACCATGGACAAACACAGACAAAGAGCATCTGTCAAGCCAATGTCGTATGTAGACTACACTTTTGTTCAATGGGAACATATTAATAAAAGATTTACTGCAATGAGAGACGGACTAAAAATGAGGGCAACAGTTATTTGACCTCAGAATAAACCACCATTAGGCTGCAAACAAACCCTCAGTTAAATAAATCACCCTGTAAACAGAAATACATTTGGGGAGATAGAGTTTCAACAGAAACAAGACGTCATGCTGCAGTTGCTATTTGGGCCTCTGAAGCCTGCCATTAATCACCAAAAAATAAAAAATAACCCAAATTGCTTTTTTCAAAAGGTAACCTCAGACTAATTGTAAAAAAAAAAAAAAAAAAAAAAAGTACAATCCGTCAGCCAACCTAATTGCCTGTAGAAATGGTCAAGCCCCCTCAAAAATTACATGAATCTCTACTTTTGTTCAAAACCACATGAAGTCAGTTTGCAGACCCTCTACCGGTAAAGGATGTTAACTCCACACAGTTCAAGAGGTCAAGGCTTCCCACTGCAGCTCTCACAGTAAAATGCGGGTACCACAAATACAACGCTCAACAATCCTCTGGATTACTAAGAACAAGTATATAATTACAAACAGGCTATAGAAATTAGCAGAATACAGACAACGACAGTGATGGAAAGCAGCACTGTACACACACCAAACACTCCCCTATGCAGAAGGTTAGCGGGAAACAATAGCAGATGCTTAGCCAGGAGAGTGCTCCACTCTCATTAGTCAAGCAGACCAACCCAGTTAAAAAGTGGAAAGTATCCATCCATTAGGAGTGTTTGACACACACACACTCCTCCCGCTAGCTGTTCTTTCATGTCCAGTGGTGTCCAGAGAGTAATAAAGAGTGCTGCGATATTTCATACACTCAAACAACTATTCGGCAGTGTTGTCTTACAAAATATTGAGATTAACAGAATTACTCGTTGTCGAGTGACACGGAGCTTGTGACATCTCACAAAAAGCAGAGGAGGATGTGGGTTAAATACCTGAGTGCATGGATTAAAATTAGAATGAAGGTCACCTTCACCACGTCTGTACTTGGAGACGCTTCATACATACAGATTCTCATGTCCTTGACAGCTATAAGCCTCTGCATGAAGAGGGAAACTGGGTGGCCAGAAGGTTGCATCCCACTAACCCTTGTTGCCCCCTCAGGCGGACAAATCTGGGAGACAATCCCATTACCTTCCCAGACGGACGCCTGACAGACAGCCTTATGGAGGAGCTTAAGGACACTCAGGACACTGTTTGACAGCTCGATCGGCTGAGGATCCTTTAGTGTAAAGTGCTTGGAGCGCAGACAGCACCATGTGGAGAGCTGGCCAAGTCTCACCTTGTCTGTTGTCAAAGGAGGACTTCTTGTCCATGGGTTGAGTCTTGGTTAACAAAACACTTCGATCTATTCAGCTTAGCTCTGATGGATTTTGATGATAGCCCGTGGAAATACGTAGCTCTCCAAGTAAAACATCCCATTGACATGCCACAACTGGCCATTTGACATGTAATCCTTAAAAAAGAAAACATAAAAAAATATTAAGGTCAGTTCCAGCTTTCAACAGTGCCCTGAGCAGAGAGGCAGGCATCTGCGGTCATTGTGGAAGGGCAAGCAACAAGCTTCAGAAACTGAATCCACGTAAAGTGGCCAGATATCATTGTCATGAATATTAATGGTTATGATAAACAGAGCAGCTCAGGAAGACAAAGTCATCAAGCAGCTGTCAAGCAGGCCGACTGGTAGAAGGCTGTTTGGCAAATCCCTGTCCCGGCGGCATGATGCTATAGCCTGGGGCGACGCAGCTTGCCTCATTACAACCCAGCACCTTCACCAACATTACTAATTTAAGGGTGATTAACTGGCTGACACACAGAGAAATTTGCCCGCATCTAGAAGAGCACACACTCGCAGAGAGCATGATGATTGGAAGTGAAAGACAAAGACACCAAAGGCGGAGACAAAAAGGATTAAGCACGTATGAACACCTCTTCCAGTCTTCTGACATGCTGCTAGGGGGTTAGCAGCTATTTCTGCCGTGGGGTGAGAAGGGACTCTTGGTGATAAGACTATACAAATAGCCAGAGCTGAAGGAAAGCATTTCACACCGCATTCCTTCTGAGAGGACACATGACATATCTCTGCCTATAGTCTCTGTACAGTTCAATTTGGAGGCAGAGAAGCTTGTCACCGTTGCAGAAACACACCTCTCCGACCCACTATCTCAGTCCAGATGTGGGAGGAAGACCTTCCTCAAGTGATTCAACTCGAAAACATCTGATCCCCCCCACATCAGCGCTGGCAGAGATAATGTGGGCCTACAGGGGCCTGTTGCTCCTTCCCTCCCCTTCTACCCTCATGATTTACAACACGCTTCATGCACATGCCTGGGATTTCCCCTTCACTGAAACCTAATCCCCGAGATTCCTCCTTCTAATATACATGATTTTCAATTAGGAGAGATTTAGGCACTTTTGTAATACAACTCAAGTGCATCACTGTCACCTCATAAATGACTGTGAGGTAAAGAGAAGGAAGTTAAAAGGCTTGTTCTGTATTAAAACATGACTGCCTGGGCTTTTATCCCCGTGGGAGATGTAAACGCTTAAGTATCATTGGTCAGTGTGAGTGTGAGGTTTGTTCAAGACCTGGGGGGTATTGTTGTTGGATTGATATCCTTGTGACCATGATGTCAGTGGACAATGATTCACCGTTTTGGGTTAATTATCATCGCCTTGCTCCTCTAGATTAGCCTTGTAACCCAGGTAACGGGTTGTTTTAATACGTAACTGGAGTCTGATAGGCCCCTCTGACCGTTGCATAGTCTTGGTTCAATTGTTTTAGATCACTGCTGCAAGATCTTCAGCGAGCATGGTCTCAAATTTGGCTAAACAAGCAGTCTTAAAACTCAGATTTACCATCGAGTAAATGTGCTTCAACGCAAAGCAAAAGTTGACTCAGAGTTATCTTTGCAAGGCAAAAGATGGGGCTGGGGTTGTAACCATAACCCCAGGGTTAGGAGACTGTATTCAACCTAAAATTTAGAAAACCATCTGATCATTCAACTGTATCCAAGAGCCAGTGGAGGAAGTATAGCCTTGGAGGGTTTGAAGCTGAAGTCTCATTCCACTCTCATTCCAAAACCGCTGCAGCTTTTCCATGGCATCACTCTAGATGGCCAGATTAAAATCCCATCTTTCAATGGCAGCTCTGCACAAAAGCGGAGGTTGGACGACGAGAGAGGAGAGCACAGAGGAGAGAACAGCTGGGCGCACACCGCCGCCAAGTCCTATCTTCTTTTTTCCTGCCTCTGCTTTTGTTTACTCTGGAAGAAGTGGGGGAAGAGGAGGACCGACTCTTTTCTCTTCAATGGCCTTTTGTTGAATACAACATTTCCGTTCAGTGTTTTGAAGCTGTTGTTGGAAATTTCAGGGGCTTTCAACGATTATCCCCATTTTTTTTTTTAAATATACAAGCAAACAGTCTTTGTGCCTTCACTTGGCTGCATGCAGACTTCAGAGCCATTAGGAGCTAATCACAGTTGAACATTACTGGAGGTGTTCCCGACAAGAATCAGGGCCGACAAAGACGTTTTCCATTAGCGGCCAATTAGTAACAACCAGACGCAGCAAGTTGCCGAGGACATACCTAAGGCCTGCATCCACCTGTCACAACATAGAGAGCCAAAGTCCTGCTCTGTTTCCAAATAGCCTAAACCTGATGATGAGTTGTCTCTACTGTAATATACAGCAACATATGGGCATCTTTGCATTTTTTCAATGGCAATCAACAATGAGACACGCCACCAATTGTGCACATGAACTCAAATTAGGCTTGAAACTTACATTTTTCATCATATAGCCTGCATTACAAATGGGAGGTGTGGGTTTGAAGAGAAGTGGGCATTTAGAAGGGTATAATTACAGATGCAATTGAGTTGCATTATGGGAAATGTAGGAGCCTGTGTTTTTGGAGATTGAACCATAAAAATTTGCGTTATCTCGACCTCTGCTGCTTCAATTTCTTGTGAGTTCCCCAACTTTATGGAAGTACAAAACAAAATCACTGGAACACCCCTCATTATAGTACACATAAGGAAGATGTAGTTGTTAAATATGTATTAGTTGTTAGTTAATTAGCCAATCTTTTTTGTTGTCCAGTATGGACGAATAGTCTACCGACATGATTTGTTTTGTTGTTTCAGTTATGAAGAACTTTTTCTGTGCCAAAATGATTGCGAGCCAAAAGCCAGTGCAACTTAACCAAGAATTGGGATGGGACTTTTAGCTGTATAATGTATCTGAAAGTAACTTGTGAATGGAGATAGGTATTACACCTACACACACAACGAGAAAACAGAGAAATGAATGGTACAGGACTTGTGTGGGAAGTAGGAAGCAAAAAAGGACAGAGAGATTTTATGTAACATCAGACTCGGGAGCTTTTCAACTGCAGCCACGGTATACTTGAGCCTGATCACATTACTTATTCATTCAGTGTTGACTTGTTCCATAAAATGACACTACTTTGGTTGGGAACAGGGGGAGTCATTGCTTCCAAGACATCTTCAGTACAGACTTCAAACCATACTCAGACACTAGTAACGCAGTGCCAGATCATTAGTGAATGTGTTCACCAGGCTTTGGTCTACTGGCTTATGATATAGTTTAGGTGAAAAAGTCTCAGGAAACCCACCAGTCCTTGTAAGAATTTAATTGGAATATAATGTTGACTTTTATTTCTTGTCAGTGGGGAAAAGCAGCACCGATTTTTTTTTTTCCTCCAAAGGCAGTTGTGGATGTCAGAAATATGTTGGTTTAGGCTCCTGTCAACTCAGTTGGTGTTTGGGCTGCTCTCAGACCCAAGTAGCCCACTGATACTGCAGCCAGCTGCTGAAGCTACACTATTCATTATCAGTCAGTCCATTCATGTGCTAATCCAGTGACCCTTTACACTGCTAAAAAAGTAGCTATCTAAATGGTTCAATTAGCCTGCATTGAGTCTCGAAATGCTCTCCTTGAAATAACTGCCATGGAGCAGCAATAATGCCACTTGTTTCCAGGGCAGTTTGCAGCAAACACCAGTAAATTATTAGAACCCTTTAACTAGAAAGACTCAAATACTGACAGCACAATAACACGTTGATATGGAAGAGCAAATTAAATATCTTACTGGTGCTTAGTAATGTATCTCTTTAATTACCAAGTAATCTATAATCCATATGGCACAGAGTTTGAACAACAAAGACTGCATTGCTGGAAAGCGCACAGTAGCTTGACCATTGCGCCTCAGGGGGTGGGGTGGGGGATATAAACCGGTGAGACGTCTATAGAGAGAACGCTACAGTGCGAGTCAGACAACTCTGAATTCTGTTTTTGTTTTTTTTACATCCAAATAACACCCGGTTTTACGTCATGAATGAGCAAAGTGACGAAGAGAAGTAAGGCGCATCTTAGTTGAAAAGTCCACTGACTTTAAATCGGGCAAGGGTCTTTAAAATTTTGTCCTGCGACTATTTTACGAACATATTTCAAAGAGAGAGTAAAGGGGACAAAGTCAGAAATAAACTCGTTTTCATAGTTCATAGATGGCCTACATTTGTGACTCAATTATCTTTCCCATTACGCATTTAAACCCCCACCATGGATTGTCCGTCGCGCTAAATAACGGCTCCAAATACAACATAAACACGATCAATAATCAGCTGCTTACCTCCTTACAAACTGCGGCGGTTGGAAGCCATAGCCCTGACCTCAATGCTGGTTGTGGTGGTGCGGGTTTTAAAATGAGTCTTCCTCATTGCAGAATTTGTCACACAACTCCAACGCCACAGCTTTGCCACGAAAACACCCCACTCTCACCCGCTGTGTGGTTTCTGCACCCCTCTGCTACATTTACCCCCTCCGTTTAAAAGCCTTTTGTCAACCCCCTGCCCTCCACAAACACATTCGGGAGTTCAGCAAATGAGGAGAAAGCGTAGACGAAGAGCCAACTCAATGTGCGTAAAATCAGATCCCCATTTACAGATCCAAACAAGAACACAGACTCCGCCGAAATATTTGAATATCCAAATGAATACGACACAAATCTTCCTCGGAAGCGGGGTTACTGCTGCCGGCTCTGAGTGAAGATCCTCGCGGACTTTCGCTGCGTAAAAGCACGGAGCGCTGGCGCTGCTCCACTCGCTGCTCTCCGTCCCACTGCACCGCTTTAATCCTAAACTGGTGTCAAGCGCGCATAAATCACATAGTTACTTCCTGTTTGTAACTTCCACAATAAAAGCAAAATTTAAAACGGGTTGGGATATTAATTGGCTGAAATAGATACTATAATTTAATCTACAAAATGTACCCATTGGAGGACACACTTTTTGGGCTAAACATCTACATATGCTTTTATGTTATGTAAGTTAAATCATATATACGATTATTATAATTTTATTTATTTTACCAAATTAAAAGGAGTGTGTTGCAAAGAGATAGCCCAGTGACAACACAGCACACTCTGCTGAGGAAGACCGTGCGATTTGGTTGAAAGCTCTGGGTAAAACAGCTTAGTGGACCTTTAGTTAAGATTCTACTTGGCCTATTTCTTTGTTTACTAAACTACTGTGTCAGAGGTAAATAATTAACTTCCACAGCTATACAAGAAGGCCTTATTTTAATGTGATTATTTTCAACCAAATTATTTCTTTAGCCTATTGAATATCTTACCTCACCATCAAACCCTAATCATTCTTAATGAAACGTAGTCTAAATATAACTTTCAGATGTTCCAGACAGCCGTTGACTTCTATTCATTTCTGTACAGACTGAAAACCAATTGTCAATTTAAACCACTTATATTTTGAAGCCTTTGTTTCAAGTCAGAGTCGCTAACTTCCGGTTTTACGGGCCCTCTCTGGTTGATTTGACACACACACGCACAGACCCTTCTCCCTACATGCCAATATACCGGTGTGATGTCAGCAAGTCAGCGTCCCAACATTGGCGTAATTAGCAGCGTGAATGACTGGTGTTCTGGGGGGATTTGCATGTGAATTGAACCACTTCACCGAATCAACTGGCCCGGGACAAGAAGAGCGAAGAGGGAGAGGAGCTGCAGGGCGCTGACCCGCATGGGGAGGTGAGCCCCTGTAAACAAAACAGTGCTGTTTAACATAAGAAGCGGACATTAGCTGGAGAAAGGACAAAAGGCTTACAGACCAATGACAATCCACTGAATCAAAAACAAATGGAAAGTCAATTTGGTAGCAATTTAAAACTTTTTGCAGTGCACCTATGGGGTCCGTTATTATAGGCTGACCTTTTTGCAAAAGATGTATAAACAGAGGACAGAGTAGACCATACTTCGTTTATATATAATTTACAGCCATCTATGCATTCATTACATATTTGTTATGCTATTACAAGTAGAACATGCTCTAGTCTACTCTAGAAGTCACACAAGCAGCATTTAATAAATAAAGGTTGACTTCCTACATTGATATTATCAAAATACAACTCACCAATATATAATCAGCCACAAGGAAATTAAAGCAGAGGACTGATTGATATGACTCTGCTATTTGCAACAACATAAACGGCACAACTGTTCCCCAACAGATTGCCACCATCTCAGCTATTTTGGCTCCTTCTTAATCTCCCAAAGACTCACAGGAGAATAAGCTCTGTAATGTCATTTCTTTTCTCTTGTCCCAACAATGAGCGGTAGGAGTGGCAATGCTGCTCGTTATTTGCATGTTTGCGGAACGCAAAATGTGTCAAGAAAACAGAAAAACTGCCAAAAGTTTTCTGGCAATCAAAGCTGAACAGATTTGTGGAAGATTTCAAAAGGCAACTTGGAGGATGGATGGAATTGGGTAAGAGAGTAATTAAAATCAGGATTTGTGTATATTTTTCCCCCTAAAGTGCCCTGCTGCTGCCGGTTGGCCAAACAACTGTTTAAAAATAAATGCAGGAAGGAATATTTAAAAAGCTTGCTTTGAAATAACGTGTGAAAAGTAAGAATTTAGCTGTTTCTGCTGAAAACAGCCAGCAGCTGTGAACAACTTCCTCAGTTTTTTCAGGACAGTGCTGCAGTCTCTTTTCTCCTTTCAGGAACTCTTCCTCTCCCTGAGTCAGAGTAAAGCTCTGCTTTTCTTTTTCAGTGAAAGCTGTCTTTCTGCCCCCGAGTCGTCTCTCACACGTGGCAGGGCGACTCTTGCTGTGACTTAGTCTCATACATAAGAACATATAATCGCGGCCCCTTTACAAACACAAGAATATAAATTACAGCTCAGGCTGTACTAAAGGCCTATCCACAAGATTTTACGAGGAGCTCTAAGTGACAGTGTCCTCTGCTCGGAGCGACCACAGAATGGGTCAACATGGTTTGGGGCCAGCCATTTACCCCAATAAGCCATTCCCTTTTCCCCAATAAACTGTTCCTCGACCTGCAGTGAGCAGTTTTAAATGCCATGAGAGGACCGAATAAAAGCATAGAGGCCAGCTTGGGGGACATACCACAGATAGCATTGCCTGCACAGACTCCTGGCATGCGCAGAGACCCACGCTGCTTGGTAATTTTAGACAGTGAGCCAAACAGGTTTCCTCCCTTCCTAAGCATGCATAAGCATATTGAGGTTTTTGTCTCTATCAAAGCACAGGATGAGCTATATTGTAACTACATGTTCCCCCGAGGCTGGGGGCCCTATCTTAAGTATGCAAGAAAGTTGTACTGCCTCAAAGGATCTTATCCTACAAGAACATTATTCATATCTTACCAGGGAAGGAACTGATTTATATACTGCACGATATGGTCAGAAAAACACACCTGATAAATCAATGCCTTGATCTCGATTTGAACAACATCCAACATCCAACATGGCCTCATCTTTATTTCTCATCTGCTTTTTTAGGAAAACCAGTCTCCTCTCCTTTCATGTGGCAAATGCTGATGGCTATCACTCTAGAGTCAACACGCGAGGCAGCTGGGACTCACCCCAACAGCTGATAGCTCAGACATGCTGAGGGGGGGAGAGAGGGAACCAGCTTCCTCTTCCATATAGCTTTTCTATCCCAGTGCTGCAGAGGGTTTCTTAAGCAAATTTGTAAGTACTCCCAAGTATTTACACTTCCCAAAGTCTGATCCCCAACTGGCTACTGAACTGTGTTGCAGCCCCTTAAACCAACTGGGCTGAGGCAGCCATGATTTTGAGGGGAGGGTAATATTATCACACCATATCATACATGTCTTCAGCAATGAGAAGGACGGAAATGGAAAGAAATCAAAGATAAATGGTAAAGACATTAAAGCTGTATAGATGATTTAGGTTACCAGAACCACAAAGCAGATGGTTCTTCGGGGTCTTATCCCACAGTATGTGTAACTTTCCGAGACCAACAATTCGGAAAACTTGCCCATTTTTTTGCAGCAATTGGCCAGGTGTGCAGAGGTGGGAAAGTAAGCATGATTTGTATTTTTGTCTCAGCTTGATCGCGTCTCGCTCGTCTCCATAATGTGTGTGGCTGTTTGGAATGGCTATTCAAATGTGGCCTTTGTTCGAGTGGGTTCGTTTCAAGCATAACAAAGCCTAAAAGAAAACCTGGAGCAGAATGGAGTTAATATTTAATTGCTAGATTCTGTACTAGGACACTGAACAACAAATCAAGCAACCGGGGTGTTAAACTCAGTGAATGGCCCATTGGAGAGGTGATGCGGAAGATGTTGCCAACCACAGCAGCTAATCCTAGTAAGTTTGTTTGCTTACCTGCTGTTGGATAACGGTCCTTCCGCTACATTAAGGGTGTAATGATTCATGTGAACACTTTGCATCCAGTTACAAAGAAGAGGAAGTGGCTGCCAGTATAAAGGTTCACTGGTTTCCGAACCCATTCAGTGAGAGCAGTGTCATTTTGAAGACACACTGACCTCCCCTCTATCATGGACTTGCAGTACTTTGGCCCAACTGCTCTGACCAGAAAGCAGATTTAGTGAGAGGGGAGGGGGGCTCACTATGGGACCTCCACCCAAGAGCCCCTCTGTATCCATGTTCCCAGCAGATAAGTGGCCATTATTCACCCCGTGTTGAACATTAACTGGATTAATTCTGCGCGGGTTGAAGGGTGAAATTGTATTTGTCCAAAGGGAGGAAAATGGCAAGGAAATGAGGAGTGTTGCCAGCTTGGCTGAAATTCTAATTAGCTTGGGGGTTCGTTAGCACACAAACTCAACTCTTGCTGCAGAGACCTTGCTGGTGCAGAGGCCTGGGTAAGTCATTAAGCCACAGAGGGGAAAGTAGAGGGAGAGAGCGAGAAAGAAAAAGAGAGAGAAAGGGGGAAGAAAGAAAGAGTATGGACACTTAGTTCCACGCTCAAAGGCCCAGGGCAGGGAGGTGACCTTGTGGAGTGACTCCTCAAGGGGACTGGAGCTATTTTTTGCCCCTCCTGGCCCACTTACACAAAGCCTCTTCAGCACAGAGGAAAAACACACTCTGAGCCCTCCACCTTCGTCTATCCATTAGACCGTTCATCTGCACTGTAGACAGCACTCTCTAGGGCGACGCAGCTCAATTTCCACCGTGCTGTGCCCAACAACGGCGGTTTGTCAATGAGCTTTTCTCAGCCATACTGTACATGTGGATTCTGATTCAAAACATAACTAGGTCATGCGCTGGTTTGAAAAAAAAAAAGGAGGAGGGAGCAACAGTTCTAGGAAGTAAAGAAATACTGTAATGGACGCAGTGGGATATGAGGAAAGGAAACAGACAGTGAAAAATATGTTTTGACATTATTATTCCTGTGTTCGTGCCTTAGAAATATAAAGACATTTGGGAGGCAAGATCTAGCTTTGTTTCCATCTGTGCTGAAAAGTTATCTCCTTTTAAAGTGAAGTAATGCACAAAAACCTCTCATTCCTCTACCAGCAACTCATAAAGCCACAGCTCTGATGCAGTGTGATCTTGTGGCTCAATGAATGAACAACCCACCTCCGAACCTCCCACACTCGGCACCCTGTAGCACATTTCTCTGACTCAACTCTCTCATTCAGCCTCCACTGATGTTCCTCTTCCTCACCTTGTCATCATGACCCAGATGAGTGGTGTGGGTGTTGATACTGATTTGCTGACTCTCCCTCTCTCTCTGTGGGTTTTTGTTTCATTCACTACATTCGCTCCATTCACTAAACCTCTTCTGACTTGTATTTGTGGTTCTTACTCTGTAACAAATCACCTTGCAGCCCTCGCCCGTGGCCACGATCTCATGCCGACTGACCAGATGTTCCATCATTAATAATAAATATTAGCGTACTCATTAGCTGGACCACAATTGCGGTTTGGCAGCCGTAGTCTTGATATATGATCTTACCACTTATTTTCAGAGGGCTGCATAAAGCAAGCCAACACAACAGCCTTTATGTGGAGTTTGAGGGTTCGTGCGCACTGTACTTTGTAAAGAAGCCAGGTAAAACCAACATATCCAGTTGGGGTGAGAAAGTGCAACAAAAGAAACACATGTTGAATGTGAATTCGGTTGGTAAGCCCCTGGAGCAGGTCTGATGCTTCCAGGAATTTTAAATATAGAGATATTATGCGATAAAAGTAATAAAAAAAAGAAACTGTCAAGTATGAGCAGAGGAACATCGGAATAAATAGTGAAATAGAAGGTGAGGAATATGGAGATTGCCCTTGTGATCGTCTGTATTTGTGAAAAATATTCTATGCCAAGGGGTTGGTTTAAACTGTTCTCCAGAGCTCTCCCATAATGGTTTAAGCTCAAATTTTTAGTTAAATAAACCCCGACACTCAGCTGTGCCACGTTTAAATATTTAGTTTTAAGGAGCTTGTGGGTTTAGCAGCGACAGACAGGATCAGTCCATCAAACAGAGTTTGGACTGAAGGCGTTCAATCAACTCAGGAACAAACTACAAAAATGTATCAGCAGTCGGGCGCTGCGCTCATGTAAAACTACATCAAAATTAGATTCTTCCAACACACCGACTGGACGTCTGTGTTTTTGTGCGTGGCGTAGCAACAAAACTACTTGAACATGAGTCATGATAGTCAATTATGAGTCCACCCTCGGGTTCAATTTGGCCCATTTATACTGTAGCTTCAGACTGGCTACAAGTGGCAACGTGTTTGTGGCGGTAAGAGCAGCACTGGCATTGTTCAAAGCATTTTAGTCTTTCGATGAAGAGCATTTAATTAGTGACTGAAACTTGAAGGGCGACTTTGCTTCACATGAATGCGCACACACATACAGACTGATCTATGACCAGGCACAGGCGTACCCATACAGGCTACACAGGATTCAGGGCCTTTTGGTAATTGGAAATATTAAAATACATGTGCATTTAGTTTGAACACCTGTAATGTTCCTATGGTTCCAAAAAATCTGATCACACTAAAAGTGTCTTAAAACTTGGTTTCAAATCTGAAGCACATCTCTATTAACATTAAATATTCAGTAAATAAGCAACACGCAAAGTAAACATTTGAAAAGGCAAGTCTTTTTTTAAGAGTTGAGTGAATATCAGATATTAGTCCGATACCGACTCAAATAGGATGTACTGGTATTGGATACCAGTATTCTGATGAATAACAATTCAGTACATTTATATCAAAGTATTTAGGTGTACATTTTGTTCAACGAAGTTAGAAAAGCAACATTTATAAAGCCCGATATTGCTTTAAACATAAAATAATGATGTTAGTCACTTGCACACAGTTAGGCATACAGCTTATTAATTAAACACTGGTATCGCTATCGGCCGATACCAAAAGCTCAAGTACCGGTATCGAGAATTAAAAGTTTAATCAGTGCATCCCTACCCTGAAACTCTGTATCGGCTTGTTCTGGTATGGTTTGATCAGATTTCATTGAAAGTAGCTTGGCAACGCAGCAAATGAGAACAACTTCATCAGATTTTGAACTGATTGAAATGTCGCTAAATCCTGACTGGTGTACTGGACATGTTTCCCCAACTGAGCTTTCTCACTTCAAATCGGTGAGAAGAGCACTGACAAAAACACAAACCTGCGAAATGAACCAAACTAAAATAATCCAGCTCGGAGCCTTTAGATAGATGTATACATTTCATGGAGCAATTATGTTTGTATACAGCAGGCCATTGGAGAAAGGAAGTAAATAGTTGTACGAGAAAGAAAGAGATAATCTCTGGATGACAACATGTCAATAATGAACAGATGAATCTGAAAGAGGAAATAAGAAGATTAAAGTCAAATCGGATTCAAACTAAGACCGAGTCACTTAAGCCAATAGACTAATAAAACCACAGAGAACATATTCTGAAAGCCGACAGAGATCTTTCAAAGCTCACATTTGAATCAAAAGCAGTGTTTCATCTTGAGGTTAAGTTTAGGCAATTTAATTTCCCCCTTATTTCATCTTGTTACACTGTTTAACTTAACATAAGAGGGATGGGTGATGAGCAGATCAGACACACGCACATACACACACACACACACACACACCATGTCAATAAGGCTACCAGAGCCCTCTCCCGACAGGATCTTGAAAGCCTTATTATGGATTGGAGAAGAAATTGCCATTTCTAGGACGTGACAGACCAGCGTTGTGTTTCATCACTGGCCTGATAGACGGTGAACCTGGGGATTTATTGAGTGGTCGCTGCCCTGAGACTGTAGGCAGAAAACACTCACACACAAGGACAGACAAGGAGGAGTTATGAGTCACATTGAGCAATCCACACAAGCAGATAAATCCCATTAAACAACTTTTATCAAACCGAGGTCAAACTTTCAGCGTGAGCACATCGCTGAGCAAAGATAGACTTTCAGTCCATCACTTCTGGTGCCTTTTAAAAGGTACTGTAGTCTTGTTTTGAATACCGGATCTGAGCAAACTTCTTCACGAGATAGTCGTATGGAGGTCCTTACCCATCCGTAACTTTTTCTTCACCCAGTTCATTCCCCACTTACTGCTGCTCCCCTACGTTCCCCATTTAAAGCACGGCCCATTAGGAAGCAGTGAGAGAGAGAGCAGTGCCGTGAGAGAAACTGAATCACCCCGACTCGCCGCTGTTTACACCAGACCCGGCCCGCTGCTTGAGCTGCTGTTTATTTGAACTGTGAACCTCCATGTGAGGTGTGTGTGAAAGGAAAAGTGTAAGCGTGTGTGTGTGTGTGTGAGAAAGAGAGAGCATGTGTGCTGCGGAGACGAGGGGGAGGAAAAGGCTCCACACAAAACCCAGTGTCTCGCCCTCCGATTTCTTTCACACCTCTCTTAACACACTTTTCACGGCGTATTTATTCACCCCGCGAGCTCCTGGCACTCCTCGGGTTCTCCGGGCCACAGACGGGCCTCTGTGCTGCACCACTCGGGCACAAGGAGTCCGAAAACAGACCTCTAACACCCCCCGTGGAGCTCCAGACACAATAATGTCCTTCTGCTGACCCACATATGACATCACAGCCTGGTTCTCACACATCTACATACGCTCACGCATACGATCACACAGAAAACATACAGAAACTTCTGCTATGTTTGTAGGCACACATATGCGTGAAAGTTGGCAAGAATGCATGTAATTCTATGCTTATTTTGTAAGCAAAGAACTGATATACACACACGCACACACACACACGAACTGGGGAACAGTAAGGTTAGTGTGGGATCGGTTAAAACTGTCCAAGGCAAGAGCGAAGGATAAGAAGACCCGAGCATCAATGAAGCCACTGTTCAAAAGGAGCAGACTGACTAGAGGAGCCACGAGGAAAATGAAAGGCTGCCAAGGATTCAGACATGAGAACGAGGACACACACCGAGGATACATATAGACATGAAATAAGAACACATAGCATGCACAAAACATATCAACATGTGTGCATAAAGAAGGACTAGCTGTTGCTTTTTCAGCTCCATTTATGTGCGAGTGGCTCTGAATTAGCGGCACAGGCGTCGCTGGCGATAAACACAGCATTCATTCTCATGATCCATCTCGCAAACTCATCATCAGATTCCAACGTAAGTGAGGCATGGACATGTAGAAGACCACAGGAGAAGTAGTGGCCAAAGCCTGGTTTGAGTTAAAAGGCAAATAAGTGATCATCAGCATCAGTTCCCTTAAGAATATTCACACATGCTCACTGACTTGAAGCTATTTCATGGACAAAAAGAAAGAAAAAAAAAAAAAAAAAAAAAACTTGTGGCCTCCTGCTGAAGTGTGGAACAGCTAATCACTGTGTATCACTGTGTATCATTCCTCTCGCCTCTGTTGCTGAGCTCCACATGTTTCCACATAAACACACACTTTGGCCTGACAGAAAGAGATAGTGCAAACACATGATGCTGCAAAGTCAAGCACTGGGCATGTGTGTGCCAAAAAGCACATGTGTGACACAAAAGAAACATGCAAACAATTATATGAGAGTCTTTTTCAAGCTACTGTTTTTTTTCCAGAATTCACGCAAACCCATCAGCTATGGGTAGCACAACAGAGAGTGACATACTACTCTGCAAAAAGGCGATGTCGATATCCTCCATGTCTAATCACAGCACAGCACTGTAGCTCAAGTACGCTTGGTGCCTGCTCTGGCTCCTCTCTGGTATCTGTTGCAGAGTACCAGTCATTAGAGGAAACTGGACGGGAAAGGCTGCTCTCTGTGTGTGTGTGTGTGTGTGTGTCAGCTTGTGTGCATCTGCATGCCAAGACTGTGCCAGCCACAAGACTGACGCTGGCGTCAGAATGAATCACACTCAGTCTGCTATTCCTTCCCTGCAGCACACCAAGAGGTTAGCTGAGAGAGGAAGACAGAGGAGAGGTAGATCATAAAAACAGATCATAAAAGCAACATCAATGGGTGATAGGCCGAGCGAGAGAGGGAAGCATAAAAGGCAGTGTGAAAAGCAGGAGAGCTTGTGATACAAAGCTTGAGAGGGAAAAAACACGACGGGGAGATAGAGTATGCGGTATCACCAAGCCCATCCATCTACAGCCAAGCTACATGCCAATACATTCATGCACTCTCTAGATTTGACCTATGGATTTGTCTAATTGCTGATTCACCTCCCATTGTATGTAAACCGCCCAGTGGCATATTTAGAGGATACTGTTTACATTGTATGATGGATCAGACCAGTAGGGAATCTGACACAAGGCCGCTGTGATAGCATCAGTCAATAAATGGGCAGAATTTCAAGACACTCACAGTAGTCCCGTTGGTTGCCTGCGGCCATCAGTTAAGGCCCAGTCACACCAGAAATTAAAACTAAATGTGGTGGAAAAATCTAGTAATTTCAATGGAATTGCTGCAATCAGTGGAGATGCAGCGCTTATCTTTGAGGTAAGACGGAGAGTCCAAAACAGAATAAGCCACTATAGCTCACTAGCTGTGTTGCGCCATCCCCTTGTATTTAACATCCTATGCCAGAGTATGACCTAATACACAAAATAAACAATTAGACATTTATTTACAGTTGATGACGGTACAACACACCTCTTGAATAAACTGTTTTTGTCATACATTTGCGCGCCCAAAATTCGATCACTCAAATAAAATGGCGGCAAATATAGTACATTATACAGTAAATAGAGAGATGGTTTTGGACACAGGCTGGCCATGTTCCTGGCTGGCTAGCATGTTAGCGGATAGCTCGTCAGCCACAGTACTTCACATGCTAGTCTTGCAGAACTTCACTCTGCCATTCTCTGGTGTCGGCAGCCCTTAATCCCCCTGAGCCCTCAGTTAATATACGGCCAATAGCGGCTTCTAGCCTCAAAGCACACCCCTTAACACAGAGAGCTAGAGACAACCTGGCTCTGATCTATTGATCATGAACTATTTTGCATTTAACTGCTGTGGCTGACGCTGCACGTCCATCTGATCCTCCAAAGGCCACAGATCTTACCATGCATCGTGAACTCTATTGATTACACATACAAATCAACCGAGTACTTCAACAGATCCTTTTGGAACAGACTTTCATTTTCTCAAACAATATCTGATCAATGCTCGGGGTGAGTCAGCAGGTTTAAGCCAAAATAATCACAAGCTTCACCCCATCTTAACTGGAAAATGAATAGATCGTTGTGTCGACATAAACAATAGGTTCTAAAAATCTCACGTGTTGGGAAGCAGATATGAGAGCAACATTTATGATGACATAGCACAGATCTCGGGGTGCAAAAAGCACAGCCTGAACAACACATGAACCCCTCGCATCTGGGACACATTTAGTACCCATGTGCAATGTATTACATATTTCTGGAAAAGAAGCCACGCTCAAGTCTGTAATCTGTTGATGATGGGAGTTTATTCCCGTTGTTCATGGTTTCGTCTGTTGTGACCGCACCATGGTAAGCAAAGTTTTTCTGAAAGTAGCTGACACTGAATGAATTAGGGGTGAAGAGGGGGGCAGATAAGCTGGATAAAAAAAAAAACGGAGGTTTAGGAGAAGAGAACGTCAGATAAAAATGTTAAGAGTTGAAAGACTACAAAACTAATAAGCAAAAAAAACAACAATCCAAAGCAGCTCCTCCACCACTAGACTCTTCACACTCCCAGAATCCTCAGCTGCAAATGACTCTTTTAGAGCAGAGGGGTGAAATTCGTCACCCTCATGATCGGCAGGCTGGGTAAACCTTTAAGATCCTGTGTCAGCCTGCAAACTCTGATAATCACCTTGAGGAGTCCTGGCTACCTTGTTATCCTACTGACCTTCAACTGGAGGAGGATGCTGAAAGATGGTTAATGACTAGTTTAGGGCTACTTAAGGAATAGTCTGACATTTAGGGAAATATGCTTATTCACTTTAGAGTTAGATAATGTTCGTATGGTAAATATGAAGGTACCACTAGGAGACGCTTAGCTTAGTCCAAATGAAGAAAGGAAGCTAGATGTTGCTTTGTCCAAAGGTTTAAAAAACAGCTAACTAATTAGCACGTTGTATCCCGTTTTTTTAATCTGTACATAAACTGACGTGTTACCTTTCGTACTATTTTGTGGCCTTCCTTGACAGAGTCGGGCTTGCTGTTCCCCCCAGTTTAAAGTAACCAACTCCTGGCTCTAGTTTCATATTTAACGGACAGACATGAAAGAGTCTCACCTAATTCTCGAAAAGAAAACGAATAAGCGCATTGCTCAAGATCTCGAAATACTTTGTAAGCTCGATAAACTATACTGCACATTATTCATAACGTATTCAAATAATGGCGTTCCTTTATTAATTCTAAAACACTACAGTAATATAATACTACCTTTCCATTTAACCATCAAAATTGGAGATTGTATTTAAATCTTAGGATAACTAATCACAGAGACCATACACATAATGTTCAGTTATTCTTGGTGAATAAATACTAAGTACTGGGAATGCTTCCAATAAAAGATTGCTGTTATTTTTCATCCATGATAGACAAAAGTAAGAGAAACAATGAGATGAGATGTCAATCTGAGAATTCAGCGATAGACTAAAACTGCATCAGTAATGTATTACTGTACCCATCTCTGCTGGAAAAAAAGTTATAATTTCCTTGCAAAACATTACTGAGTATACTGTTAATAATGAGCAAAAACAGTGAGAATTTATGAAGACTGCTAGGGTCTACCACTGACCCAAAGCCACATAAAATCCTAATGAGCTTTACACAAACCAAGAAAGACACAAGGACATGGTTTTAATAGACCTATAGTTAACATGAAGCTTAAAGATGGCTCACCCAGCCCTCGTCTAAACCTCAGAGCAAACCTCAGTCAGCCTCTGTTCAGAGTCAGCACCCTATACTGGCGGCTCGCTACCGTGTCCACGGGCTTTCTAGGCATCACGCTAAGCAGCCGAGCGGCGGTGAGGCTACTGGCCAAGCAGCCACTTGTTAGGTCTGTGGGGTTAGACAGCCACATCTGGTCTGCCTGCACCCACTTAGAGCTCCAC
The DNA here is from genome assembly GCF_050575085.1 of Anarhichas minor. Lineage (NCBI taxonomy): Eukaryota > Metazoa > Chordata > Actinopteri > Perciformes > Anarhichadidae > Anarhichas > Anarhichas minor. The sequence continues at coordinate 8,206,108 of NW_027466467.1, read as the reverse complement.
CATGGTCTACTGTTCAGCCAGACCTCAGAGGTCAGACACACAACCAGGGAACGGGTGTGTGTGTACTGCAGTGTGTGTGTGTGTGTGTGTGTGTATACTCTCCCATATATCATAGAGGAATAGGAATTGGATGTAAATTTAAAGCAGTTGTGCTCTGCCCTAAATAAATATAAGCTATTCATTCAAATGCAAGATTAAAGATTGCCACTTGAAGGATTTGGATTTATGTGGGCTGGGTCGGAGTAGAGGAGAATAAAAAAGAGCATGCAGGCATTGATGTAGAACCGGAGGTAAATTACTGCAGCTCTGTTTTAGTCATTACGGAGAGATATGACAGGTTCTGTCCTTGAGCTCTTTCTCCTCCAACCACTTTGTCACAATGCCAACGCCTGCACCTGATGTCATACGTCTGCTGTAATGACAGACACCGGCAAGCAATAGCTTCATACGACGCACTCAAGCTTGAAAATATGACAGAGAGCCCATCACATCTGCATCTTAAAACCAGATGAAGGCTCCGATCATTGCTGCTGGGTAATTAGCGTGTGTGGTCGTGCCTGTGTGTTCCAAGTGTTTCACACCTTATCTGGTGCTGTATGACACAAGCATAGTTACGGTAAAGAGATTACATCATGGCAGTGACAAAGACAGGGGTCGTCAGTATGTTTTTGTGTCTCCATCGGACTTTTGTTTATTTCACAGATGAGACGTGACTGTAACTGAGAGAAACAATTGCAACCCAAACATAATTACTAGGTCTGCCTCTTAAGCATCAACGATTCAAATCATCAATTGAGGAGCAAACGATCTGTTGTCATTCAAATAAAATCGTACACAGAGGAACACAGGCAAACCGCATGGCGAGCTATTAACTTTTACAAACCGAGTCTCACAATGACCTAACTGAATAACGTTTTGGCTGAGAGCAGCCCTGCAGTGCTTTAGAGTTTTATTAGGCTACTGAACTATGATCACAGACTTTTCATGTCTTTGACCGAGAGCAAATCTGATGTTTTCACGTCACAGATGATGATCAAATGAGTCACGCAAGTCGGATGAGAGACTTGGAATGTAGGCCGTAAGTTTAGCCTATAATGGCTGCGGTCCAGTTGTGCTGGACTGGAGTGTTACCAGGCGGAGGCAGGGTCTGAAATTAGCTTTTTTCACTGCCTGCCGCTGAAAAGGCAAGTATTTTCTCGTCTGTCACTGAGAAGTTTTTTAAATCTGTGAGGGTACTGTGGACATGCCACACATAAATGCGCCCGCCTATGTGCACAAATACACAACATTTTGCCAAGTTTAATTTCTGCAGCAAGTATGCTGCATCCACACGAATACATTTTCATTTAACCAAATTTTTGAAAAAAAAACGATTTCCGTCCACACGAGGGTTTCAGCATCGTTTGCAAAAGGATTTCTGTCCATACCAGCAAGCCTGAAAACGAATATCACTTGACTATTCACCTACAATGGGTATGCGGGTGCCGGTTTAAATAGGAAGTAGATTGGTTGCATTATAGTACTCTTTAATAATAAAAGGTCGTGCTTGATACTTAAGACCTTCATCTAAAATCTTCCTCTATAAACTCAAACAGACACATTTCGTGGAAAGTTTTAAAAGTTGTATTTTTCAAGAATGCCGCTGGACACGCTGCTCGCTAATGGCTCCAATAACAGCTACTTCCTTCACATTTCTGCAGTAGTAGAATTATAAAATGCAGAATTTAACTGCACACCAGCTGCTAGTATCGACAACAAGGCCAGTAACGCCTGTAATCCGTTATCCATGTTGAATTAATCACTGGTAGTCGATCGATAATCAAGGCCGTTGTTTGTTTTCTTCCGAAAAAGGGTCATGTGATAGGGGCGTTACGCGTCAGGGAAGGACACGTCGTGACTGCGAAGACCCAATCAAGTAGCGAACGTGTCTACATCATCGTTTTAAAATGTATGAGTTTATGTCCGTCCACAGTAGGACGTAACCTCTGAGTTTTTTAATTTAATAATCTGTTTTCGGTGCTCTAAAACTAAAGTTGGAGTCGAGCCGCTACTCCTTCGCGTCGAAAGGAGTCAGCTGAGGTGGTTCGGGCATCTAATTAGGATGCCTCCTGGACGCCTCCCACTGGAGGTTTTCCAGGCACGTCCAACTGGGAAGAGACCCCGGGGAAGACCCAGAACACGCTGGAGAGATTACATCTCCCAGCTGGGCTGGGAACGCCTCGGGATCCCCCAGAATGAGCTGGAACATGTTGCCGGTGAGAGGGAGGTCTGGGTCAGCCTGCTTGGCCTGCTGCCACCGCGACCCGACCCCGGATAAGCGGAGGAAAATGGATGGATGGATAAAACTAAAGTGGAACTGTGCTGCACTTCATTTGACTACCAATCAGCACTTGCAGTATCTGGACTGCACTGTACTGGTGTGTTCTCATGTTCCTCTTATAAGAGGAAAAGAACGACATAAAAACAAACTGTTTAGAGCAGCAGGCTAAAGGCCAGGATTACTTTGTCATTCTAAAAATACCCTTTTATTTCACAGAATTGGAATCCGTCACTGCACAGATTGTGGACAATTAAGCCAGGAAGCAGGTGGTCGCTAATGTGTCATATCTAGGCAGACATCGAATCTGGCATCAGAAGATACATAAGCAAAGTATGGCATGTGCTGAGTTCAACTAAACTGTTATTATGAAGGATGCAAAATGGTGGCACTGAAGGAAGCAGCAGTCAAGGATGTGTTCCTCACAGCAGAGCATCGGCTGTCTGAAAGGGCGGTTCTGCCTTTTGTTTTTGACTTTGAAGTGCAAGGGTGTCTGATCTAAAAAAATAAATCCAGGTGGTTGCATCTTTGTTTAATGTGGAATGTGACAGATTTGGGTTAAATAGGATGCTTGGAGGGCAGATGTACGCCATGTTTGTGCCTGCAGGTGCACATGAGAGAAATTGCCTTAGTGTGATTGTGAGTGGCTTTGTGATAATTGCAAGGGGAGAGAGCGAGATAGAGAGCACAGTCGAGATAAATAAAGGACATGACTTAGAAGCAGAGATTCACTTCCCCATGGCTCCATCTCAGTGTCTTTCATTAGCCAAGACCACCCACCTGCCATGCTGCAGCACCCACCTGCCACACACACACACACACACACACACACACACACTGATAAGCACATGTATACACACAAATAGGGATGGAGAAAGAGGAAGGGTAAACATAGTCGCTGAGAAATGGAGGAAGCTTTTCTGTCACAAAACCCTCCAGCAGCTCCAGTGAGTGCAGTGACAAAGTGTACTACCGATATATCGACTTGTACCCAAACATGAATGCTGTGTTCCTTTGGAATATAGCAGCGGGTTTAACCAGTGTTTGTTCCTTACAACATTGATTTTCTCTGCTGGAACCGTGCAGCCCATTTCAATGTTCCTCAGACGATTTAGGGACAGACAGCTGACGGATTCAGTGAGGAACAGGGCAACTCTGAGTTCACATGATAATATTTGTGTGTGTGTGTGTGTGTGTGTGTGTGTGTGTGTGTGTGTGTGTGTGTGTGTGTGTGTGTGTGTGTGTGAGCCTGGAGGAGGGGAAGAACTTGGTGTGCCAGATACCAGAGCATCTAACTGTATTATATGGATTAATTAATAGCCGGAATCTGTTTCCTATTATCTCTGTATGCTTCTAGAAGGGGGTTTTCAGCCACACGCGGAGCTGTGTGGGGGCTGCGGTCTGCTCCCATTACATCAGAGTTGGGGCCACGAGGGATTATTTTAATGACCAAAAAAACAAACATCTCCATGATGCCTCAATTGCCCGCAGCAGATCAACAGGCTGCAAGATAGAAATAAGTTAAACACTCCAAAAAACACAATGGCTATTTCTCACAACCACATACACATCTTTTTTAGCCAGACACACAAAGTGCATCCAGGAAGTGTCTCCTTCTGGGGTGTTTTGCGGCAGCGGGATGTAGCGGAAGTGTGTGTATGAATATAAAGGAAAGGGGGGTTGTCAGAAAGCAACAAGTTGGAGGTCATCGTCCAACTTCAAAAGGACCCACCCATCCCCCCCAAAAGACCTCTGACTTTATGTGCCGTTTAATGATGCAGAGGCAGACAGACACCGTTGAGTTTCTGGCAGTCTGTTTGTTTCATGGTTATGGTCTCCTCTTGGAAACCAGCTTTCTCCACCAACTAACATTGACCTGAAGCAAACAGTGGGGCCCTTTTTTGACTGCTGGGTGGGGGCTGGGGGTTAAAGGCAGTGGCCACTTTTACACCTCGATGTCACCAGCACTCGTGTGTGTGTGTGCGTGTGTGTTGGTGTGCGAGAGGCAGAGGTACAAATATAAACGGACTTTGCAACCGTGAAAAAGTGGAGATGGAAAGAGAAAGAAGAGGAAAGGGACAGAGCTGATAGAGAGGCAACATTTTGAGTTTTATTTTAAAAAATAAATCAGTTTTGTCACACAGTAGTGGGCGTATGAAGATAAGAGCCTTCCAAAGCAAGGTCTAGGGCCATCTTATCTGCAGTTTAGGCTCTTGCTCGAGACTGTGGGAACATTCAGGGTGGTCTGAAAATCACAGTTTTTCCAAAGAGTGAAATCTTCCTTCTGAGACATTATAAGGCTAACAATCCAACGCCGAAGGCTACAGATCACTGACCACAGGGCGCTAATTCATATACAGTAGTGCCTTTATAAACAAACACAAACATAACACAACATACCCAATGCCAGCACTAAATAGCTGCAACGTGTTTTCTAGTCTGCGTACATAGGACATTTTATAGAGGACATTTTTTATTGGTTCAAGTCATTCATACATATATGTAAACACACACACACGCACACAATCAATGTATGCAGAACAAATGCCACCATGCAAACACAAATGCAAACACAAGACACCGACGCACAAACACACACACATTTTGTTTGAGAGTCAACCAAATATTACCCTCTATATACTGGCGAAGATTTCAGTTTGTGTTCATCTTTGTGTCTAAGCATTCACATGTGCATTGTGTGTGTGTAACTTTGCTCGGCCCTGCCTGCAGTACCGCAGCAAGGTCTGCACTAAGCATTTATGAGCTAATTAAGGTCTGGCCGGGACTGGAAAGCTGGTGATAAGGCCCGTCTCCGGCCCTCTCATTAACGTTACACGCTCCACTGGGGTCACGCACGCACGCACGCACGCACGCACACACACACGCACACGCACACACACACACACACACACACACACACGAAAGGTCTGTCCTCCAAAACAACAGTGGCAGCACTATTCACTTATTATTAAGCAGGTTTCCAAACTGATTTCTCAGATTTTGCCATTTGGGAGCCTGACTGGGAATTCCTAATGAGTGATGGAAGCTGCATACGGAAATAGAGAGAGTGTGATAGTGTTGCAGTAGTATGTAACTAATCTAAATAATAACTCCAGACTGAAGGGCCAAATTCTGTAATAAGTGAGCAATATGAAGTGTATGTCTCCCTACATTTCTCTGTTACTATATAGAGTTGTTAAAATGTGGACATGAAGGTATAATATTCATAATAAAAAGGTAATTTTGAGTCATTCTTCTCTAATGTCACAAGAAGTTAGAGTGGCAATATCACTATTTAAACATTTTTCACACAAGTATTTCTACAGCCGCAAGCATCTTTCTCCATCTCTCTCAGTCTCTCCTCATCGCCATTCCAAAAACGTAACTGTTTTCGCTCATCACCCCATTATTCCGCTCCACATTCTTTTGTATTTGATCACTGCCGATGTTCATCTCTCACTCTCTCCTTCTGCTTGACAAATCAAACACAATCCAACATGCTACATTTTCGTGGTAAAAGATACACGACAAGATCTCAACAATTCTCTGTGGTAAGAGTACATGGTATGTTTACATGTGTGTGTTTGCTTTGCGGCATTCCTTTCTGTACAGAACGGGCAAAACATAGCGAGAGGACACGCGGATCACGGACTGCCGGGAATCAATTTATAGACCATTAGTGGTCAAATTACAGAGAGGCAGAAACGAAGATGGCAAGACAGCAGAAAGAAAGGAGATAAATCAGGATGAGGGTGTGTGGCAAGGAAAAAATAACAGCTTGCAGCAGTGGAGGAGAAACAAGTTACAGAGAGCATTATGTAGGCTGGTTTGCTGGAAAGATGGCTGGAAACAGATCAAGCTACAGGCTGTCTGAATGAAACCGAGCCAAAATACACATGCACACACCGGCATCACTCCAGTGACTTCCATCACCCTAAACATGATAAGCCTGCCCAGTGCCAAGCACCTGACAGCAGGCAATGTTAGCTACCAGCTAACAAGCTATGGTGCAGTAAGGAATTTTCCTCAGGAGTTGGTGGAGAGCAAATCCAAGCTTAGGAGGAGAGTACAGAGTATGACTTAGATTCATGGGAAAACCAAAAACAAGGCTGCATACGAACGCTAATATGGTTGCTGAATGTGTAAGTAGAACTGATTGCTAACTCGTTCACTGTATTAAGTTATCAAAAATGGCAGATTTTTTTAAATATTTACTCACCCCTTAATATATGAAACAATATGAAACCTTCCTTTCATCCTGTTCCTGAATACCGTACTACTATCTAAGGGCCCAGCCAACATGACAAGCAGCTTCCACCATGCAAGGTTGGCGTGGTGGGATGGATGAAGTGTCAGGGGTTACATCCAATATGGATATGTTTGGAGACAGAGTTAAATTTCAGGTAATGAATCCTGTGCAGCACTTTAACTTTTACAATTCATACTGCCTACACAAGCATATTTAGTATATATGCACATGAACAGAAGCACAAGACAGAGAGGATACTGCGGATGGTCTTTTAAAGAGGAGAGTAAGAGAGAGATCCATCGTCCCTGTCCTACTTTCCACCACAGTTCTCCTTCTCTCTCCCAGCTCCAGTCTTTTGGGACGGATCAGTGAAAAACTGCCCGTCAGCAAATTTCAGGATATACTGTACATCCAGTGCTTTTCCCTCCTAATTCGAAGCTTCCCCTCTGCAACACCATCAATGAAAGGAGAGCAGAAATCCCTTTTTCCACTGCGGGTACCAATTCACACGACTCCCAGGCTGGCACAAAAGAGCATCTGAATCCGTTAACAATTACGCACATACACGTGTACATAACAGTGCGCACATCTAACACTGGATAAAAGGCTATATAAACTCACAACATCAATTTCTGAAGAAATTATTTTTCATTTTAGGGGTGAATGAGAGGTTTCAACTCTCTACATCTAGATACGGGTGTTGCACAATCAAGGAGGCAGGCAAACCAGACGCAGAGAAACAGCATCTAGCCTTTGTTGACATAAACTCACATGCAGGGATGTGTGGTTGTAATGCACCTCAAATTGCAAGTCAAAGCGCTGTGAATTTTAACTTGAATAAAAGAAAAAAAACGTGTGTTTTTCTAGGTGGGCCTTGATTGGTCGCATCACTGCAATGCAACACATAGGGGGGAAAAGGGCCGCAGTTCAATGAGTGTTGAGTTTGTTGTTGTTTGTTTCACTTGAAAATATATCTGAATGTAATTTAAGACACACTCAGGTCATATAACATTCTACATTCAACGCTCTAATCTCTTGTCACTAGTACTTGGATTTTTCATGCAAGGGGGGGGGACACATTAACTGTCGGCCATCGTCTTCTCTGCACACTACATCAGGTACTGTTTGTGCACCAGTGACTAACTGGCAGGCTGGTGTTTCAGTGTACTGGTGACAGCGGCGGAAACCGCAGGACAACATGACTTGTTTACTGCAGAGGAGGAATTTACCATTCGTCTTGACTTCCATCCCTTGCTGGCTGTCTGTATATATGTGTGTGTGTGTGTGTGTGTGTGTGTGTGTGTGTGTGTGTGTGTGTGTGTGTGTGTGTGTGTGTGTGTGTGTGTGTGTGTGTGTGTAGAAACAGTGTCTTGTGCATTGCCAGCCTGTCACACTGAACAAAAGGTTGTTTTATAAAACCCACACTCTTGCCACCTCTGGTCTGGGTGGAGAGACAGAAACCGAACAAAGGTTGAAATGTGTTACTATTGGAATGTGTTAGTGTGTGTGTGTGTGTGTGTGTGTGTGTGTGTGTGTGTGTATGTGTGTGTGTGTGTGTGTGTGTGTGTGTGTGTGTGAGAGAGAAATGGGTGGGTGGTAGGAAGAGACAGATCATCTGTCAAAAGTTCCTGTGTGTGTGTCTGTAATTTGCAATGCAGAAGCTTGTCACAGACTCCGTTGTGTGTGTGGATCATGCAAACGTCTGTGCGTGTGTGTGTGTTTTCTCCTTGGCATGATTGAGCGGGTCTTGCGGCCGTGCCAAGGCTGCGGTTATTCTCCAGCCAGAGGCAGAGGCAGAGGAGCACAGATACTTCATTATGGCCTCATTCATCACCCCTGGGACAGCTTGGCACCGCACTCAGCCACCCCTCCCTCCTCCTCCCATCTCCCTCTAACCTCGTCCTCTCTACTTACAGCTGCACGAGTCCCTCGCTCAGCATCTCCTCTACCTCTTTCACCTCATCTCCCTCCCTCGGCGCACTGTTCCTCTGTGCTTATTACTCTTCCTTCCTCTGGTCAGATTTTTCCTACTCGCTCCAGCGTTTCCCCGCTCTCACTTTACTTACCTTCTCTAAGCTTCACCCTATACCCTCTTTCTTTTTTTTAATTAACTCTTTCTAATCCTCCATGCCCCTTTGTCTTGACCCACCCTCCAAGGCTTACTTCCCCACTCCCTTTTCTCTCCTTCTTCCCATAAAAGCGGCAAATTTTTCATTCCAGTTACTCCTCTTTCTCCTCGTCCTATAACTGATTTGCCGCCCGGTCTGCTGAATTAGCCAAGTTGTGGCACCCACTGTCCTCTCACATGCTCTCACCTGGCATGTATGTTATGGATATTTGGAGAACCACGGATGTATACTTGTGTCAGGGTCTGTCCAGCAGCTACCAGCCCCTCTAAGGTACTTCCAGACAGAAAGCTGTGTTCTGTGCAGGGCCATTCGCTACTGATGAACCTTTTTTTGTACTTTTGTACCACAGCTTGCAATGTAACCATGGCAACCATAAAACAACTCCACAAAGATGGAAATGATAGCCGGAGCCAATTTGCATCTGAGCTCCCTGAGTTACACACCTCTTCATCAGCTGTGAACAAACATATCAATTAAGAAAAGTAGTTAATTAACATCATAAACCATGTTTATAATGCTAGACTTGCTGTGTCAATTATGTCAGACTGCTAACAATTTCCTCTATTTTAAGCTACAGCCTGCTCTACAAAATGAAAAGGTGTGGTTGTACGGGACGTTACATGCTGTGACTATTTCTTGGCAACAAACGGGCACAGAGACTTCCCAGAGTCATGATGTCACAGAAAAGACGCTGCACAGACATACTGGGCGGATGGATAAACTGTTATTCATCAAGATATAGTTACACCTCTTCCTTTAGAACCACAAATTACTGTTTTTATATTTCTGTTTGTGTATAAATCGCAGATGAAACAAACGAGATGTGTTGATTAGTGAGCTTTAGAGGTTTTGGTAAAGAAGTTTTAGAGGTTTTTAAACTTCGGACAGAGCCAGGTGAGCAGTTTCCCGCTGCCTTCAGACTTTATGCTAAGCTAAGCTAATTTATCTCCTGACAGTAGCTCCATCTGACCCCAAATGTAGAACTATTCCTTTAAATGGTAGTTGTTTGTATACTATCAACACCCGGGGAGGCTTCAATCTTTTCCTTGGCATAAAAAGCATAAAGAGGAGGTGCTTGGCCCTTTCTAGTACTTTTACTAACCCTCCCTGAATCTGTACCGTGTGTGTGTGTGTGTGTGTGTGTGTGTGTGTGTGTGTGTGTGTGTGTGTGGACCACACGAGTGGGGAGCCTACCTGCTGTCCCATATGGTTGGCATTCAGCCTAATTAAAGCTTTTGTTGCCCCACAAAATGGGAGTATTACCATAAGTGCTCCCTGAAGTCCTGTATTTATGGCAACTTGGCATTATAAACAAGGATAAAAAGAGAGCAGAGACAAGTCTAAATTCTCTGCACGTCGCCATAGAGACAGAGGAAAAGTTCCCAGGCAGCACAGCAGCTAACCAGCAATGCCAGCTCACATGCCCACGTTATGACCATAAATAGTGCCACTGTGATGTAAACTGCTTGAATTTCCGGTCATATTCAGACATTTAAATGTGTTCATATCACAAAAGAATCAGCCAAAGCAACGCTCTTTGGGAAGATTAACTGACGCGTCTCTACCTATCTCGCTCTCGCCATCTATGGCACTGATCAAGCCGACAGTTATATAGTCCGCAAAGCACTCCTCTACAGCCCTTTTCACTATGCTTATCCCACATAGCCGTCATACCTCTGGGACTAGCTCAGCATGACCTGAGCAGAGGACATATGACACTGAAACAGTAACTCAAGACCCTGAGCTCACTGGCTGAGGTCAGTGCGGAGAAGCTGCCCTCACACAGCCTGAAGAAAGATTTTACCACACTTTCCAGGTGATAACCGCAAACAGTAATGGCAGATCGAAACCTCCGTGAATTGGCAGACATGGAGGAAATGGTATCAACTTTGCTACGAGCATGAAAAAGCATTGCTCTTGCTGTGATTCAGTTCATAATTATCCTCCATCAGGACTTTAATGAACTGTGTGAGAGCTGGCACTTCCGCTGCTCGCTGTGAAACCAAAAATAGCTCAGTTTTGTGTGGTGCATGCAGCAGATGGATCAAAAACAAAGAATTTCCACTGCCAAATTTTCCACTGTGAAACTTTTCCACAGGCAGGGCTGGTGTGTCAGGGGATCTGTCTTTTTGACCAAACATGATGGAAAAACACGGGATGTGTGGAACGAAATCGAATTAGCCCGTTGCCAAAGCTGTGGCTCAGCTGTGTGGCTAATTTTCCTTATTAACCCTCGCAAGTGATGTAAGGCCGCTCCGCATCCCATAAAACTCCAATCCATCTCCTCATGTGTGATGAAAGCTACAGGACCGGAGGCAGCCCTCAGCTAAGTGAACGCTACTCAGGCCACTTTCACAACAACGTCAGGAGATGGTGAAAGGAGATAGGTGAAGAGCAACATCTGGGGCCTCTTTGATCATTACGCGGGAGAGAAGAAAAAAAGTCGGGGCATGTCTGAACATATTAATCTCTTTGTGTATGTGTTATCGAGGACACAAATGACTCAGTGATGCTGCCATCCGCTGTTGAACATACGGCATAGGCAGAAAGTCATTTCCTTCTTCATCAGCAGGAATGTTCAGACAGTAGAAGTTCAACTAGAGGATACAGAAGTCTCCAACTCTTCACCCAGTCACCTCGAACAGACATATTCCTTAAAAACTGCTTCTATAGGACATTTTTGAATTGGGGTTGTGCTTACAAAAAATGTCTTCTATTGGTGAACCTTGAACAAAGCGCTATTGTTGCGTCCGGGTCTCAACATGACAGTGACTTGATTTCCATGAGATGTTTATGGTAAGTGACTAAACAGCAAGACAATGAGAACAGAGGGTGAAGTTGTGGTTGAGATGGAATGAAATGGAGAACATTTTGACGTGCTGCTACAGTCAGAATAGTTGGTAAGAATAGTTTGGCTAGCATACCACCCCCCCTCCCCCCTCCAGTTTTTCCACTTCCTCATTTTACAAATCTTTTACGGTTTCATGGATTCCGTCCTGGTCCATTTATTTCTCTGACCCTCCTCCACTCCCTTTCACTTTATTAATTTGCCTCGATCCTCTTATTCCCAAGCCACTCTATATCTGTCTCCCTGCCTCTCCATCTTCTTCTCTCACACTCCTCCCCCCTAATCACTCTCTTATGACAAGGGGAGGGAAGCAGGCTCTTGTGCTTGACGGACAGGTCCTGAGTGCAGACATCTCCCCGTGGTCGACCTTATCAGTTGCCAAGCCTGGCCGAGTTGAGCGGCAGCCTGCTTTTTCTGGCTGCACTCATTTGCTTCTGGTCGTCTCCAGAGCTTTATCCATGTGTGTGTGTGTGTGTGTGTGTGTGCGCGCGTGTATTCTGACACATCTAAGAGAAGGCAAGTGTGATAAAAATGTATAAGTACACAAGAGACTATTGCAATCTGGTGTTTAATTCAAATGAGGCCGGTGCTGATATATTTCTTTTAATTTGAAAGGACCTTCAGATGTCATTCAATGACTTCAGTGAGGCTGAAAGAGCTTTTGTTTCAGTTTAGTTTCTGTCATAACTGTGACACAACCCAGTTAATCTGTTATTTAATTCAAGTTTCATCCTGTTGTGTCAGAGCTTACTTCTTGCTAAATGTCCCAGGACTGACATTGCCTGGCACTGGATGGAGATGAAGTACAGATTCTGTACTGTCCCACGACCCACAGATAGAAAACAGTAGGAAGGACGCAACAAAAATAGAGTATAGATTGAGGAAGAGAAGCAGACAAACTATGCAAGGGGATTCATGTTTTCTGTCTCATCTCTCCAAAGCCGTCTTACAAATGTCTGTGTAATCTCACAATGAATACAATCTTGTCTACAGTCACATTACAGACAAAATGGTTGAGGAAATGTTTTGAAATCCAAATTTTAACCATGCTAGGGCTCTAAGGATGTCAACGTCCGTCAGCAGTTTGGTCTGATAGTCTGAAATATCTCAACAACTATTAGATGGATTTCCGTGAAATTGTGTACAGACATTCATGGTCCCAAGAGGATGGATCCCGCAGATTTTTGATGATTCTGAACTACCAGCAGGACAATGTTTTTACCCATCTTGCAAAATATCTCAACATCTACTGGCTAACATTTTGAACAGACATTCATGATTTACTTTTCAGACGTTGTATTAACTGTCCTCTGAAGTGATCCCTCGACTTTTCCACTATTTGTGCCACAATAAGGTTGACAATTGTGGTTTTGAGTGAAATGTATCAATAACTATTGGATGATTTGGTATGAAAACTGGTTCGAAAAATTCATGTCCCCCTCAGGATGAATAAGTTTGTCCATTTCTTTGGTTTATCAGAAAATAAACCACTATCACTACGTATAGCCTGACAGAGCTGCAAGCACGGCTGTAGAGTTTTAGACTTCTTACTTAAAATGGTCCTTGCATCCAGGCAGAAACGATGCGGCATTGCCAGGAGATGACGTCTCATTCTGTGAAGAATGTTGTGGGAGGTGAAAATTCACTGCTCAAACAAAGATAAAAATGTAAATCTTCACAATAACAGATCCTGGACAAATTTTGTAAATAGGTATAGGATTAAATAAATCATCTCACAAAAATAAAGAAATGATTGCACAATAGTAATAGTGAAAAACAGAAAGAAAAGATTCTTTATCTGGAGCTTGTAAATGGCACAATTTCAGCCCTTTTTAGAGATTCAGATGATGAAACATAATTAGGATTCAAATCAATGGAACTGATCAATGCAGCTCAAAGTTGATACACCGCTGTGAGCCAGCTCCTTGACATCGATTGGTTGACAACACACGAATGCAGGCGGTAGGTCTGGCAGCAGGAGGAAGGATGGGGGTGGGTGAGGCGACCACTCGCTTACCAAATCAATTGCCACACTCACCGCCTGAGGAGCAACTAAAGATCCACTTGCAGAAGCTAATTCATTCATCCCTCTGTTTTCCATCCCCCTCCCTCCTTGACCCTGAAACGTTCATCATCCCGCTGCTTCAGTGGGCTCAACAGATTCTAAATCTTTCTTTACTCTGGAGAAACTTTGAAGTGAGGGATGTTTGTCTTGAAGGCTGGCAGGATGTGGTAGCAGGATGAGAGGGCAGGTCTTTCCACTGTCAACAAATCCCATTTATCTAGTAATTCCACTGATGATATGATTTTTCTACACACACAAAAAAATACACAACAAGTTCCCCAGCAACGCGCTTAAATCAGTCAACGCAGAGGCCGTTTTTTTTGTAGGTGTCGTCGCTGTGGGTGGGTGCTTGCAGCCCAGGTACAGAGACACTGCGAGCTGCATGGGGCTCAGGAAGCTGCAGGACTCGCTGTACTCTAAATCCAAGCCTCTTTTTTTTTTTTTCTCCCCTTGTTAGTCTTTTACCAGCAGCTCACACAAGGGTGCCATCAACAGAGCTGGCAGCATGTCTGTGTGGAATGCACTCTGGCAATTTACGGACACACTCACACGGTCAATAAAGGCCGTTGAGCCGGTGCTGGATCTCACACATGTAAACTGTTCTTAAACTTGTCACATATGACATGATTTGAGGCAGAGCACACAACGACTGCTTCAGGGAAAGGAGCCCCCGATTTTGTCGGACAGTGAAACTCGTGCCGCTGACATATATAGGCATGCGCTGATACAGTGACACCAAGACACATGCAAACACACACACAGTTTAGGAGACAATAGTCTGCACGCTGCCTGGACCTGGCAGCCCAATATAAATGTCCGGGTTAAAAATAAAAAGGGGAAGGCATGTCGCACAGCTGTGAGATACTGGGAGATTTTTGTGCTGTCAGCCTGCCTAAATCACAACAGCTGAGATGACAAGCCAATGCCTCTTAACTGCCTTTTTCCTCTTCTCCCTTCTGTCGTTCACTTGCTTTTCTATTCCCCTCTCCCTTTAACTCACTACACTAGCCATTTCTCTTCCCCTTCTTTCTCCCTTAACACACATTTTCTCACTTCCGTCTTTCCCCCCCTTGTCTAAAGATAACGCCACCCACTCCTGACAACTGCGTTGGCAGAGCAACAAAGCAGCACCCTAGGGAACGGAAAGACAAGACTCAAGTGGCGCTTTTACTCAGTTGTCAGTCGTAATTCACTGCAAAAAATTTCAGAGACGGATTTGCACACCATCATGTAGACACAGTCACTTAAAATTGAACTCACACTTGTGAAAGCACAGATACAGTGAGACATGAAACACACACACGCACCGTAGATTGCCCAAATTGTCACGGTATGCGTGCCCTCCCAAAATAAAAACATTCCTAAATTGTCAAGATAAGTCAACAGTGCCCTTAAGAAAACTAACCAATCACTGAAGGGCTTAGCTATCCAGAATGAAAGTGTCAAAACGCAGAATTTACACCACCCAAGAGAAAAGTCTTGACTCCCTGCCAAAGACAACTCTTCTCCACCAATCAGTGCCTCAGAAGCCGGCATGAACAAATCAGCCGTTGAATAAAGGGGATGAAAATGTTTAAAAGTTACTCACCGCTTCCCGCTTCCCCCCTGGCTGTGCTGGGAATGAGGCGGAGGGGGAAGGAAACACACTAAACGACAGGAGGATCTCAGAGGGGGCAGAGAGCAGCAGCAGTGCGGCAGCCTGAAGCAAACACTTTCAACAGCTCCCCCTAATTGAAAAATTCTGTTTTCATCTCTCTTAGATCGAGAGAGAGAGAGAGAGAGAGAGAGAGAGAGAGAAAAGAAACAGAGGACTTGAGCTGAGGTGATGAGGAGGAGAAGAGCGGTTCTGCTTGCAGATGGTCGGCAGGGTGAGAGCGGCGAGTGTAAGTAAAAGACCAAGAGCAAGTGAGTGAACGGCAGTTTTTCCAACAGAGGAATGCAATCAGGGGTGACCACCAAGCTGGTTGCTGAGAGGGCAAACAGTCCACAACATTAACCCCTCCCACTGCCTGTCAACAGCAGTCAGCATTTTTCTTCCTAAGCTCTTTCCCCAGATGCACTCCCGTAAATGTTCTGACAGTTTTCTGCACTGACATCATGTGGGAACATGAAGCAGAATCGACTTAAGAAAGTTTACAGCAACTTGAGGAATCAGGACCCAACAAATTACGGTGCAAACATTGCTGGGGTAGAACCCGCGAAGAGTTTTAAGATCCCGTTTTCTTAGAAAGAGCAAGCAATCACAAGAGATGCAGACTATTCAGATCAAGTAGCAGGAAGCTGTGACTTGAGAGTTGGCTGTAGGAGTTCTGTGATAACAGCAAGAAAAACTACAGAAGGAGTAGTACTGATTGTGATTCACTATTTCTATAGAACGCAGCTTTCAACATGGTCATCATGATTGGATAGGGATTGCTAAATTGACATCGAGATGAATCTGTTGACATTCAAGCTCTGCTATGAACACTTATGACTTCTGGTCTGTGTTGACTGTGCACTGTGGTAATTCTTGACCTCAGAAATAGTGTGACATAACAATCCCAAATCAAGGCACACTTACTTGCATTTTCTTGAAGCTGTATCACACAGTATTTCAGCTTAAATGTCAATAGATCCATCTCAGTAACAAACATCCGTTCATTAAGACCATGGGAGTTGGTGAAAAGCTCTATTAAAAGTTACTCATGTGTCACAAGTTTCTAATTTCTAATGAACGCATCAAATCAGCAGACTTTGTAAGTAGTTGCAATGTGTGAAACAGTGATTGAAGTTGCATCCTGTATTTGAGCCTGAAAGCATGAATATTCTACTTTAATTAAGCATGCTGCGTGTATGAGCAAAAACTGTTTTATTGAATTAAATTGTAATGGAAATTTGGTGTCTTCAGCTGTACAATGACTGATCTTGACCTTTATAGAGAGCACTAGTGTAGTATTCCCTCTTCAGCAGTCAATCAGTCTGCTCACCCTCCACTAAATCCACAAGGGCAGCAGGCTCTGGAAACATCTGCTAGAGCACTTTCTAAAAGCTCTCCTCTCTAAAAGTTGGACTAATGTACATTCAGTGAGCAGCGGATAACTTAAATCAGCTCAAGTTGACTGCTACCTTGTAATGGGTCTCTGGGTGCCAAATCCTAAACTAACCATAGCCCAAAATGGCCGACTTTGAAGGGAGGTCCCCCCCCCCCCCATCTCTGCCTGCCAGTCATATGTCAAATAAATACAGGCAGAGAAATGGTGAGGGAGAGAGTGAACACAGGAAATAGTGATCTATCTCCGCGAAGTCCGAGGTTGAGGTTTCTGGCACCGCCAGCGACCGCGATGTGGGCAGAATGTCATCACTTCTTCTGTGGTGCTCACACTGTGCCCTTACTGTTCTAAGGAGTGTGTGGTAGCCAGACTCACAGCTGTAGATCTTGAGGGATTTCTGGAGAACAAGCAGCGCAGCAGCCAAGAGAGGCGGCTCCTGTCTGCACCTGACAACAAAGACTTGTGTTGTTCCTGCTAAGGATTTGCAGGTATTCACATAACATTTACATTTCACAAGCACAGACGCACACAAGTAAAGCAATACAAAAGACACAAGGGAAGACAAAAAGACGCTAAGGCAAGGAAAAGTATGCTTTCACTATCCCAGTCACCAGCCTTAAAGACACACAGCGTATCGCAACATTTATATAGATTAAATCAATTACAGGCAAAAAGCCACAACGCCTCATGTTACCATTCCTGCTACAATGGAAACTAAACTGCTGCGGTCCACGTCACTCAAATCTGGTACAAAAGCTTACCATCATGGCCAAAATATGCTGAGAATCACCCTGCTGTGCCAGGCAAAATCGGTACCATTTGTATCAAAGAAAAAAGCAGAAATAACCAGGCACCACCTGACTGCACGCAAGAGCTCTCTTGCGACAAAGAAAAGTCCTCACACCTCACTTTCCTAATGACCTACTAAATGCTTTTCAAAAAATGAGGTAATTTGTCACTGCTAAAAACAAAATGTGCATGAAGAGGGCCTGAGGTGCATCCAGGAAAAGGGATGGAAAGAAAAGAAAAGAAAAGAAACTCCCCCTCGCCCCTCCAGCCACGCACAGAGGATAAGTCATGTACTTATCCCCCTCTTCCCTTCAGGAACAAATGAAGGTATCAATCAATCCCACGGTCTCACGGAGAGAGGGAAGAGAGGGAAGAGAGGGGCCAGAGGCATACAGAGAGCAGAGCTGAGGCGGCCAAAAACACTCCAAGAATACAAGATGATTGTTTTGAAAAAGAGCCGCAGCAGCCAGCTGATTCTGTATTTTATGATTGCATACATTTGTATATACAGTATGCAAGAGGAAATCACACAATGACGCATTGCTGTGACAACATGGACAGCAAGAGGTGTTCCAACATATTCATATTAAACAAAACTGTTATTAGGTCTATAAGTCTCAGGTTACTGTATATGTAACCATGCTCGGTTGAGTTGGTTGAGTGGGAATACTGGATTTACACAGATCAGATAGACACAAAACAATGTTAATGATGCTTGTTGATTGAGTAAATAAGCTTAAAGAATGCATGTCTAAAAAAGTGTGAAAAAAAAAAAAATGTTTTCCCCTCGTTAATATGCAAATTTATATATTTGTCCAAAATCTAACCCGAGATGAACTTTTTCTATTGTTCTTAATTTATTGGATGCATACAAATGGGAGGATTTGTCTAGAATCAGACCCCACCACGACGACCTAATGCGGTGCGTACCCCGATGAAACATAAAAGACAGTTTTGGAAACCATTTCCATGCCTGTACACCGTAGAAAATAGCTTTCCCTGAACAGCCAGATGCTGCTCAGAACATAAGTTTAATGGAGCCTATGCAAATGTAAAGGAAAGAAAAAAAGTGCAACAAAAAGCATCAGTTGCCATGCCTACCTGTGCGAAACAAGGTCGCTTTAGTAGTCTTACGGAGGAACAAAGAGCGAGCCGGCTACAAAAAGTAAGTAGTTGTCGCACAAAGAGAGCTGCAGTTATTCAGTCAATTGTGTTGAAAATGGGCAGAATACAGCCAGAAGGCATGATCAGCATGAAAAGTACAATCTGCATTGAAAGAGAAAAACGTCTTGCAAGAATGGAAGACAACCTGGCAAAAATTTAATCTTTCTGAAATCTCTGCTTCATGAAATCAGTGAAGTCTTGGAGTGCACCTCCTAGGACGCCCTTCAGGGCCACGCTTATCACATGTAGCCACGAAGAGGCCTGGAATTTGTCTTGTGACCCGGTATGTCCACACAGCTCAGCAGTGAACTCATCATCTCATGGTTTCTGGCTGTCAGTTCCCTCAGCTTATTGGCTTGGCTTAGTTTCTCTCTCTCAGACAGTGCGGTGTGCGATGAGAGGAGCGGTGAGGCTGAAGACCACGAGCTGAGCTTCAGCCAAGAGCAATATAGAAAGAGAGAGAAAGATGGAGGGGAATAAAAAAAAGGGAAGAGGAGAAGAAGAAGAGGGAGGCAGATTGAATCTTTTTTTTGCTTTTGTTTAAAGGATAATAAAAACAAAGAGGGATGAGGAAGGAGAGAGGAGAATAAATGGACTGCGTGGCCGGGAGCTAAGTCAAGAGACTAAAATAGGGAGGGATGAGGAGAGGGTGGCTGCACCCGCTCTTCTCTTCTCCCTGGCCTGGCAGTCGGCCTCTTGGCAGAAACTGTGGTATCCATTGCATATTGGTAACCCTGTAGAGAGGACACGCACACACATACAAACAAAGAGACCAGGGTTAAAACAACAGTGCACGCTTTGAGGGGATTTTCGAGGCAGGGTGCTTTTCTTCATGAAAAGCCAAGTCTGAGGCATCGCACCGCATCTCACTGAGGAGCCAAGATTGGCCCTCGTTAGACAGAATAATTTTCACAGCTGTTTCCGATCCGTTTGAGCTTCTCGTGGGCCGAGAAGAGGAATGGAGGAGAGAGGAATGGAAAAGCAAGGAGACAAAAAGGAAGGAGAGGAGCACAGGCAAGAAGAGAAGAGATGCCGTCTGCCACTTTGACAATAACTCAACAGCCAATCCCCATTTAACACCACACACAAACGCACATAGACCGACAAGCAGTCCTACGGGAGTTAACAACGTCCTCAGTGAGCTCTTGGGAGACAATCTTGTTCGAGGAAGGCTTGGATTTCACAACGCCCAGCTGTTTCACTTGCACAAGTAAAGCCCATGAAAATTCCTACAGTGAAAAAGCACCGCCACACACACCTCAAATATACAGGGGAATGAGCTCAAGGCAATGGAAGATCAAGCCATTAAGTTCATAAGCTTTCTTGTTTCCTCTGTATCTTTTTTAACCCCTTCTTCCCTTTCCCCATCTCATCTTTCAATCTGCACCCCCCCTCATCCCCTCAATAGATCTTAAATCTCTGGGGAAGAGTGGACACACACACACCAATTATTCACAGCACATTCACACACACTCCCACACACACTTTCATAGTCTCCCCAGTCACTGTGTCATCATTAACTGTCCGGTCCAGCAGAGTACACTCCAGCTAATAAACTGTGGACAGTGGTCAGAGCTGTCAGTCAAACCAAACAGGAAGACAGTACATCAAAAAACAAGTCTGTTAAAAATAACTATCTTACGAGCATCTTTTCTTTTTAATGAGAATGAGTGATGAAGGGTGCAAGAGGTGAGAATAAAGAGCTCTGCAGACATTATAATAAGGACATAGTGACAATAAATTTCAGCTTGACATGTTATTTTATACAGCACTTTCCAGGTGCTGGTGGTCGGCGTAAAGAAATGCATTTATATTTGAAGGATATTTATTTCAAAGGAAAATGAAGAGGAGGAAATAAATCTAAAATGATATAGTCATATGGGTTGCATTATTATGAATAACTGTAAACTTCTGCTGATTGAGATTAATACACTTCATCTACATGTTTCAATACAGTAAGTGCTTATCTGTGTCACTCTGGCACACAAGGTTGGACTCACTGGGTAGTGCAAAACAAAAGCGCCACAGCAAAGACGATATTTGGGACTATGGCTTACCACTATCAATACATTTAAAAGTGTGAATTTATTTTGTGTTATTTGGGTAGAGGTAAGAGGAAGCAAACTGGCCAACCAGCTACAGAAACTGTGAGAAGTTGAACAAATCCAAACAGACACATTTTTTCGAAGGTCCTTGAGCTAGAAAGTTTATTCTTTTTTTCTTTTTTCAATTGCCTGGTGAATCAGATTCCGGTCAGATTCATCACATTATCAACTATCGACGGGAACGCCTCAGCGGGAGTCCCAAAGTCTCCCGGACACTCACACACATCTCCATGTACACGTACTTAGCTGAGTAATCAACCACGGTCTGTGATTGCAGACCGTCCAGCTGCAGTATGTTTTCATGTTGGGAATTAAACACAACGTCTCATCACAGACAAAGACGGTATGATGAAATCAGACACAGCCACACTAACCCAGCCATGTCTGATTAGGCCATGACCTGAGTGAACCCTGACCTGTTTGGATTATCTGTGTGTGGGGTCATATTTGTGTATGTGTGCGCACAGATAGTCACCACTATTTGAATAATGCCTGTGACGCAATCTCAAGCAGTAATTCGTGGTCTAAACACAGAAGTTATCTATAAAAGGTTTGTTTCAGGTTGTGCGTGTGTGTGTGTACAGCTGTGAGTCTGCGTGGGCGAGATGTTTATCCTCACCACCACATTGATGAACTGTGGCTGAAAGCCTCTTGCCAAGCAAACCCTAACGACGAGTCCTCACAACTCAGAGGGGCAAAAACTGGTGGAAACCTCCCTCAATAATCGGTTCCAAGCGTAGCAACCCTAAACTGAACCTCTCACCATACACACACACACACACACACACACACGCTTTGCTCTCCTGTCTCATTAAAAAGCCATCGCCTTGCTCTCTCATGCGCCCCAAACAAATACAATCATAAATTGGGAACAGGGTGGAAAAAAAAAAATTCCCACAAAATAGAGGCGCTCCCTTTGTGGTGACTGTGGCTTCACAATATGGGATTTCTGGAGCGTTTCCAAAACAGGCACGTGGCCCCCTGTTCTGACAACAGCTGAGGCCCTGAGCCCCCGCCCATCCCTTCCCTCTGCACACACAAACAGACACCCCCACAAGGTCTCCAGGGATCAGCTCTGTGTGACACAATCAATCAGTGGATATTGCTTCTATTGACAGTCCCCAGAAGAGTCTCCTTCTGTTTGATGATCTGTTGCCCTTGTTTTACCCTCTCTCTTTCTTCCTACTTTGCTCTTTGGTTCCTTCGTCATCTTTTGAATCGTACACCGACATTTGAGTCTGTATCCATTTTCTTTTCACTCTTTCATCCTGTACTTCACTCTGTCACCACCATCCACTCTGCAAATCTATCTTTCTTTTTTCATTTCTGCTGCCATTTGAAGGAAATACCACACACAAACACCGAGTCTCTCTCACACACACACACACACACACACACACACACACACACACACACACACACACACACACACACACACACACACACACACACACACACACACACACACACACACACACACACACACACACACACACACACACACACACACACACACACACACACACACACACACACACACACACGATCCTAGCCTCTAACACAATCAGACAACACAAAACGATCCCTTCCTTTGGGGGGGGGGAAAGAATGAGGAGATGGGGAGGGAAGCCAAAGCACAAGGGCTCATGCATATTTCATATCTACTATGATACACTTTCTGGGCCATGCATAATGCAGACACTGTTTAAGGATGAGCATTGGGGGGGCAGGGAGGGATTTAAGTTGGGGATATTAAATGGAAAATGAGATAGCACCCACGAACCATCACTCCATATTTTCAACACAGTGTGTCTGCACACAAACACCAGTCGCCCGGACTCAAAGTTTGCCTCTGAGCCATTCATCAGAACCAGTAGATGGATGACTAATTTTAAATGAAGCTTTCATTTTAATCCAGAGGAGACTTCACATGTGGTATAGCCTACATGATGTGTTAACTGGACCATCATTCGCACACGCACACACACACACACACTTTACGCCCCAAATCGATTTAGAGTCGTGGTGTGTGTGATCCCATCTCAGGACGGTCTCTGGTTTTCAATCATTCCTATCGGTAATAAGAACATAATTGGTGCAATCTGAAAATTTGGCGATAAAAAAACCAAAAGGGCAAGAAACTACAACTTGTTAAGACTTGTATTATCATCTGACTGTGCATGTTTCTTGTCGGACTTCCTTGTAGCAATGTCACTGTGTTGCCAGATCTCAACAATTACTTAATTAAGTGCTGCTGACGTTATCATAACTGACAGAACATTACGGCCAAAATAAGGCCCAAGTTGTAATAAAATGGAATGATCCTTCAGAAACGGGAGGTGAAGCACATTACTACACAGAAAAACAGAGAAAATGTAAAATTCTCTAAGCAGCAGCCAATGTTCGTCTTCCCCGAATTCCCCTTATGTGCACAATCCAGTTCCAGTTAACCAGATGTCGTATATCAGCCTCACTGTGAGGAAGCCAAGCCACTTGTCCCATCAATAAGGCTTTCAAGGCATATGGTCAGATCATCCTCTGTATTCTGACTTAACATTCAACAGAAGACAGCGGGCAAAAGGGGTCAATAACTTCACCGTGACAAAGGAAATCCCTTCTCTTTAGTGGCTTTAACAGAAAGCTGCCAAAGTGCCTAATTCCTCTACTATCAGTAGATGTAACCTACATTTAGACAGGAAACAGAGTCAAAGTGGGTATTGAAGGAAGACAAGTATTTAAGACAGTCTATCACTCAGATGGAAACAAGGCAATAAGCTTTCTGGCAGCAGCATGTCAGTTTAACGGGGCTTGATGTTGGCCTTCCTTTCTCTTTATAGCCTCACTTTCCCGCCATTTCTCATTAAGTGATTCTGTCACAGTCTCCTTCCATATTTCTCTGGTTTCCTCCTTCTCTCCATCCTTCCCTTTCTGGGATTGCTGATAGTTCAGGGAGCCATTTCAGCTGTGAACAAGTGAGTTTTTCCTTTCATCAGTGATTTTTTTGTTATTTCTTTTTCAATCCAAACCTCCCCCTTCCTCCCCCTCTACAGCCCCATCCCTCAATACAGATGCACAACGCATGAAGAAAATACCATAGATGCGTTTCCATGTGCCACTAGGGATGTCCACAATCCAATTCCAGTCAAACAGATGTCATATATCAACCTCTCTCTCTTTCTCTGAGGAAGCCATGCTGCGAGAGAGAGAGCGAGGGAAGAGCGGAGGAAAAGAGAAAGAACAAAGGAATGATCTGGGAGGCTTTTGTAAGGAAGCAGGCTCAAAGTCAGACCCCACATGCTACAATGCAAGCACACACTCAAACAGTAGGATTGTAACAACGGAGAGGATGTGGTTACCACGACACCATTATGCAATCCCTCTACCTGTATATCATCATATTCTTCCACCCCTCCCATTGTCTCCAGACTTTCTCTCTCAAACTCTAAAGAAAGCAATTTGCAGTGAATTTACTCACTTTTCCATTGAGAGACTTCCCATTGGGCTTTTGCTTTCGGGCTAAAAGGCGCCATAAAGGTTGTCAGATGGGCTCATTATGATTTGTTGGCGCTGAGCAGAAGTCATCAGTCACAATGGACGGAGGGGGTTGTCTGGCTGTATGGCTAGATGGTGGTTAGATAGATGGAGCTGGATTAATGAGCAAATAAATGACCCCTATACATTTGGTGTTAACATGCATTCTGGGTAATTAGATTCCAATTACATAGACTCTTACACTCTATTCGAGAGGGAAATGCATGAAATTAATTTGTATATGAACCTGAGAGGCTCTGAAGATCAGAGTATTTTATGCAAGTATGCCTGATAAGTAGTCAGAGGTACACAGGGACATATTAGTGGTTAAATGTATATC
The DNA here is from genome assembly GCF_050575085.1 of Anarhichas minor. Classification (NCBI taxonomy): domain Eukaryota; kingdom Metazoa; phylum Chordata; class Actinopteri; order Perciformes; family Anarhichadidae; genus Anarhichas; species Anarhichas minor. Next base: position 8,181,542 of record NW_027466467.1, on the reverse strand, counting down.
TAAAGTGTATTATGCAATATGGTAAAATATAGATTTATAGGAGCTATTTAACAGAGAGAAAATACATCAAAATGATGAAGCTACAGCCAGCCTCGCAGCTCTGTGAGGCTGTACTAAGAAATAATGGCCCTTGGAGATAAATGCTAACTTTAGCATGTTATCATGCTCAGAACGACAACATGCTGATGATAATGTTAACCATGTTCACAATTGTAGTTTAACATATTATTAATATTGCTAATATTTGCTAATTATCACTAAACACAAAGTACAAACAAGGCAGAGAGTTTTGCAGGTATTCGGTCATAACCAAAGTATTGGACGACTTAAAAACACGACCTGATGAATAAATCAAAAGTCCGGGGATCACAAAAGTCATTACGGTACAGCTTCTGGAGAACATGAACTTGCGTGGCCATCTGACAAACCAACACTGCCATCCCTAGAGCCAGGCTACGAGCATGGCTAAAAAGTTCACTACCTCCACCCAAAATACAGACTAAAAGAGAACAACATAAAATAACTCAAGGGTGTGGGACAAGTAAAATAAAACAATCATCCATTTTGGCTACGTAAGGTTGAATCAAACACAAGGTGTATACCAGCTATGCATTCAGTGAATAGCATCTGACTTAAGTAAGTGTTCTTTCCATAAGTGTGAATGTGTTTGTCTGTTATTGTCTCTACCTAAAGCCTGCTGTGATTGGCTCCAGCCCTTCATTAACCTGAACAGCATGTAGAGATAAAGGATGATTGGATGAATGTAAATATGGTCCAAGCACATAAGCTGTGAACCAAATCTGGATATGATGGATGAATAGAGCGTGACATGTATTAAATCTAAGATCTTGCTCTAAATCAATTCTGATGAATTATGAACATCACCTTGACAACCCACAGGGCTGAAATGTATCGTACATGACATACGACGATAATTACAAAGTGCGGAAATAAACGGCATCAATTATGCATAGTCATGATCCCTTCAATGTGACATCCAACACATCACACCCATGAACAGCAAATTGTGCCTTAGGCTGATTTGTCAGCTACCAGCACAAACTATCACTTAGGGTTGATATTCATATCTGAAATGAACATCAGCAATTTGACTGACAACTAGTTAAGTCGAGCGGAGAGGAGTTGGACATCTGTCAGTGTACGACAATGACTCATTTCTCCCTTTCCGTCTCCCCATCTCCTCCATCCCTCCTTTCATCCTCCCCCTCCTTCCCTCCTTCCTCCCTGACTGTCGGTCTCCGTGCTGGTGTCCTATCTGTGTCCAAGCTTTTTTCTCTTCATGGTTCAGGGCTTCTATCTGCCTTAGATGACTCCCTTGTGGCGCCATGAAGCGAGACAGAGAAAAAAATCTCATTAAAGAAGGGATCATCTGCTGTCAACTACCGGCCCGGCCCCAGCCGAGCTCGGACACAGAGAAAATACAAATGGCCATAAAGAGCCACCAGTAATTTGGAGCGCTGCCATGCAGCACATTGCTTTGTGTCAGCTGCATATTGGACAGTGTAGTTTATTAAACTAGAAAGACTGGGAAACCTCAAAACAATGGAATATATGAAAATATGCTGATGGGAATAACTGTCATCCATGTTTTTTAGTTTTTGTTAGATTGTAAGTAATAAATAAAATACACCGGGGACAGACACAAACATGAAGTGAGAGCTGCAGCCAGCGGAATTAACTCTGGGCTTCAGTCTGAAACACTACAAACCCAAAGAAGATTTGACTTTGCTGAAGCAAATAACTAAGTGGTAATTGAGGAAAAAAAAAAAATTTCTGTGAAAAGAAAAATTGCCTGATTTGAGGAACTGTCAGAAAATTTGATGCTCACATCTTTAAATGTCATGAAATGAAGGAAAGCAGAAAAAATATTCATATATGAGAAGGTGAAACCAGCAAACGTTTGACATAAGCTCTTTTCATGGCATTTTGACATGTTATAGCCAAAAAAGCACATGTGGAACTAATAACATTAATGATGGTTGCATTCAGCAGAAGTATAATCCCCGTCAGTTAGCCAACATGCACACAGACATTTTTCATAGCAGACATCTTGACTTGTCATAGCAGTTAAAACCACATGTGTAATGAATAACAATAACCAGGGCTGCAATCCACTTCGGTATTCCATCATTAAAGAGGCGCTCCGCAGATATTACACACAAAGTTCAGTTAACTCGTCCTGTAGAGCACAACTCAACCTGTGAAGACAGTTGTGTAATGTCTTCTGTATAGCTCTGAAGGAGCTTTACAAAGTTTACAAAATTAGTATTTACATCTGAATTTATTTACCTATTTGAATTAAGTATATTTGTATTAATTATATATTGTATCTAAGCTAATTTTGATTTAAATTAACCTTTTTAATATCTCAATTCATTAGATCTATCTTTCCGAAAACACATATTTCATTTAAATCAAATTATTATTTCAATTTATTTTATCGAGTTAAAATATTTGTAATTAAATAAAATGAATACAATTGAAAAACTAAGGGCATTTTTACATTTTTATCGATTAGAATTTAATGAAATGCTAATCTAGTTCCTTTTTACACTCCTGTGACTGAATGATTATTTAACTAAACATTCACCTATCATTTGTGACACAGTGAACAAATTGATTTAGAAACACGATGTCATCCATATAGTAACAGGGTAAAAGTCGCCCCTTCTCTTAGCTTAGGACTTCTCTCGCCGTCAATACAAGTTGTTCTCAGCAGCTTTGTAAATAGCTCTTACGAGGAAACTGTCAGCTTTTATCATCGTTTTGGATGGTTCCTAGTGGCAAAGACACTTTGTGAAGGATCCTGGAACTCGTGTGGTGTCCTTTGATCATTTACTCGTTGCAAAGTCACACTAAAAAAAAAAACTTTCTAATTTGTATAATTTTTGCTAATTCTTGAATTTCATCTCTTTCTGTGTGTTGTTATTGTAGAAGAAAGAGTTTCATCAAACCAAAAATAACCCTCTAAATGCTTCTTGCTGCCCTATTTTTCCAAATGATACTATCCACACCACTTGCATTGCAAATTTTCACCTGAAAAACTTTCATCACCTCATCCCAAGAAATATCCCTTTCTAAAATGCAGCACTCATTAGCTGAAATTAAAGTGAGGTTCTCTTTTGCACTTCAAAGGTAGGAAGATGTAAATCAATGTGAAAGTGAAAACAGGAGATCAAGAGAAAAAAGGGATGCAGACAGAGGAAGAGGAACTTCAAAGTGTTGCTCTGGGAAAAAATAATCATTCCTTCTGGTGGTGGTGCAACAGGTCACCATCTTTGTACAGCACCTGGAAACCCCGCAGATACCCTCACACACACACACACTTTTTCTCACCATCTCATTCCCATCTTCCTCCCTCTCCTTCCTTGTGGAAAACTTAAGAGGAGAGTGTGCTGAAACGCCCTGCCTCTGCATCTTCTCAAACTCAGCCAGTGTTGATGTGACCTCTCCTCCCTGGTGTCTCCCAGTCAAGAATAATTTCCTCTACATCAAAGCCCCACCCCTGTGGGGTGCTCTCATCAGACAAACCAAACGTTCCTCTGGGGTGGTTTAATCAAAGGTGACGCTCTAATAAAGTCAACACACGGGATGGTTTTGGCAGAGAGCAGGCAACCACAGAAACCATGTCTTGTTTCCCTCCAACATCTCGAGCACTCCAAGTCCCTTACTTTGACCAGGGAACTGTACACTGCACAGAGCTACAGGCAGGCCCAAATGGCAGATGAATCCCATGTGGCTCATTAAATCCAATCCTGCAGATTAATGCTAGTTGATGGGTACAGCCAACCTGCACCTTTCTTTAGAAACTGCACTGTACCAGACCGATGTAGGCCACATGTGGCCCAGTTTATTTTTGCAGTTTGGAAGAAGAGAGATGGAATAAAAGTCGGGAGGGGATAGCTGTGTGTATGTGAACGTGTTAGTCGGTGTGTATGGAGTATTAGCCAATATGTATGTGTGTGTATGCACCATATGGAGAACAAATTATATCACCACACAAATCATTGACAAGTCTGGTGTGTTGAGCAGGACTGGCCTTGGATGCTTCTCCAGCTGTGGGATTTAAACAATGCAGAAAGGAAGTGTCCATACCTGCCAGGACTGTATTGCTGTTGTGTCAAGGCCGGATGTTCTGTGTAGTGTTGCAAAAATGGAAAGGACAATACGTCTTTACTTTCCCCTCGGTCTTTGAAACTGTTGTGTTAAGTTGTCTACAGCTATTTTAGAGTTTTACTCCAGCCGTGTCCACTCATTGACTAAATAAATCTATTACTTAGAGGACGTAAAGAGAAGAACTTGTGAAAAAGAAGCTGTCGACAGCACAGTACACATCCCACACAGCAGCTCAGAACAGGACCTTGTTTTATGCAAGCGTCCACACCGACACAATCCTGCTTGAACCTTTTTCCATTAAGGTGCTAAAAACCTGTCTCCCAAAAGGAATACATTGATGCTGTCGCAATTCAAACCTATTTCGAGACAAAATTGCAGTGAAATGGGATGACTCATGCCACAAAAAAAAACTTCAGAAATATCACTGAGAATAGTTGAAGAACAAGCTGCCATGACGCAAGAGTGGAAAGCGAGAGAACAACAGCAGCAGAGTGGGTGTAAATAATAAGCCGGCTTGAACTGAAGAAATCACATTTATCAGCATGATGACGAACAAAACATGTCTCATTTAGAGTGTTTACCTCAATCTTTATAAAAAGCAGAGTACCTCAAGACTTTTTTTAGAGTGCTTGAAATCAAGATCGTATTGCAACCCAGAACACAAAAATAAGTTTAAAAGGTCTCAAGTTGTGTGCCCACTGGCCAGAGGTTTTGGTGTGATTCAGTGTCCGTTATTGGCCGAAGATCACACCCCACCAGAGCTTTTCTTTCAAAAGAAACTATATATACACACTCCAAATAAACTGTGTCATTCCTAAAACCAAAATTACTTAAAGTAGGATCAGTTTTTAGGTGTGATCATGTTATCAATGATCTTGTTGGGCATATAGGAATATTTATTCTATATTTACACAGATGAAGGACAAATAACAAATTTCAGGATTAAGATTTGGGGCCACCACAAGCCACCAACATGGCCTGAATACAGGGGCTAGTGATGCTAACATGAAATAACCCAAACTAAAAAGGTAAAGTCGAGGCACTTCTCTACACAGGTGGGGAGGAGTGGAATAAAATCCCAAACAAATTAATGCCCATTCTCTGAAAAGTTTTGGAAAACAGCTGAAACACTTTGTGCTGTGTAAGTTAGTGAAAGATCCTTTCCAGAACAGTCCTATAACCTTTGGTCTGGGCTGAGTGGGATTGACAGGTCACTGCTGCTGCCGGAGCCGTATACGATGCATCTACGTCACTCCTCTGCATTCCAAATATGGTAAGTTCCGTTCATTGGTTGCAAAAAGCCAACATGGCGACGGCCGTAATCCAAGATGGCGACGGCCAATTTGTCAAACTTGATGCTTCAAAACGGCAGTCCACAAACCAATGGGTAACGTCATGACGACTACGTCCACATCTTATATACAGTCGTTATGTGTCTCCACTCATTTAATCAAGTTTTCCTTTAAAAGAGCAGTTCAACATTTTGTGAAATACTCATTCACCTTCCTGCTGAGAGTTAGAGGAGAAGATGAATATCGGTCTGTACTGTCAACCGCTGCAGCTGGTTGGCTTGCCACAGGGGCATTCAAAGCATTGATACTGTGCACAATCTTCAGCTTTCATGTGAAGCTAAGCTAAACGCCTGCTGGTGGTAGCTTCATATTTAGTATACAGACACTGATCTGACTCTGGGCAACAAAGCAAACATGCATATTTATATAATGTTGAACTATTTCAGTTTTCTGCAGCAAACCATGCAGTCATTCTTAGCTTTGTGTGTTATCAAAAGACAATATATGCAGTCAATTACAGAGCAGTAAATGGTGCGAGAATGCCAGAACTATAGACTCCTGCTGTTGGTCAGGATTGTTTGAATCCCAAAATGCCCAAAATTGCACCACGCTTCAACTCCACTACAGAGCAATGAGACAATAAAATCTACACAGACAGATGTGGCTCTTAATGAAAGAGGAGTTGGATACTTTCTCATTCAACAAACTTGGGTGAAACCCGAAGGAGCTATTCATCGCTCAATGCCAATTGTTCATTATTCTTCATACTGTTTTTTCAGATTCATGGGCTGAATTTCAATCAGCTTCCTGAATCGTAATGACTCAGATACTAGCCCTGCATCAATGAACGAAAGCACTCTGAAATATGATCATGACGGATGCCCACTTAGCTAGTGAACCCCAAAACTAGCCGCCCCCCTTCTGCCAGGCTAACTTCTGGACTAAAATAGGTCCCACATGTGCACATTTGGCAGGAGCACGACCCTATTAACCCTAAACATGGCCTATGCTCGGCCTTAGCTAATGACACCCCCACCCTCCCTCGTCTGGTCCAGGATGGCTGACTGACAGTCATGGTCTGCACACACAAACAAAAACACCAGATTATTGGGCATGGACGGACACACACAGGACCTGTGGAGGCTGGTTGTGTGTCGATAAGGTGGAGGTCAAACAACAGATGGCTTCCAGAGGATTAGTATGACTCAGTCAACTTCTGTAGTTAAACAAACACATAAACTAACTCTTGTACTAAAGCAGTGTTATGAAAGCCATCATTACTTTTTCTGAGTTCTGCAGTCTAACATTTTACTCACAAAAAGAAAAGCGTAAAGTAGCTTTACCTGCAGTAAGACTGGGTTAGCTATGCTTCATACAAACACATGATATCAGTTCCTACCAGCTCCTTTTTTCGGAAATCTATTAACTCGTTGCTTTGTATTGTCAAATCTAAAAACTGTCGACATAAAACATGAGGGGAATATCCCCCTGTGACAATGGGTTGGAAGTAGACTTTGTTTCACTTTAAAGGGTCACAAGCTCAAAAGGCTTGAGAACAAGTGCCCAGCCTATTTCTAGCCATTAATAAAAAATTGGACCGACATTGCTTCTGCTTCCTCTTCTTATTTCACATATGATATCACATGCCGAAACCAGAAAGCTCAACAAAAAAGAAGCAACATTTGAATGAAAACCTCACAGTATGGACAGAGGAAACTAATTCCAAAAGTTATTTGTATGAATGTCATAATATGCTGCACCGAAATGCCATGACGCATTTAGAGTCACAGAACAATGACATGCGACCTATTGATTGCATAGGTAGGTAACAAACAGAATGATGATGGCATAAATGGACATTAGCTGCAGGCCTACATGTCCTACAAAGCCTTATGGTTTGACAGATGTTCTCATGAATTGCTCCACAGGTATTGTGCAACTACTGTATACTGACACTTCCAAGCAACAGCAGGGTGAGAATCTCCTTACAAAACAAGTGATGCTCGACATGAGCGTGTGTAGGCATTGATGTTTCTTCTCCGTTGTGCAACCACGACTGTACACTTTTTGGGACAAGCACGCTCACGCTCCGGGAGCCCTGCCAAATACATAAGAGTGCTCTGTGGATGCTTCGCAGCTGTCAGGCAGTTATCATCACAGTCGCTTCCACAGAGACTCGTGAAGCTCGATGTCGACCAACATTATGATTCTGTCCCCTCTGGGGTGAATTTACAATTCAGTACAGGCAGACTTCTCAGGATTAGATGTCTATATGTACGGCCATAGCCATGGGTAAGACTCTAGGTCTCTCAGACTGTTGGCAGGACACAGATTCTCTCACACACACACACACACACACACACACACACACACACACACACACACACACACACACACACACACACACACACACACACACACACACACACACACACACACACACACACACACACACACACACACACACACACACACACACACACACCTACCTGCTGGAGTACACAGGTGTCAAGTAACCAAAAATTGCATCAAGCAGGCAGGCAGTGAGGCAAGAACAAATGACTTGTGTGAATGTGTGTGTGTGTGTGTATGTCTCAGTGACAGTCCAGTGTAGGTCTATTGAGTTTGAGAAGCGGACCCATTCAAATCTCCCTTCTGTTGTCCCACATCATTAATCAGACCAGATTAAAGTCTCTGTGCTAATAATATGCACCATTAGCTCAGAGGCTAACCCAATGAGGACAACTCATTCGAAGTCAAAGCTGGAGCCTTAGAGCAAGATAGGATACAAGGGGAACAGTTAGCCTGAAACCCCTATAACTTGCTTTTTTACTCATTTGTTGACAATAACAAATATACATTTAATATGTGCAAAATCCTATAATAGAAGCATGTTTAAATTGTTCCTCTTAACATTAAATTCCTACAGAATGTATGATAAATAGATTGCAAATTACTGCAATCATTATCAATCTCTGATCCACTCTAGTCTTTCAGAGAAATGAACTGTCACGCACTCAGAGTTTGGACAGTAACATCAGCTGTGAGCCAGCTTCTTCTGCCAGAGCACCAACATAACAAACACAACAGTATACTAATCAATGCAAGCAGACACACACGTAAACAAGCAGAAATCCACAAACAACAGATATAGACAACAGACATGCACCCATCAACCATTGTCCTTGTGCTCGGGTTTCATTATTCAGGGGCTTGGAGCCAAGCTTGTCTGAGTTGGAGCATCAGCAATTCAAACAAGCCAGCAGTGGAGCTGGAACTCAGTGAGCAGCCCGTCAAACTTACCTTGCACATGCGCACGCACACGCTTACCTTGCGAGAAAATTGAATTTAAATGTCATCAACTTGACCTCCGTGTGTGTCCTCTGAATGAATGTGCAGGCCTGTCTGCATGTTCACACACACACACACACACACACACACACACACACACACAACAATCAACCCACAAAAACACAGAAAGAAGGGGAGGAGCCTCGAAAAGAACTGATCTAGATGTGATTTTTTTTCCAAACTCGATAATAAGAAGGTCTTGATGTAGAGAGAAAAAAAGGTCAGTGTGTCAGGCCTAACAAAAGACCATTCAAACAACGCATACATGCTTGGAGTCCTGCTGCCATCCGTCCCATCTTGCAAGTCAATTTGGAACATGAGATTGGATATTTGGGCTGAACACCATCTGACAATGAGGAAAAAAGCTGAGGCACGCTTTCTGGCTCAGGTGTCAAGCTATTAAATATTACAGGTTTAAACCCTGCGGAGGCTATTCTTTGTATGGCACCAAGCACGGGCAGGCACGTGTGGCAGCGTACACACACACCCCCCCACACAAAAAGGTTTTGTCACACCTGCCTCAGGACATCCCTTAGTTACACAAAGAGTCTCCAGCATTTAACACCTGCTGTCACACACGCTGCTGGCCCAGACCTGTAACCTCCCACATGTCTCCCACACACACACACACTCCGTACGCCACCTGTGTAAGGACGCCAATATCAATTTAGAAAGCAGGAGAGTGAGGCAAAACATTTACTAATTGTCTCCACATCCCCCGCAGAGAGAGACACACACACACACACACACAATTGTCATTACGAGACATTTGTCAATCACAGACAAGAGGCTCCATCTGACTGGCTTGAAACCAGATCAGGACAGAACTGGGGCGTCATTATGCGTGGCCGTGACAGATGTTGATCAAACACTGGCTTATAAAAGGGCATCGAAGATGAAAACAGCATTAAAATACATTAGGAGACAAACAAACAAACAAAGCCAAGAGTCTCATAAGCTGACCAGATGGGAAAATGTGCCACAACAAAATATACAGGCCACAAGATGAGGCAGTGTGATCTCTGTGTTCCCACATGACAGGAGACAGGACTTTCCGTCCACTGCGGGTTCTCCAATCCATCTTCCTCCTGTTTCATCACCAGAGCTGCTGGCAAACAATTTACATTTCACTCCAAATGTGCTCGCACGGCGTTCATTATACATCTATTAAGTTTCTGCTCGGCGAGAACATTAAAGCAGCTGTAATGAGGAAGAAGAGGTTTGGTTTAAAACAGATAAATAAATAAATAAACACATAGATAAATAAAAGGGCAGACGGGGAATGGTCTCATCGGAATCAAACGAGGAAACAAATTGCACCCCAAGACCTCTTATAAATATTGGAGTCTTTGATCTCCACACCAAATGAGCGATTCAGTCTGTGGGGGAAATGATGAGTGCATGTGTGTAATGTGGACTGTGTACGCTCCAGGCCACATCATTTTACAGAGGGGGTTGAATTGAGGGAAAGCTAAGCTCACTGTTAAAGAATGCAGAGACACACAGTGCAGATCACAAGCCTCCCTGACTAAGCAAGTCCAGTCAGCTTTACTGGCCTAAACTGCCAACTCTCTGTTGGAGCATATGTGTTGCTGGACCAGCCCTCCACACACCACTAGACCTCTTTGAATAGTGTGCTGTCGCCTCAGAATTCCTATCAAGTCCAGGGAACACAGCAGACTTTACATGGAAACTTCAGTATTTGCCCAGAGAAAACAACTCATGCTGGGATACTACCTGGTTTTCTGTGTGTCAATTAGTTTGAGACTATATTGAGGCAAATGCAGCATGTGAGCACAATATAAACCAAAATAATTATAGTCTTAAACTACATTTTGACACAGAAATGGGAAATGAGTAATAATAGGAACAGTAGAATGCAGGTCTCATCTATAGTGCTGTAAAGTCCTGTACAAATGTGCAATGAATAAATGTATTTTCAATTAAGTTACACAAGGTGAATCAGGGGCTTTTGGGGCCCCTATAGATGGCGCCTCAGGGCAGTTGCTCACTTGGGATCTAGCCTTGTGCAACATAATCTATAAAAGTGTAAAGATAAAATGACAACCGCAATGATTATTATTTTGCATGGTCAAGCATAGGCTTTCTTGGCAGAATGGGTAGAACTGGAAAACATATTAATGCCCTTATTCAGTCTTTGGATTGTTCACACATTATTCCACCATGATTACCCGCGCTGCAAGCTTTGTAATCACACCTGAAATATTGCATAAATAAGCAACTGTGTTTTGAATTTATAGCAGTTCATCAACAAGGGAAACCAGAAATGAATGGATTCTATATAGCGCCTTTTAAATTTGTTGAATCGCTTGTATTCTTTTTTATTTTTTTATTTGGACGTAAGTACCAATAATGATGACTTTGCAGTCGGTCATAAATTTGCTTTATCTCACATTTGGAAATGCAGCTAACGTAAGGTAATGTTTTTTTTTGCTGGTCATAATTATGATCTGAACAACATCAACGTGTTATTTCCCTTTGTGTAATCTGTAAATCCACCGCACACAAATTACAAACCACTGACACAGGATAGCTACTTTTACTTAGCATTTGTTAAAGGTACTGCTTTTTTGTATCAAACGATGGTTAAAATCATAAAGAGTTAGTCTTCCAAAACCTGCTGTATTATTTTAATATCAAAATGTGTACGCCTCTGGACAGACCCCAATGCAGATTAATCTCTAAAATGAATGTGTCGCTTGTGTTCAGTACAATAGACACATTTTTGTAAAATATCGATCCTCTGACATGATCACATGTCGATGTAACACTTGCTTATTGGAGTTGGAGCCGCAGTTCTGCTACACCTGCAGGCCAAACGATCTTTGTTGGAAATAGGACTACTTGTATATCTTGGAGCTTGTGAAGGCTATAAGGAACCTTCACGCCTGTCTGTCTGCGGTTTGATTGGTCCGAGATGAGCCCTGTGGTGCGGGAAAATCCCAGAGAGGAGGATTAGACGGGAGAAGAGAGGATTTGCTGGTTAAAAGCTGACCTCTGACATGCATACAACAGACTTTTGATTCAACAGATCAGCTCATTTCAGCTGCTTTCTGCCTCTGGACTTTACAGCCACGCTGGCACTTAACCAAAGTGACATTCACTGTCATGGCTGGACAGGAAAACACAGGTGTGCATGCAGGGCTGTTACGTGACCGATGAGACGGCAGATGCGACAGCTTGGGACGCTGCAGAGAGCACAGAAAGTGTGATCGCACATTACTGACGTTACATCAGCTCCTGAGATAAATGTGTGATACAGTCACACCGTTCATGTGAATCATCCTCTGATAAACTGGACCAAGTCAAAAGGTGAAACTGCATCCAACCTATTTTGATTATATTTCCAGGTGCACCTTTAGTTTTTCCAACTCCAACTCTGCCTGTTTCCAGTGTTGGGTATCATAACTATAGTCAAAGCTAATTTGAGCTCTTTCAACATCAAATTCAAGAATTGATACAGTCTGTCTGCTAGCCATAACTACAAGAGTATCAGGTTGAGAAATAAATCACGAGGGGGGTTTACAATGAAAGGCTACCTTGCTGGTGAGTTACTCAGCTCTCTGGTTTCACAAGATTGTCAGACTTCACAAATGGAAGGCATACCTCCACAGCTCGAGCACTCTTGGGGCCGCGCTACTCAGTGAAGAATGAATCACGGACTTTCTTTACAAATTTATCCAAGTATTGCACAAGTACTCCACAAGTACTCCACAAACATCTGTTTTTTATTCTTTTGATGTGTGCGTCTGCTTTATGTTTTACAAGGGGAAGTCAATAAAATGTGGCTGAACAGGCTGAAATGCCAAACAATGTGATATCTAACGAAGCACTAGACTTCAATGCGGACCAGAGCATCTATTTGATTGAGGACAAAAATAAAACAATGTAACAAATGAGCACTCTAAAATAGAGCACTTTAAATAACTTGGATAAATGCATCACATCCAGGTTATGATGTGCGCTTCAAGTCTGATACTGAACTTTATTTGGGCTGAAGCAACTGAAATCTGATCCTTCGATACTCAACAAAATTAAATTTGACACTTATCAGAAAAAAGGCTTGCAGTGTTTCCTACAGAATTGCATTCTTAACTAGGGTGAAAAAGCTTTTGAAAGAACTTTCAGATCATGGAATACTAACACATTTCATTGGAACACAGCCAATAACAACCTTAAAAAACTATTTTAATTCCACTTGGGTATGAACTCTGCCTCCACAGCCCTTTGCTACTCTGTATTACGGACCACAAGGAGAGAAAACGCTCAGCGAAGTCTGACGTCAAGTGAGCAAAAAGACGCCTTTTTCTTTCTCAGTTCTCTCTTTCTGTCCTTATTTGTTCTGCTCCTATTGTCATTCTGATAATGCAGTACTTGTCTGGTCTGTTGTCAAGGCAGCAGCAAACTTATAGCACACTCATCGCCTTGGCAACTGGTCAACCTGCACAAATAAACTTGGCCGGATGAATGATGAAGAAAGAGAAGAGAGAGAAGAGCAGAGCTCCAAGTGGTTTTTAAGCTGAAGCAACAGAGACATGATTCTGTGCAATAAGGGTGATGACGGCTTCTATCCGATTTCTGAGGTACCTTTGTCGGGTGTCTGCATTACTGGCTCTCATTTCCATCCATCTTAATCCAAAATGACTCAATGTCTGTGCCTACGCTGTCTCCTTGTAAATCCTCCTGTCTGAACTAGCTAAAGCATGCACCATGTAAAGGTGATTTGTGTGTTTGAGTTCAACCCTGGTACACATGTCATCCATCCATCTATCTCTTCAATCTGAACTGTCTTAGCACGGATAAAAAAATAAAAACTTTAAAGGAGAAGCTGCAAAAAGTAGAGCTGGACCTACAAATCGTCTAAGCTGACTTGAAGCGAAATGCTAATGATAGCATGCTAACATGCTCACAGTAAAAGAAAGTTAGCATGCGGATGGTTGACACGTATAATGTTTATCATGTTCACCTAAGTTTAGGGTGTTAGCTCACTCACATTTGCTAATAATTAGCACCAAAGACAAAGTACAGCTGATGCTGATGTTGATTTTTTTTATCATAAATCAAAGTTTTTGACAAATTAGAATTTTTACTTAATGGTAAACGGAAAGTTATGGTTGTGTCTAGATGGTCACCCTGGATTTGTGCAAACGACCTGTCCTAACCTTAACCATTTGAGGTTAACGGCAAACCTCAACCCTCTCACGAGAGTTTTGCAAATCAAGGGTTACCATCTAAACACGACCAAAGGATAAGGGATCACCAAAGTTATTACAATGTATCCTTCAGGTAACATGAATGTTTGTTTCATGGCAATCCATCAAAAAGACATTTAACTGATCATTTAAAAATGCAACCTTATGTTGGGGCTACAGGAAAAGTTAAGGGATCACCAACGTTATTAGGACTATAGATTCTAAAATGTGTGCCAATCTATTGAAACGCTATCTGTACTAAATGAAATGGCAATCCATTTCTCCTGACTGACCAACAACTTGCATGACTTGTTTCAGATGAACACTTCAACATCACCCAGCACAACCACAGTCATTACAGTGGTCTCCCTATTTTCTTCCTGGTTTGTGTGTGCGCTGACCTGATGTCTCAGTGAAGGAGTTTGTTACTTCAGGCCTTTATCATAGGAAGCTGGCCATGCTTCAGAGCCTTTTTTCATCTCCTTCTTTCTGCCCACCTCCATTCTCTCTGCACCCAGATCAGTTGATAGATACCTGTACAGCTTGGCAATGGAAGCCAGCCTACTCTCTCATCCATGGACTACAGCCTTCACTTAAGAGGCTCTCAGCTATTAATACTCTCTCACTAACACACACACACAGGCTGGAGAAAAACACACAATACACAACTAAGAAAAAGTGTTAGTGAACAAGCTGAACAGAAGCAGGAACAGCATCACAGCTCATCCAGCCTATTAGATACAGCTTTGACTCATGCAGAGCTGTGAGCAGAACTAAGACGACACCTCGCCCACTCCTCAGATGACGACAAATCACAAACAGAGACAGGCAGACAGACCGACAGGGGGAGGAAGGAAGAGAAAGAGATGATGGATAAGAGGAATATAGAAAAAGGTCAAAGCTGAGACGACGTGCGACGCTAGCTTTAAGAGTTAAATTGGGCAAAAAAGACAAGCAGGTGCAACGTAGCAAACTGAAATAACATTCAACACACCAGCTGACACATTTGGTCTTTGATCAATACAGCAAATAAGCCTTGCGTTTTATCCTCAGTGCTGTTTGATGGAGTGGCTGTCTGGGCCCTTTCTTCAATATTAGACAGCAACTATCAGTTCTCACAGGTCAATGTGCCACTTAGGCCAACCAATAATCAGTCGTCTCACAGAATCAATAAACCAATCAAACAATTTAACACTGCAGAGTCATCAAGCTCCTCTTGCAGTTTGGACAAATGAGGCTTTGGTTTCCACTGGGAGTTTGGGTCTGTAATGAAAATAGGACAAGTCATTAAAGTAATGGAGAAGTCAAAGAGAAACTGTCAGCATGTCCCTAACTTACGAGGTTGACTTAATAAACAAAGTAATGATCTCTGACCATTGTCACACAGTAGCCCTGAGCATTTGTTATTCATTCATTCCTGGGCATTTTGACAATCACATATTCCAGTTCAGTTATGAACCACATAATACAAGGATGACAACTGGGATAACGCACTACTATGCTGTTGTGCAACGCTGACCTCTATTGGCTGCTACAATCATAAACATAAAGCCGGGCACTATAAGGAGGTCTTCCAAACACATGAAATCCATCAAGGACTGTGTGTTCAAACCACACTGCTGGTACGGCTCTGATCAAGGATTTTCACTTCTACGCACAACCCCCCGGATGGGAACAGGTGGCTGGACAGAGAGACCTGGGGGGGGATAAAACAAGATGGGGAGAGAATCAAAGGGGTCTTTGAAGTGGTGCACTGCTTAAACCTCGCTGCACTGGGCTGGTAGTCTTTAAACTGGATAGATGAGACGGTGTATGGATGGATGGATGGATGGAAGCAGGGAGGATGAAAGACGGGTCCTCATGGATGAAGAGTTAGTGACTTAAGGTGGATGCAGTGATATAGAGGGTACGTAAAAATGTCGAATGAATGAGGACAGAACAAAGGAAATGATAGAGAAACTGTGGAAATTTATAAGAGACCAAAGTAGCACTGGAGAGAAAAAATCAGCTACTTGATGCATTGACAACGTATTTTTTACAGATATT
Source organism: Anarhichas minor (assembly GCF_050575085.1). Taxonomy (NCBI): domain Eukaryota; kingdom Metazoa; phylum Chordata; class Actinopteri; order Perciformes; family Anarhichadidae; genus Anarhichas; species Anarhichas minor. The sequence goes on along the minus strand of NW_027466467.1, from coordinate 8,165,503 downwards.
CATGGTTCCTAGCTAATCCCCTGACTTTTCCTCTTGCGCCACAAGCAGGTGAAATTTTTTGTTGTTTTACTTAAACATCTGAACCTCTATTGGGTGGATTGCCATGACATTTGATGGAAACCAGGCGGCAACCTCCGGGTCTGAAAAGGGAAGCCAAATGCGGAAGTGCTATTCTTTCTGATGGCCAGCCGGGGGCGACTCCTCTGGTTGCAAAAAATAAAGTATAATTGCATAGAAGTCTACGAGAAAATGACCCTACTTCTCAGTTGATTTATTACATTAAACATTGTAAACATGACTTCATGTTTACAATGTTTCAAGGCTTCTTCAATATAGTATGATGTTCTTTAAGTAAATGATGGACTCATTTAGAGAAAAATAGACAATAAAGCAGGGTTTGCTTTAGGGCATGGCTACCTTGTGATCGACAGGTCCGTCGTCCAGTCTGGGAGTTGTCCACGTTTTCGTCTTAAAACTTCAAGCTTGCCACTGTGTTTTCGGTT
>NW_027466467.1:5785000-6065000 GCF_050575085.1 Anarhichas minor | reverse complement strand
GTTCTCTTTTCAGAGTTTTATATTTTAATCGATAATGAACATGATTAGTGACACCTCCCCACTTTCACCACCTGAATTCATTATAATTGGAACAAAAGATGCCTTACTCAGATCAGCGAACTACAATTCTGTTCAAATATATTGCCAAAGCTATCTTATGTGGAATGTATTATTTTGCGAATGTAAAATGCTCTGATTTCATCACTCCCCCAAGGAAGCATCAATCACAGCAAAGCAGGGAGTGGGGAGTGACGATGAAGACTTCCCTCCCTAGACTCACAGTTGGATGCTTCGGTGAAGGTTGGGCTTATACTACATGAACAATGGCAGTTGAGGCAAGTGTCAGCAGAGCTGTCATGTGAGCAGAGCGTCGCCAAAAAGGGTGAGCAGAGCACTGACAACTTTAATGCATCGCCATGATCAAACGGGTGCGTTGGATATATGTTGCAGTGAGACAAGTATGCCATAAGCAGAGTGGTGAGCTCAAGTCGGCTGGCTGAATGAGCTCGCCGGCTTCGCTACATTAAATCAAATGTGTTAAAAACAACGCAGGGTTGTCGAGCAGAAAAATGTAACCACATTTACAAATGCTGTTTGAATACTTAACGTCACCACCGTATATATATATTGTCTAACTCGCGATTGTCGTGACTAAGTATAAAACATGTCCAGTGTTTTGGTATCTGAGAAGCCTTCAAACTCATGGATCTGTTACTCAAACTGAACTTCATTGACCATAATTCGTGTCTCACCTGTACCTGAATCAGCACGCCCCCACCAACGCAGGGCTGATTTTGGTCTGACTGCCTGCCAATTCAGTAAGAAGAACATGATCCCTCACTGGCTTCCCAACCACAAACACTTGGTACACCTGACCTCTTGATGTCTTCCATTGATGGATGAAGCTGTGAGGCCAGGAAGTGACAGCTACACGTGTTCCTCTGCCTTGAGCAGTGCTTTGGCAGCGAGAAGCAAACATTACCACATGGCTGACCTGTTCTTCGCCATAGACCCTGCGTACGGTCGCCTCCCAGCCATAAACACCACTTCCTCCTCACAGACAAACCCTTTCAAAGGAACTCTGCAAATTCACGTTGGAGTAAGAGGATGGGGAGCATGGAAGAGTTTGTGATCTCGGCAGATCTGCTCAAATCATTGAACTGACCGCGCAGGATTGAGAAAGTTGGTGGACTGGGGCCGGGTTACATGACCAGAACAGCAGATGATGAGTAGTAAGGGCTCATGTGTGTGTACCCAGGGTGGTTACTGTGTGCATTCAGGCTGCTCAGCAATGATAATCGAAGCGTTTGGTCATTAAAACGGTTGTAGTAAAGGATTGTGTGTAAAGCCTTTATTTGGTCACTGAGTGAAAATCAATATGATGTAATATGTATATAATATAATAAGCATCTTTGTCTTTTTACTTCCTTGCACACGAGAGGATTACAACAATGTTGGCATCCTTCTGATCTCAGTCTGGCAGATGGACCCAAGAGCCTGGCACGAGATACTGCATGACTTTTACAGTAGCTCAGCAAAAGTGCAGGGGAGAGTTCAAAATCTAGACGTGACTCATCTAGCCTCCTTATCTTAGCTAACGTATATATATATATATATATATACATCTATATAGCTGGAGGTTGCTGTGCTGTCTGCCACAGTGAAGTGGACCTCATATGTGAGGAATGAAAGAAAATCTGCCTCCCGGCACACCTTGCATGATAACTGATACATATCTCGTTTGTTCAATCTGTACAAGATCTACAATGTAAAACATATTTTACGAGGGGTCATGTGCGGCAATATGTCTCGGCCATTAACTTCACAGTGATGACTCACAAGACGACAAGACCGCGTTAATTTGTGAGCTTTAGATGTGCTGGTAGGCAGATTTTGTTACCTTCGGACAGAGAAAAGGCTGTTTCCCTCTGTTTCCAGTCTTTATGCTAAGCTAAGCTAACTGTCTCTGTAGCATCACGTTATACAAGCGTAAGGGTGGTGTCAATCTTCTAATCCTTCAAATCTTCTCTGCAATAAAACAAATAATTTTTGATGTTATTAGCGTAGATTAATAATTTTCACTTACAGTCTTTCTCTCTGTTACAGATAGTGCAGAAGTAAATCTGTGGACAGTGACCGCGGGTATTCATTCATATAATCTAAACTACGTCCAAACAGACAGAAATGAGCTCACAGTGTTATTTCAGGAGAGCCAGAAATAGCACAGGGAATCTTGGCAAGTAGTAATATACAGTACCTGCTATAAATAAACAGACATGAAGACATTTGAACAGATCTTCCACTTGGCCGAATTCCCGCAACGAAAAATCCACTGAGCTCCAGCACTTAAGTTCAATACAAACACATTCACCTTCTGGAGGGTAATCGTCTTTAAAAGAGAGGAACGGTTTGTAATACTCTCTTTGATCAGCTTTTTGTTTCAGCGTAACTAAACTCTTTTGTCCCAATCTAATATTACAGTTCCACATATTCATCATTTATCCGAAGTTAGAATCTCTTTGTTTCTGAGGAAACACTAGATGTGCTGGGACACTCTGGGGTTTGTTCAGCGTTCAGAGACATTGAAGAGTTGGCATGTCTAATTCATTTAAAGGACTAAAAAGATATAAAAGAAACGCCCTACATTTCTATTTTACATTTTAGCACCAGTTGAAACACAGTCAATTAAAGTCTTTGCTATTGTATTCACTGCAACTTCATAACAGGGAAAACAATATACGTCATGAGCTCAGCCATACAGTACACTAACCACTCTCATATTTAGTTCCTTTACTGAAAATGTTAGGGGTTATTTTAGTTCAAGAGCACTCTCTTCTGATGTATTTTATATATAAAACAGATCATACTATCTGCAGCCTCTCTGTTGTTCCAATTTTAATTTCAATTTCACCGCTGGCTATGATTCTGGATGCTAAAAAAGTCACGCCAAGGGGGAAGTGGATGAATCTGCAGGCTTTAAAGAGGCCTCTGAGTGCTGTGATGGGCTGTAATGGGGAAACATTCACCCTTCCTCTGGATAGATGTGACTCGCAATAACAACGTCCGTGTCATGCGATCATATAAACTCTTCATACGGCCTTTTCTCCCAGGAATAATGATACAAGCTTCTGTATGCTGACAGAGAGACAGAGAGAGAGAGAGAGAGAGAGAAAAGGGGAAAGAAAGACTATACAGCTAATTGGTGAGAATGAAGCCTCAAAACACGTCAAAGCTGAAAGCTGAGAGACAGTGATGACGTCTCTAAGAGACACACACACACCGACATTTATTAGTTAAAAACATTTTTAAATAAACTCTTTTACTGTTAAATAACGTTCTGCGTGTGTCAGTTGTCATAAAGTAAACCCCCTTTAACATACATTTACTACATATTGTAATCCTCATTTTGCTGCTGATGCCTCCGGGCCTTTTTAAAGTGGCAGCAGCACTCCCTCTGTACGGGCGATATCAAATCACGCTGTTCCCTTCATGATTTCACATCTCAGGAGGGGTGAAAAGCTTGATTCAGGAGATGCCGTCATGCGGTGGGCTTCTGCCAGAGGAACCAGCCGTTCACGGATGGTCACCAAAAGAGGATTTCCAGTTTTCAACCCAGCTTTGTATCGTTACAATGAGCTCCCTGCTCATTTGCCAACAAAAGTTGGCATTTCTGGGCTGTTGTTCGGGTACTTTTGCATGCCTGCTTCCACAAAAAGAGGGTCATTGTGTAATGTTCTAAGACATATGAGACAGAATAGAGTGCGGAGGGACTTGCGGCGTTTGGACGAGGAAGCGGCCGCACTACCTTCGTGCAAAAAAATAAAAATAAAGCCAGCCCTTTTTCTCTGGTCATGAAGCACCAATTTATAAAATGTGTGTGCCTTTCTACTGCATATACCTAGTATTATGAAAAGAACATCTTTCCAGTAGTGATATACTTCTTTAAGTATAATAAACTGGAAATACCCAAGTACAGCACTGTACAGTTCCTGTGTAAATGTACTTCGTAAAAATTCCAGCACTGTTGGTGAGTACCAAATGCTATCCAGCTGACTGATTATAAAATCATCTTTTCCCCATCACCTCCTCAATATGTTCACAAACACAGAAAAAATAACCCCTCTCATCACCGGTTGCTATAGCAACTCCAGCTCGCGCGCTGTGATGCTACAAGGCCATGGATGTCGTTGTGATATCAGGCGCTTGCAGTGAAACAACACAGCCTGTCTGTGACCAATAGTACCGGGGACGCTTTCAAATAAAACACAAACAAAAGAAGCATTGGGAAGATGGTTGGTGGGAACAGAAAAAGAACAAGAAACACCATTTTCAGGTAAAAATGAACAGCACGTATAATGTGCTGGACTGCAGAATGTAAACAGACCAGAATCTCCTGTGAGGAAACACAAAGAGCTATGTGCGTACACTCTGAGGATGGACAGGAGACAAAACACACACATCACAGCCTCGGACCATGCGGCCACAGAGAGTGCGCTCCATCCACAGGCATCACAGGTTGTCCTGCGAGACACGACGAGGAACTGTCGGTAAGCCCTGCGCACGTCATCCCGGTGACGGAGAGCTGTCTCCGCTGTCCCAGTGTTGAGAGATGGCAGCTGAGCCGACGTTGTGCAGTAACTACTGCTTGCTTCATTACATCACTGATATAGTCGTGACAGGAGACAAAGTGACTGACTGCAAGCGCTGAACACATCAGACATCGCTCCGTGAGCACTTTTCAACTGTTCCCGAGCACTTGGGCGTTGCTAATCTTGCCTTGTTTCACGCTTGTTACAATTCTGCCAGTCCGCTGTACATTCAAGCTCGTCTTGTGGGAAGAGAGCATTGAGAGGTGCATGTACTGCTTAAATTGCAGTGCATTATCATAAACCCCATATAAATGCCATTGTCCAATCACACGTTTACTCCCTTTGCTTCCCGAATGAGTATAGACTGTTCTGATTTATGCAACCAAACCGGAGGTTGACTAGAGTCAGTAGGCTACTTAAAGTCATATTAAGATCTGTTGAAACAACTTTTGACAGAGACTGATTAAGATTCAATTGTTAGTATTTTAAGAAATAGTTCAACAAAAGCTATTTGGTTTCTTGTTTAAAGTTAGATGAAATGATTGACACCATCGGTATTGGTGATGTTCACACATCACAAAAGCTGTAGCTCAAAGTTAAGGTTCACATGGATTCAAATCAACTAGTTCACTTGAAAGTTCACAGTCCCAAAAAATGAACTAGTTCAATTGTTATGTTTCGTAAAGATAAAAAATGACATGCACGTGATACGAGAGATAACGACCAAAAACGTGTGTTGATCTTCTTTTCTAACTTAAAGCAAGAAAGCAGAAGTTTAACAACTCCTTCCAACTTGGCCCCCTTTGAAAAGGATGAGTTGGATACGCTACGATGCTCTTCTCCCCCTCCGGGGTGACCAAGCCTGGCGAGCCCATCGTGAGCAGCTGAACGAGCACGATCCCAGTTGGAGCGTGCCGTAAATGGCCAGTATGGCAGCTTGGCTTCTCTTTGTGGTTGCAGATGGCACCCAGCGACACCGGGGTCAACGCTCTGTCTGTGCCCCGCCAAAAATACTCGTCCCGGGTGGGAGGCTCCATCTCCACCTGCCTCAGCAGATTTCAGCACATGTGGGTGAGGGGGCAGCAGTGTTTGGAGGAGGGATGCACTTCTGTCTGGAATAGAGACGGTTTTTTTTTACTTTTGAGCTATTCTAAGCTTGTTAGGGACACAATTTCAAAATAAAGACTTGGCAATTTATAATGCATTTAGATCTGTTATTGGAAAACCTTAGTGTGTTTCTATATAGCATCTTTGATTTCATCCCTCCGAACATATGTGGGGCATCGTACAGTATCTGTCACATTGAGGAAAAAAAACATCTGCTCCCTGAGTGTCTCAATCAATGAGCATCCACTGTTTTCTCTCCCTATCATCTATATGTTTCCCTTTATGCTTCATTTAAGATGTGTGTAGATGTGGACCCTTGAGGGGTTTGGATAAATCGCAGAATGTTAGAGCATCATTTCATCTCCAAGGACAATCAGAGGCGGGCTGCAGATGCTTGAAATGACAGTTTAAAGGGTTGATTCACCCGAATTACAGAAAAAAACATATATTCTCACGTACAGCTTGGACTTGAGCCATGCTGATTTGGGTTTTATTTGCCCAAGTTTTGAGATATCCATCACTGAGATTTATTCCGCCACACCAGCACTGGCTCTAATTGATGTACTTCCTCCATGAAAATAGTATAAAAAAGGTGTGCAGCTTGTATATCCAGGGTAACATTCAGGCACCTTTTCTGGAAAGAGATGTTTCCGTTGATTTAAAAAAAACGTTTCTTCAGGCACCACCTGGTATATCATCAGATATCTGGCCATGCATCTATCTGCACATGTAGGGTTGAATAAGAAAACCTTTTTCCTTTCCCACATTTTTTCTCTTTCTGTAGTTTGGAATGAACCAACCATCAAAGCAAGTCAGAGTGATCTGGCACAACAATCTTACCATAAACAGTTCTGCAAACGCGTATCTCATTATTAAATTTGCCAATCGGATAAATTAATTCTTCAAGTCCAGCCTACAGAGCAGCAGCCTCTGATTGGCCAGCTGCTTTTTGGCAACACATGTAAACTTATTCCCCTGCCCTTCCCTGCATCTCTCCATTTTGCAGACTTGTATGCCTTTTATATACCTGTCGTTGTACTCCCTTCATTGTTGATATGATTAAGTGTAACTGTTACTGCACATAGTGAGAGAACCAACTATGCACTTTAACCACTCGGCCAGCCCCGTGTTGAGCTGCTCTCCAGGGCTGCATTTATATCCTAGTCCATCACCTAACACAGGCTGTGGAGTGAGTCATATAGAATTGCAGGAAGCCTATTAATATACGGGTAAAAGGGAAATCAAGCAAACTATAATGTCCAGTTTGTGCAAACGTTCACGTTCAAATTCTTTTTTTTAGGTACGATTCTTGCAACTTGGGCAGATGCTATCAACAGCAGGTGTTTGTAGCCAACTATGCTATTTGCGTATGTGTGTACTATTGTGTACTTTTTTCTAAACCGAACCAAGTAGTTTTAACCAAAGTGTGACTGAAAACTAAAAATCTTAAATCTGCTTTAAACCATGATGCTGGTTATGTATGTTTTTGTTTTGTTTATTACTGTTATAATGTCATCTCTCTCTGCCTTGTTTATGTTGTTATTACTTTCATTGTTTCTATTTTTACCATGTAAAGATCCTTTGAGTACCTTTTTAAAGCGCTATACAAATAGAATGTATGATTATTATTAAATAAAATAAAATAAAATTACAAGTCATGTGAGAAAATAGGCTTCTCCCCATCTCCTGGGTGGAAGTTCTAAGTTTGACCCATTTGTCCACCACAACCTCCTCCCTGCATGCACTTTGTCGCTCTTTAAACGTCTCCTATTACTATCAAGAAAGCCTTTCGACTAGCTAACTATTGCTAAATTAAGTTGCACATTCAACTTGGCCGGGTGCAAATAGACACTGTCTATGTGTGAATGGAAATTTAATCCTCGTTTTACCGCACAGGTTAAAATGGTGGGGAAAGTGAGCGCGAGCGTACAGGTGCATCCTTCACCATCAGCGAGAGCCCGAGGGCTGCACGTCGCGCGCTGATTCTGCGGAGGATAACACACAGTGGGCTAGGACTTGAACGCGCTCAGATTGTCTCTGACCCTTCTCCTGCTGTCCTGTCCTATCCGCTGTGCGCTCTGGACACTGGACCCCCCCCCCCCTCGCCTCTCCGCCTCACCGCGCAGAGCTCGAAGCGCGCAGGCACAACAGATGGTACAGTACTACTACAGGCTGCAGGAGCGCAAGAATTTGACGAAGAAGTACTTTCATTCCTCTCAACTTCACAGGGTCGTTTAGTATAATAGGAGTAAGGGGGGTTCTCCGAGGACAAACTCGACTTTGACAGTCACTGGATCCTACGTTTAGAGGCGGAATTTGCTGTCAAGGTAAGTTGGGATGTTTTTTTTCTTTTTCGATCAGATTTCGGAATCAACTCAGCAACAGAATGCTGATAAAAAAAAAGCATTAAACGCGATGACTTCAAATGCTTTCCCCCCCTACGTTATCGATGTATCTAAGACTATCTATAAAACGAACCATTTAAGTTTGTTACATAATATTGTGCAGAATGAAGATCAAATGGATTGATGCCCGGAGTCAATCAACCCACCATTAGATCTAATGCCTAAAACAAACAGGATATTTACACCATTAGGATGAAGACACATCTGTTTTTAGATATAGATGCATTATTTTCACACTTCATTCCAACAAAATGTTTCCTAAACTAGAAACATCCCCAAAAGCATTTCTTGTAATTGAGACAAATTGACACCAGTGAGTTTTCTTTGTTTTTGTTATTGGTACTTGGCAAACTTTATAGTTGCAGCATGACTGCAAGAATGAATAGAAACATCGTAGCTCCTCAGCATCCTGAATTCCTACAGCAATACGACTCTTTTATTTCTTATATCCCAGGAGTTTATAGCCGACAGCATTAAGTCTTCACCGGCTCCACAGACACGCATCTGTGTAAGTGCTGATGCTGCAACTCTGTGGGGATGCTGATGCCACAAACACTTGAGCGACATTCAAACACACAACGATCATTTTCAGTGACTTATGTTGAGCCTCCCACGGGGAAAACTTTTAATGCGAAAACCCATACAGGCACCATCATGTCAAAGGTCGGTAATGTTCTCTGACATTGTGTTTTTTTTCCTTTTCTCCTGAAAAGGAGCTTTTCGGCTTTAAAACAGGGCAACCTCACTGCTCAACAGCGGCTGACGATACAAGACTTTTAAATATAAATGCAGGATATCTAATTATGACCTTAATGGGAATTGAATACCCTTCTCACCCCACTTATAATGTGTCCTTTCTATTGACAATTTCTGAGGTTAATTTCTTTTGTTATACAAAACACACGCACTGATGACCTTTTTACACGTTCAAATTAAATGTGCCATAATCAGTGTTTTGCATTCTGCAACGGCTCCAGTTCATAAGGAAGAACTCCTGCTACCACCAGCATGCAGTGAATAGATAAGGCTTTCACTGTAACAGCCTGCGAGACACTGACACTAATCTCTCTGAACTCCTGCATGCTCCCTGCCTCAGAAGAACATTAGAGAGCCGGCACTCTGACATTTAGTTCTAGGATTTAATAAGACTTAGACTGGCCTAATCGAGATTCAATCTGCCTCTTGACATTCATTATTATTAATCCACCATTTAGATCGAAATTCAGGTATGTACCTTATGTAACAGCAAGCTAGCTGAGCCACAAACTCAGATTTACCCAGGGGTGGGAAAAACCCCACTAGGGGAGCATTTCTACCTTATAGGTTGATGCCAGTCATCCATATGTCACGTCTTTAAGGCCCTTTAAGATGAGGGATGCACTCAGGGTAACCACTGAGCTGTATGTACAGTAATGATTTGTTCAGTCCCAGAAGAGGTCCAGACCTGCGGTGGACCCGAGGTGTCCCCGTGGCCTGCAGCAGCTACAAGAAATGCGCATCAGACTGCCACATAGCCTCGCAATTTGCACACAATTAGATCCCCAGGGAGAGTCACTCGAACTATGTGTTGCATCTGCTCTCTGTGTGAGCCGCTGGCACAACAGAGAAGCCTTGAGATTGCTTTAAAAAAGGCGACTGCAGACAAACAAATGTGCTAATACTGGTGAAATAATAGGGGTAACAGTGACGTTGCAAATTAATGGAAACAAGGAGCTCCTGTATAAAATAGCCGTGGGATCAATTTCTGAAAAGTCTGATAATTCCATGCTTTCCTCTACTGCACCAATCAATGTTTTTTACTTTCTGCCTTCACTACTCCTGTGGTTCTCTGTATGCAATGCACATTGCACTGCGCAAGTATCCTTTGTCTTTAAGATATTACACTTTTCCTCTTTCTTGCATGTGGCTTCCTTTGTGCTCGTGAAAAATGTTATGGGTGCTTTGAGAGTCCTCAGACACTAATGTTGCTGTGCAAGGGCCACGCAACTAACTTTACGCGTGCTCCTACACATCGTCATAAGTATACTATGCTGAGTACACGCACTAGATCAAAACCACACACTGAGCAGCAATATTGAGGCATAAATTGGCATATACTGCAGCGCAGATATCATGTGGAGAGCCAGAGAGATTATCCAATACCTGAGATACTACTTTTCATTTATATCCAACAAGCGGAGACTGTGGATGCAGCGATGCCATTTGTGTGCCTAACTTTAACCTGTCAGCCTGAGAGGACATTTTTCCTATGTGGAGAGCAAAGTACACATTTTGACACAGAAGCAAAGGAATTGTCACTGAGTGGAGGCACCGCTGCTGACATTGTTGGAGTGCCAGAGATGCTCCCAATGTGGCGTTTCATTATATTGTCGCCAGAGTTAGTGAAAATAAGAGTAGAGGGCCTTTGAGTATGAGTGAGGGACCTGAATTCTACAAGAGTGGGGGGAGTTTAATGACTTAAGTCAGAGACAACATCCCTCGAGCGTGGAAGGGTTAGATCTAAAGTAACAAGATGGGACTGTCTCCTTTCATGAGAACTGTAGTGTGTGGACTGTGGGTGTAGTCTCTCGCTTTGAAGAGGGGAATCAAAAGCGTGTGGAAACTCAGCCACTGCAGAGGCTGAATGTTGTATTGACTTAATTTAACCCTTTTTGCCATATATATTTTTATATCTATATATAAATGATATATTTTTTGTATGTCTTTTCTACACTCAACAGCCAAACATAAAATAACATAACACGATACACGCTTTCTCCTTTCCAAACAGCCTGCAGATGTATTCTGCCTCATAATTGTGATGTCAAGCAAATAGGAATATGATGCCTTGAATATCGGTTCTAGCAGAGCAAACGCAACCTGTAAACTAACAAAATCGATCACGTCGACATTCAGTACTGCAGGTGTTTACAGCTACCACCATTACCTCTGATTCAGTGCTGGATATTTTGGTTGATGGGCTCCATTTGACGCTTCTCCAGTTTTACCGTCGCTGCTGTCCGTCCATCCAACCCAGGCCTCACATGACTGAAGCCACCAAGCAGAAATAAGTGATGGCACAAAGTCCAAGACTAACTGCAGCAACACATTCATAGCTGTGTGTGTGCTCTTACAGTCAGTGGATCAATATTGTGCTGTGAGTGAGGGTGAAATGAGAGGAATACTACAGTGAATAAATCCTGCAGTGATACCTGTAGCAGTCGTGTCACGCAACATCTGACGGTTGGGCTGCTAATCTCAACATGAAAGAGACGAGGCTCCCATTCGTGAGAGAGATGATGGATGCATTAAAAGTAAACACTACACATACAGCGTATATGCATACATTAGTGGTTGCTTGTCAACATCCTTATACGAGTTCATTCATGCATAGTGAGCGGTTCTCTGCCGGTTTCTTTTTAATCACAATGCCAGAAATGTATTAGTCGATACCAATACCAGTCAAATTCCATGATTCTCAAAACCACGGTTAAAAACAAAAAATAAATACATCTCTTGTGCTTTAATACACTCTTTTGTTTCTCGCTAAAAGATACAACTTACAAGATTACATTTGAACACATCATGATAACTTAATAATTACACTTCGTCCGAAACACATGTTTACTGATTAGAGTTTGAATGCATCATGATGGAACCCCATTTAACCTCTGTTACATTAGCAGTTAGCTCCGTTATATAGCAGAGAATGACTGGTCAGCTGCTAACAGCTAACGTTATTAGCTGTCCGCCTACCAAATTCTACACGGATCTTTTTGTTCACAATGTAGCACATGCAGGGACATTTTCTATCGTTTCCGGGAATACGGGACGACGTTGCATTCAAATGGAATTATGCAAATGTGTCATCATGTTAAGATAAAGCTGCATTTTATAGCTACATTTGTAACTTGAAAATACATGAAATACTTTTATTTCATGTATTTTTTGTCATAGGTGTTTCGTTGCACCGTCCTGCCATTCCGCAGTGTTTGTTTGTTTGTTTTTCCCGTTGTCCGTCTGCCTGATTCAGTTGGTGAGTGCAGCGTCCTGGAGCTCAGCTCACTGTAGAAAAACGTGTCACGACTTGGTACCAAAGTGTCGAACATTCAGTTGCGCAATGCTAAAAGCAGCTAATGGCAGCTGGCAGCCTCGAGCTCCATTAGCCTCAAGCAGAGATGAGGAGCGTGCTGCAGAGGTCTGGTAAGCTAAACTTCTTTCTTACTCCACATCCCCAGGTTGTTGTCAGTTTCAAACTTGTAACTGACTCACGTGACATTGCTAATTTATAATTAAGTTTTGCAGTGCCCTCTGCAGCCACAAAAGGCTTTATACGACTCTTTTCACATATGTAGTAGTACTCTAACTTTAATGTGTACAATTGGTTCCTTTTTAAAGACCTCAAACACCTTCTCACAATCGGAATCAGAACCGTTTAATTGCCAAAGTATGTTGCACATACAAGGAATTTGACTAGGTGGATGGTGCATAACAATCAACACAATGCAAAATACAAGACATGATTTAAAAATAGAAACATATTGAAATGTACAATAAAATATGGTAAATAAACAAACAAATTGTGTCAGTGAACATCCTCTACCGGAGGGCCAGCGGTTGAATCAGTCTCTGTTCTGGCTCCTTGCTTCTTGTCGCAGGCATCTGGGAACAAGTCGCTGACACCGACTCTGTCATCAGTCAGGGTTGTACGACACGAGTTATGTTTTAATGACACGTGGCGCTGCCTGTACCGTTTAAGAGAAGGCAACAATTAGTGTCAATTAAAAAAAATAAATCAAGTCAAAGTCATCAACCATGATTAAGAGAGTGGAAACGTCCACTAAAAAAAGAAAAAAATCAAACAGGAGTGTTTTCTGGCCTCAAACCTCATCTTTAGTTGGCGCCATGCAGCTTCAAAGAGCCACCCTGCTGAGCATCCACAAATGCAACATTTGAAGGGGAATTTTAAATGGAAGTGGATTAATATTTCACCTCAACATTGATTCATGCTGCCACTGTAGACATTTTCATCTTGTGAGCCAGTCGCTTACGCAAAGGCATGCAGTGACGTTACCGCGGTCTTCATCCGGCACATCCTTCGCCTCTCCACTGTGCATTAAAAGCAATGGGCCTCCTATGTGGAGCACTTACTTTGTCACCCCAGCTGCCTGCACTGTCACTTTCTCCTTCACAGCCGCGGTATAGGTAACAGGGGGTTGACGCGATAAAGGCTAGTCGATTGTCGGAAGGTATCATTTTTGATTTGTGCTGTTTGCTGACTGCGTCCTGAAAGAAATAAGATGGCATTTGAGTGTGCGAGGTAATTTCTCAGGTGACATTTTATGCATCGACTCTGCGGCGTGGTTCTGCTCTATGCAACAAGAAACTGATGAAATGTCTGGAAATTTCAGTGCGAAACAAACGCAAGCTACTGTAGATGTAATGTAGAAAATGTTATTATTTTCTGAGGTTGGGAGGGGGGGGGATATAAATGAGAGCTTCCAGGTTCTGTTTGTCATGTTTCATGTGTCAGTCCTGTTATTGAATTCTCGGTCTTGTTTAATATCTCCTCTGCATGTTGTACTGGCCTTCATGCTGCGCAGGTGAAGGACAGGGGAAATCTATTTTCATTAAAGTTGCGTGACAGACCTTGAAGACTACGATCGATGCTGCTCCCCCTCATGCTTTAGGTAGTTTGTCACCGTGGAGACACGCAGGTGTAGATGTGCTTTGAGTTGACCCTTGAACCATGAGTTAATGGCGCTCCGGCATCGACGTGCAGTTATGGCTCGCTCCACTGTTTTTGAACATCTTGACAGGGAAGCACGTTGGAAGGTTGAACAGGCGTCATGATCCGTGTTTTTTTTTCCTTCTGGTTTTGAGCTGGACTTTAAGCAGGATGACAAGCTCAGCTTTGCTCGTTTGCAATTTTAAAAGGTACAACAGTGGTGGAGGACGGGGAGAAGGGGCTTGGTAATAGAGCAGGCAACTTCTGTACAGACAGTATACGATTAAATCCGAAATCTTTATGGTCTGCCTCGACAGAGGGAGCAAAATAGTCTTTTTTTTTTTTTTCTTATAAAGAACACAAATAAATCCCATGTGCTCAGCAGGTTTGATCGCTCACAGTACGTTATGTTATTGTTATTTGCAAATAAAACCAAATGATTTAACTGTTTAATTTTGTGCACAACGAAGAATATTTATGGACATCTGGCAGGATCTTTATTGCCTCAGTATAAATGGACATTAAAACAACTAATTTATTTTCTTTGGCCCCTTGGAGGAAGCGGAAACGAGTTGTGAACATTGACATGTCATCGCCTTTAATGTTGGTGCTGGAGTGGTCGTACAGTTAGGACTTGTTAGCTCATCCAGCAGATACGGAGCAACATTATCATTCATTTGGAGTTGTGTTTCAGTCCCCCTGATGAATATTAGTAGTCTAATATTCTCCGTTTTCTTTAGCTCTGTGTTTTGTTTCTACCAACTCCTGAGGAAAATATCCATTTCTTTGGCTGGGAAAAGCTCCGCTATGTTCACCAGCTAGTCTCTTAACTGGGTCCGCCTTCTGTTTGGTGCTGAGCAGGTAATGTACAGTAGGGTTGTAGAGCTTCTTCTATGGAAAAAAAAAGAAGAAAAAAACTGCCTGCTGCTGTTGAAATGGATGCTATGACAGCAGTGAGAGTCAACCAAAACATTACTATAAAGCTTTTTGACACAAGGCTCAGACCTTTCGTAGCCAGTCTGTCACAACACAAGTCCTCTGGTGGCCTGTAAAGATCTCCAGATGTACAGTGTACAGTAGTACAGCAGACTACTACTGCTAAAGGCCAGGGCACGTTCTCACTATGTCTGTGTGTGTGTGTGTGTGTGTGTGTGTGTGTGTTGTGTCTGAGGCAAGATATCGTTTACAAGAACCAGAAAACAGTTTACGTTTCTCCCCTGAAGGTGATTCATTAATTAGACTGAACATTCGGCTTTAATGAGATGCAGCAATTTCACATTGAATGAGATCCGTTTTGCGAAATCTTCGTCAACACGCAAGGAGGAGGGAAACTGGGCTGAGGGAACAGGTGGCAGACTTTAATGAGCTCATCCAATAAAAATCATTCAAAACAACCGTTCCCTACTCCTCTCGCGTGAAAGACACAATAGTAACACTGATCCCCTGCAGTAATGCACATGAATGTTTTATCTCCACTTGCTGTTTGAAGACATAAACAAACCTCGTGGACCAAAAAGAAAAACGCCTTCTAAATTTAGCAATACGCAGTTTACAACATAAACCCTCCTCCCAAAGCAAATGATGCTTCTTTCTGCGTTGAGCAGAGACGGTACTGTACTATGATGCCACACTGAAGGACTTTGTAACCAAGGCAACTAACAACAGGCGCAGAGAATGGTCAGATTATCCGGTGAAGTGTGCAGAGGAAGCGTTTAACATTTTTACATAAAGGGAAAAAGAGCCCGAGCTGCCTTCCATCCAGGCGGCGCATTAAAAGCTGAAAAATACTGGTGGTTATTACACTTGTAGCAGCCTCTCTGGTGCTTGTGGTGAGATTGTGTGCCGAGTAGAAATCCCCAGAGGACCGTTTAAAACACGGGGCTCAAAAGGCTGAAGGGGCTGGAGATGAGCTCATCACATGCTCCGCAGGAAATGAGCTCGGTGGAGGTGGATGTCTCCATTAGCGACAAGGATTCACACCTCAGTCATTCATCTCACCACCTCCCACCGCACTGACCCCCCCCGTCACATGTTCTGAGTCACCTGGCTCCTCGCCACTCCTCCCTGCTCACTCTCTCAGCGTGGTTGTATGTGAGTCTCTCTCTCTCTCTTGCTCTCCCCTCATAAAGCACACCAAGAGCAGATTAACTGTATCGCTGCCTAGACAAAGCAAGGAAACGGAGGAAAGTATATTTAGGCGCAGACTGCTACTATTGACTGGAGAAAAGGCCTCAGAGATGGGCTTTTTTTTCCCATTCACGTGGGATGAAAAGAAGTGCACGAGTGCAGCTTTGTGGTGGATACCAGGTTTTTTTGTAGAGCGGTGAGGCTGGTCTTCCTGCCATATTAACTTGTGCGAGCAAGGCCGAGCATGCACCAGAGGACCAACCCCCCCGTGCTCATCCGGTGTTACGACTCCAATTGTCCCAGTGCGCATTTGTGCTGCAGACATGGATTTAAATGAGTCAGTCAGTTCAGACTGGCTTTATTGTGCCTGCACAGTTGCACGGTGTTTCTGCCAGGAACATTGTCGTCATGAAGATAAAACGAGAACAGCCACACATGTCACATATGACAAAACAGCTGACGGACAGGCGCCGTTTGAATGAATGAGAGGGCTGCTTTTTCACCCAAAACCAAAAGAATCGACCTCATGGTGGCACCAGATGGAGTTTCAGGCACTAGAAGTTGCCAAAGTCAACAGGATCATTGTCAGAGGATAGAACTTAGGGTTGACTATTGGTGCTTTCACAAAATGTTTACACAATGATCATTTTGATGAATAAACATCAGTGATGTAGATATAATAACTAAGTGGTTAAAGGCAAATATTAAAACAGCTAGAATAGTCTGGTTTATACACTTAGATGTAAAAAAAAATCCTTTAAAGCCAGGAAAACACAACACTTGTGCCATATTACGAAGACGATATCTATTCTCATCCCACGATATCGATACAATATCGATCAAAATATGCAAAACAGAGGTACATACATGATGTGTTGGTGGGAAATCTGTATGAAAATGGCTTTGATCATTAGAGACAAAACAAAGACGCATAGCATATACTGTAGTTTTACATGTTGAGCCATTTCGAACAACAGACTTTCCTTCTATATGGAGGCAAGAGACTGAATAAATAAGGGACGAAACGAAGGAGGTGTTGACAGCTGTGTTTGATGAGTTGAACATCGCTGTTGTGTTTTGGGATCAGATGATAATCTGGTGAAGGAGTGTGCATGATTGAGCTTTTTGCTGAGTGGATATAAAATAGTTGGGAGGCAGGCATCAGCTCTTTTTCCTCTCTCTTCTACTTTCCTGGTTTTAAGCATGTTTTCCCCCTCAAATTATAAGTTCTGAGAGCAAGTTATTTCGGCTTTAACTTGATGACGCTTCAACTGAAAGTAAAAAAAATGAAAGAAGAAACTTACTGCATGGATTAATTACATAACGCTGGGCTACATACAGAACAGTAAGTGGAGCAGGGTTGCAGTGCAGCGCCGGTCCAGCAAAGGTTTGGACCGGGCTCTGTTTCCCTTTGAGAAGGACAAATGTGATCACACTGAGGGTGTGAAACATGCATGAATGCCTCGAACAATTTAAGCATTGGCTGAAATGCGAATGACGTTTGTTTTTTTCATTTTTCGAGCAGCTTGGTGTTTTTTGCGTGCGTGTACAACAGGAAGTGTAGCCAGCATGGAGATGGGGCTCGGTTGGCTCCGCTGAGGAGCAGGTGGGCCTGACTGGTGGGCAGGCGGTGCTGTGATTCCACCGGGACCATCGAGCCCATATGCAGGACAGCTCACCGCCCCTCACTGGGTCTGTGCTTACAGCGGGGGTCGCAACACATGCACTCACCCCGGATCTGAAGAGCGAGAACGCGTCCTCCCAGCAGGCCAAGTTCTCTCCACACCAACAAGAATATGTCGCCTCTTACAGATAGTGTGCCGTTTCACCCGTGTGACCACTGCATATCCATGGAGACTGGGCTGTTATCTTGCATTTACACCCATTTGGAACTTGTTAAGCCACTGCAGTGTTATTCAGTTCTGCTTGGATATTCTACAACAGGGGTCACTAATAGGCGGCCCAGATGCCGTTGTATCTGGACCCTGGACCATAAAAACAGTAGATTGAGAATTATTACATTTTGCCGGACCGCCTGTATTTTAACCCGCGCAGCTTTTCACACTGACCAATTACATGCGTTGTAAACCATCTCACGTGCTGCTACTCGGACAATCAAATATGTGTATTCCGATAAGCGTCGCCCTCGACTCGAGTGCTGAGAAATTATTCAATTGAACTTTCTATATTTGAAAAGACGTTAATACAACTGTTAGGCTACTTCAATATATATGGGTCTAAATCATAGCGCAAGTTGGACATTACTGTGATGTTCCGGACCTTTGCTTGAGGAAGTTCTCTCGAACTGGACCTCGTCGAATTTGAATTGAATACCCCTGTTCTACAAGCTACTCTGCAGTGGCTCCAACATCTGTTTTACCTGCACAGAGCGAGAACTACACTTGCTCCACTCTACTGTAAAACAGGGAGACAGCTAGATATTCAGTGCGAGCTGGCTTCTCTTGCTAAGTATCCAAAAGCACACAGCAGTGACACAAACCTAATTTCCACGAACATTCTGTCAGAAGAGATTACGCATCCCTCATCCTGCTTGGGTTTTCTCCCCCAGAGAGAATGGCTTGTAAATATGAAGAGGCTGTGGATAATTTTACAGAGCTGATTTACATTAAGCTTCTGTAGGTGGAAACTAGAGCGCGGTAACCTCTGTGTTTTCCTGACAAAAAATCATTATAATATCGGTGTTTATTAATCCTACAGCAGCTGTCCTTCTGCAGCCAAAGCTTTATAAATCACAAACATGAAGGGGGGGTTATTATTCTCGCCTGTGACACGATCAGTGAATTAACCTGCTCTCACTGCACACGCCTGGAATCATCAGGGTATGACAGTGTTTTAAAGACCTCTGCAAACATCCTGGATATTTATGCCTGCAGCCTTCCATCTGCGGGGCGTCTGTCAAGTCGTGTCTGATCTAATTAATGACTTTGCCGCAGTTTACCGGTGGCTCATTTGCGCGTGGGCTACTCAAGCCCATTGGTCATATATTTTGTGATGACTGTCAAACAGGAACAGCTAACTCTGTTGTTTTACTTTGGTTAAATCATACACGGTATTTTGCAAAGATTATTCTTATTCTCACAGGCTCCGCCCTGGAAATATACTGTGCATCTACGATAGCAACCCCCACAGCTCGCTCGCAAACAGAGTAACCACCTATTTGAAACTGGGACGCTCACAGTTGCGCCAGGGGAGAGTGTGGCTGTCAGATCAAGGTACTGTACTTTTGTTGGTTATTACAAACAGGCAACACACGCTGTCGGATCAGTCTCCAGGATGCACAGTGCTTCCTTTAAACGGTGCCAACTACTTTGGTAGAGATCCTCAAACAAAGGGACATAAAAGAAATTTATACATTTTAAAAATCAGGAACACCCGGAGGGAATTTCTTCAAATTCGGCACAAACGTCCACTTGGACTCGAGAATAAACTGATTTGATTTTGATGGTTAAACTTTACTATGACCTCACAAATCACGTTTGGGGCCATAACTGAAGAATTCATAGGCTATTTATGACCGTTTCACACAAATGAAATGATGACGTGATGACATTTTGGACAGACATGGATGTAAACCGCAAACATCACTGGTTGGCGGAGGAATACAACTGTGAGGTGGCCATACTAGTTACGCCTTATGAATTTAGTTGATAAACTACATGAATGAGCAATGCTTTATTTTTTTATTTTCTTGGAAACATGATTTTATTTCTTCCAACACACGTCAAGGTTTAGAGGGGTCAGGGTTATTATTATTATAAACTTCTTTTTTTTTTACTTTAGTTTTCATACCTTTGGCCATCTCTATTTTAAAGTTGTTTTTGCTGAATTTTCAAGATAACTTTTTTAGTAGTGGTACAACGGTTCATAAAATTCAAGGTTCGGATCGTATCACGGACCTGAGTGACGGATCGGATCTTTTCTGTTTAGTTTGTGCTTTGTTACACACTGTTATCAATGCAGAGCGAGCCATTGACACTCATACAGACCATTGTTGTTTATGCACGCCCACTCATTTTCTTTAGCTAATTAATCTCGTTTTACTCCAAATACCCTTGACTAGCACTGAGCTTTTTCATTCATTCTTCCTGATGACAGTGGTCAGGCTCTTTCATAGTTTATGTAGTATAGTAGAGAAATGTTTACTCCCAAGGTTTTATAGTGTTAATCCAAACCGACCCATACAACCATGAAAAATAAATGACTTGCTGCATTGAAATGTGGGGGCTGTGTAGCGTTTCTACCAAAACAAATGTACTGGAAAGATTTTTCTAAAAAGATGTGAACTCTCTCCGCAACCTTTTGAGAAGCAATAGAATGATTTATATTGATTGACAATGCTGACAGCCCCCCCCCCCGACACACAAGGTATTGGAGCTTGGTGCTACAAGGAATCCAAACATGACTGTTCTTTTAAGTTGGCAGGAGAATTCGTATACATACAGTTTTCTAGATTTGACATATAAAGTAGAATAATATCTTCAGATTGTCATCGTTAACTGTGCTGCCACACGAAAAAGGAAAACAGCAGAACGTGTTGAGACAAGCATCACATTAGCTAACACAAACTGATATACTATCATTGTTCCATTTTCTAGGCTTCTCTCCAAAGCAGCAAGCGTTAAGAGAGAAATCTTCTCTTTGATTTCGCACCAAGCCCTTAGACAACAACAGCTCCACAGCTGAGAACCTCATAACACACTTCCAACAAGCAGCGGCATGGTGCCCTGGCCGTCAAGCTTCTCCGCGCTGTTGCTCTCTCAGAATAAAAGAGAATTTAAATGAACACGCGGATGGCATTCACAATTGGACTTGGACGTGGAGCGAACGAAATCCAAAACAGGATAACTCGTGAACAACAAGGAGGCTTGTGTATGTCGAATCGTTACCTCCCAACTGGTTTTCATCTGTTACACTGCTTTGTGCTGATTCAATGTTGGTTTCCAGCTAAAATAAAGAATTTTTTTTAAAAGGCGGCGGAGTCAGCCAGGTCATACACATGAGTTTGTCCTGCCTTTGCACAACAACGTTCAACCTTCCACTGCAGTGTTCCTGTTTCTGCTGACTCACTGGTTTAGCTGAATATCAAAATCTACTTCACCAGAGCTCGAGTTATGGTAGTTAGAGAGACTGAGAACAGCAAACCTGCATTAAAGCATCGCTTCATGCTTGATATTATTGACCCGACTTGGATTTGCAATTCCCACAATTACACATTTTTGTGAGCTTCCTTTGTCTTTTACTTATTTTTGATAAGTTTTCATCATTTGATCTTTTTACGAAGCACGTTTTGAAGTATTTTGCTAAAAAGTGCAGCCTTTGCGCTGCCCCCCCCCCACTCCCTGTAGATTGAGGCTATTTCATTAGCGAAAAGACATCACATAGAATGAATCTAAACCATGCAGATATCCCACATCTTCATCACACATGTGGTGCCTTTGAGCAACGCATTCATCACAGCGCATTCGGTTTCAGTTGTGCCGGACTTCAGACAAAAACCCCTCCAGATCTGCCTTGTGTTAAACATCAGGCTCCGGGATGCAGCCGCTTGCAGCCTCAGCACCCTCCTCTGTCAAAGGCATTTTCATGCTCTCCGCTTCCTATTTTCAGTTCAGTGAAACGATGATATAAGAAGCCTCCTCTCCCCGGTGGAGAATGGAGCTGTTCAAACTGAATGAGAAGAGAGAATAAAAGATGGAGCCAGCACGCAACGCCGGAAACTAATGAGAGCATTAGACACAATCTATTTACTTTACACAGGGGGGGAGGAAATACAACACAGGGAGGAGGGTGCTGGGAAGGATTTGTTGTCATATAAGAGTTAAGAAAAATGTGGCGTATGTTTGTGCCTGCAGAAAAATCCTTAAATCTCTTTGCCAGAAATACATACAGGAATATTGTATGTATGTGTATACCACTTTAGTTCAAACTGAAATACAATACAAACATTCAATGTCCCCAGAGGATGAATCCTACTGACTTTGGTGATCCCCTGACTGTTCCTTTAGTGTCAGCATTAGGTTGATACGTTTGTATTGTAATGAGATGTCTCATCAACCGTCGGATGGGTTGTCATAAAATTCATGAAGACATTCATGCTGCCCAGGGGATGAGTTTTAATGACTCGGATGATTTCCTATCTTTTCCTCTAATCTTTTTTTCCTCTTATCCAATGAAATATTCGTACATGTGCTCGTTCTCTTGCATGAATGCGGGCAGCAGGGACAGAGTAATGTGACCACCATCTGGAAATCTAGCTGGCTTAATAACCTACAGGATGTATCTGAACTACCCCCCATACACACACAATTAAGCTAGGACTCAGGGTCATACAAATGTAGGAAGCTTTATTGAACAGTGAGTCTAATCCTATGTCTAACAAGACAATTAAGTAATACCAGATGTGATACAGAAATGAGCTGCTTCGTGCCTGTTGGATGATACAGCGTTGGCTAAGATTGACTCCTGCAGCGGTTCAGCTACAGTGCAACGCAATTTCACCACAGAGAAGTAGCTCATCCCACAATGGGGAGACAGCCGGCGTGGTGTACTATTGTTTGCTTTCAAATGTTATTAATTTACAGTCTCCTCCTGTCACTTTCATTAATGGGCTTTCTTGAATTTACCGCTCATAACTTGTGTCGCTTTTGCGCCATCAATTTCACAGTCAGCACTCTGAGGGGACTTTCAATTAGCGCGAGCTCGACATTCAAACCGAGGCCGCTTTATTCATCCCCGCCGTTAGACGATAATATTTCATGTAATGCCGATTTTAATGCGCTGCAATTAAAGTTTCTGTCCACTGAAGCAGGACGGAGCAACTGAGAGCTAATAAGACTGGCAGCGACGTCGGCTTCGGTGTCGTAAAGGAGACGCTGAGCCACTGGGTATCCTCATGTACACAACAGACCTGTCTTTTGTGCTCTGACATTGTGCTCTCTTTACATTATGGTTGTGTGTCATAAGATAGAATATAGCTTTGAACCTTAATGTTTTTAAAACATTACAACATCTCAAATGCACCATTACTGTTCACCGGGCTTCTCAGCCGAGCTACGGTGTCTCCAGTTGGTTGGACTCTTCACCATCCATTCGTTGAGCTGCATCTGTAATCGAGGGCACTCTAAAACGTTGCACTCAACACCTTATATTGCGATCCACAACGCTCACGCCAACACTCTCCTGCATGGGACTGAAACATGACATGAAGGTACAGGAGTTTTGACAGCGGAGGCATTTCTTGGGCTAAAAGTAGAAATAGCGTCCGTATCCGTTGCAAATAGGAAAGGACGCAAATGTTCTAGTTCTTAGCATAGTGCGGTGTATGGATTCATACTGTAATGCCCACATACGAGTGTGCACTCATGCATGCACTCGCTCACACTCTCCCTCGGGGTGGATTGTCTGCAGCTGTTTTATCAAAACAAGCTGGCATTTGTTCTCCCATAGTCTCTCTATAGGGAAGGCACTTCATCTTACCTGAAGACTGTGTGTATATACAGGCTGTCCATGTCACTCTGAAGCACCCTCAGGCAGCCATATTGGAGGTCAACAGTGGCCATGCAGTCGTGGGTGGATTGCATACAATGTGGCGCCACCGCGGGATTCAGTTGTCACAGTGATTTTTTTTGTTCTGCTGAGTAACTGAATACTTAAGTATTTAATTCATTTCATTGCTTGTTACCTATTTGCTCAATTTACTGGAACTGTTACCATCAACGTGTCACTGTCTTGTTGTCAACATAATTACTTAGATTGTAGCGGCAATTACCGTATGATTGCTACCATTAGCTGCGTTGTTGAATTAGCCTGCTTACCGTCTCATTGTGTGTTCCTACGTGTTAAACACAAAAGGAGAGAGGTTGATGATTTGGAGTTGTGTAAAGGAACCTTTGATGAAGCTGGGCAGAGCGACAAAAGTAAAGTAATGATGATACAGCACAATTAATAATCGATTACAGTAACTTGTCCAACGCTGGTAATAACACAGGCAAATTGCTGCACATTTATCAAACATGGACATTTATTGGGCTTTTCACTTCCTGCTTTGTTCATTAATTTATTGATTGATGTATGGCTTACTAACGTGAAACGTTTATTAATCAGCACAAGTCATGAACAAAATGATTTAAGTCATACATCATAAAATCTCTATACAGCAAAATTTTGAATGCGGAAAAAAGGACGCCTCTCCCCACTGGCAAGCCAAGCCCACAATTACCATTTAAGCACCAGTAGCAGCGTCAGCTTATCCACTAGCGTGAATCACTTTAATAATTGATGTGACAAAACCACAGCATCTCATATTCACAATGTCTTCATGACTTGCAGGTTAAATAAACAAAATGGAGTTGTGCTTGCATAGCCGCTGCTCTGTAGGTCTTTGGTTATAAGTGCTGACAAAGGGAACAAAGTGGGTTAAGATGAATGTTGGTGCTGACAGGATTAAAGAAGACACCACATACAGGCACAGCCGTAGGTTACATAGTGGACACACTTTGAATTCACTTTTTAAGTGGCCAAAAGACACAAAGAGCAGCCACTGCACTGAGAAGGTTGTAATGCACACAGGCTCTGAGCATCTGGTGTTGTAATCACATGAGCGTAGTTGATAACAATCATCCCCGTGTGTTGCCCTGCCTAATTAAGGCCGTGCTTTTGTCAAGATAATGGCAGCAGGTGAAAAGAGAGGCCAGCCTGCCTGGTCCTGTGACGGCGGGCGACATATCAACTACAGTGGAACTGAGAACCGCACTGTGTGTGTGTGTGTGTGTGTGTGTGTGCGTGCGTGTGTGACAAGAGCCTGCTGTCTCACCTCCTTGTGAGAGGGAGCTGCAACTTTGTCTTGTGATTCTCGTAAAGCGCAAGGTTGAGCCTGTGTCTCTCAGCAAAGAAGGCAGCGATATGAGTCGGATAGTTCTTTAATGAGCGACAGCGCACATAGAGAGTGATCGTTTTCTAAAGGCCCCTGGCCTTGATAACGCCCTTAAAAAAACATAAAATAAATATAAGTTGTCCTCCAATAGGATTGGAGGACAATTTATATTTATTTTTGCCAGACCTCATGAGGTCTGGCAAACAAATTAGAAACGTTATGGATTGTTGAGAGATTCTTCTCCGTGTGCGCCGACAAGCAGTTCCGCGCACTTAACTGTGATTAGAGGCGGGCTGAGGAGGGAAGGCTGGTTTGTATTACAGCACTGCCGGAGCTTGCGTGCTTCTGCTCCCAGCGCGCTGTTAAGCGAGAGCCCCGGGACACAGCGGCGATTCCTCGACACAAGAAAGGCACGAACCGCAGGCCCGGTGAGACACGCTGTGGAAAAGAAGACTGACGGCCATGAATAATTAATTCAATTGTGTGTGCGTCAACTTTTAAAAAGCTTTGTCACCGTTCACGTTCCGCACGATGCTGATTGATGCAACTTCCCATCCCTTTCGCTCGTCTCCCGTCGTCGCAGACCTCTCAGCCCCTCCGCCGGCCCTGCAAAAGGTTGAAACGGCAGAGCCTTACACGCTGCAATGCAACTTTAATTAGCGCGCTAACCCCCCCCACACACACACATCCCCCCGAGACGGTGCATGCAAACTTTTATGTCAACATTTCCAAGGAGCCATTTCCCCTTAAAGTCAAATGTAAAAAGACACAATTCTTGTAAGTTGCAGTAATGAGGCAGCGTAGTGATGCTGCAGAATGTGCTTTTTTTCTTTCTTCCCCAGTGAGCTTCTTAGAACTGCTTCCATGAATACATTGAATCGTCAATGAATTTATTCAGTATATACCGTATACTGTGAAATAATATACAGTGCTTTGATTTGGTCTTCTTCGGTGCCCATTTCTTCTGAATTTATAGAAAATATTCGGCGAACTGCAGTGTTGTCCTTGGCCCTGCCAGGGTCATGCGATGACAGATTTGGATTTATTGCATAACATCAATATTCCACCTTGAGTGTACCATTCATAGAGTACATCTCAGACAGCGCTAATGGATTGTGTTGGCCCGCAGTTCAATCCTTCATCCATAAAAGTTCACTCGGAGTCGTACAGCTTTGTCGCTAATGGGATTTTACTTCTACTGTATGGAAAGCAATAACAATCATTAGCACGTTGACGTTAACAATCATTAGCACGTTCACCTTTGCCTGTTGTACCCTCGGAGCATTAACAAGTGCAAATTTATTATTCATTTTACACATAAATATTAAATAGATGGTTGTGTTCTAGTTGTATGAGCGTTACTGCTGGGCTGCCTCCGTGTTATTTAAAATGTCTCTGGGCTGTGGCTGCCCTTCACACGCACACCCTTCACCTATTTGATGTGTTATGTGCCAACACTTGACGTGAAAATGATCTGTTCAACAATTATGGTGTCTTTAAAAACCCCACCTTCAAAAGGCCACGTTCATACCTGTAGCTATAATGTCACGTCAGAGGAGATTTTACACCATCCACGTACACATTCGTGTCTCAATTGCTATTCACGTCGCACCTCTGACATTGCAGCTCAGTCTGACCTATCGGGCCGAGGTGTTGTTCACCTCTCACTCCGAGCATGACATGTATTTGACATCGAAAAAAAAAAAAATATGGCAGAGGCTTTAAACGTCTTGGTGCGATTGAAGCCTTACTAAAACTTAAAGTGTAACGGTTGCCCCGGTTTTATTTAAAAACTCTAAAACTTGAACTTAGTTCCTTTTCAGCCTTGCCTAAGTTAAGGGCTTTCAAGTCGAGACTGAGCAGAAGTTCTTGCTTTCTATCATCCTCCAGTCCTCATGTTTGCTTCCACTTTAATAAGCAGAGTTTCCTTTCACTGTTTCCCTGGAACTTTTTTCACAGGAAGAGATGGGCGGGGAGGCAACCATTTGGGCGTCTTTCTCGCACTGATGTCGCTTAAGACTTGCAGGATTGTCGCCGTGCCCATCTGTGTTGACCTTATCTCCTCCTTTCAGTTGAAGGCAGAGTGCTATCACAGTGTCTCGGGCAATCCCAGGAGATCAGCAGGAATGAACGAAACAGAATGTCAACGATGTTTATTTCCTAATAGCTGGAGAGTCTGTCCTTGTGGGTCCGAGGCTCCAACCAAATCCTTTAGGAACAGAGGGAAAGCCTGAGAGGGAGAGTGATGGTACTTTAGATAGTTGAGCTGAGCATCTTCAAAACAAAATCACTTGTTTATTGAAAAAGCTCAAGAGTGGATCAACACAGTGCTTGGGGAAAGTGCTTCGAAATTTAAAATTGAGAGTTTTTTTCTCCCTGAAAACAGCTGCCTGAACCAAAACTGTAAAAGCAAAAGACTGAGCTGAAAGATGCAAACACCCTCCATAGAGCTAAAGGGAAACTCCAGAGTTTAATGATCCTTTTCTCACTACAAGCCAAACATTTCGCAATACTCACTGTAATTTGATCCGTTGTTCACATAGAAATATGGATTAGTTACACCAGACTAATGAAAGTGCTTTCACGCTAGCAAGTCTGCAAACAACCGTCACTTATCAATGCCATTCATATACAGCTAATTTCATATAGAGAATGTTCAGCTGGAAACGTAATGCAGCTCAGATCATGTTCTGTTTAAACATAATGAGGAAACGTTAATACGGGGGAACATATCAATTGCTGAAGTTAAACTCAACTTTTTGATTGATTTTACATGATTGACTTTTTCACAGTTTATCCAAAACTCTTTCAACCAACCGTAACCAAGCGTTTTAGGAGCCCAAACCCAACACTATATGGCTCGCTGTAATACGTAGTCTCAATGTCAAAGTTCTTTGCTTTATATGCCCAACAATCAACCCTGATGCCTTTGATTAAACTTTGTTGCAGTGAAAGATGTCACGCTTTCTGGATTAGAAAACATGTTGCCACTGAAGTTATATCTTTCCTCCAAAACATATTTGGCAAAGCAATTTAGTAGTATGTCTGTCTGTTTAATGGTACTATGGCACAAGGAACATGCAGTGAAAGCTGAGCATCCACCAAAATGATGTACAGTTGATACGGCATGTTTTTATTTGAGTGTATATTTCATCTCACGCCGGTCAATGTTGTCTATAGTTTGTGCATCACTGTTGAGGCTCAGCACTGCTGAGGCTCATGTCAGTAAATCTGTAGTGGCCTGCAGTCAGCACAAGTGTGATGCATGGGGGGTTTGATCTTTATTGTGCATCCTCATTTAGTGGCTGCTGAGCCAGAAGGGGAGCGTGGGGGAAGGGGGGGGGGGGGGGGTGAAAGAAGAAAAGAGATCGAGTCGAAAACTAAACGGTAAACAAAAGATTTCCAACAGCAGGGAACCACTTGGTGGGATTAGCGCAAAACGGCTGCTCTCGTACACAAAGGCTTACCACGCCAAGCAGACACCGTTTCCCCCGAGGCGTACCATACCATAGCAGCAGGTGAAATAATCCCCTTTACCGCTGTGTTAAAAAGCCTTGACAGAGTGCACATGAGCGCCGCATTCAGCCTAATCCTCAAGAGTTTCTCATCGATTTCACCAGGCACAAGGAAAACCTCATTTGCTCATTGGCTCGCCTGGCTGGACGAGGCGCTGCGCTCGCCTAATAAGCCCGAGATCTTTATCGCCATCCATCTTCCATCCAGTAAATGTTCACTGCCTCTGCAGAAAGTCAGTGGTGATATAGCTGGGTGGCCCGAGCTGACCTGGGCCGGCAGACCCATTGTCACACACTGGTCCATAAAGCATCGCCAGCCATCGATTGGTGCTCTCTCCGAGGGCAGATAACGGTCAGAATACGGAGTGATAATGCTCCGTTGTTGCTGATGGTGGTCAGTCCAAATGGGCCCATTATGCTGCCTCCGTTATATGATATTGCCGGCATCCTGCTCTTTCCACTTGATATGCTTCACAAATTTTCCATCCATCACAGAAAGTCTCGCGCTTTTCATTTTTCTAAAGGGGAGCGGCTGCCAGAGATACTTTGTGGAGTTTTGGTGAGCTAATCTGGCTTTGGATGTCTGTGAATGTTCGTGTCTCCATAGCCTACTTTTCTTTTTACAGGTTCATGATGAACCTGTAAAATAAGCTTTTTTTCTAAAACAACAAAGGCTCCTTTATCATCTGGATTTCTTCATCAGATTTATTAGATTTCATCATCATCAGAATGGCTCTTTCAATCTCTTTTTCTCCGGTCTACTTTCCCTCTCCACAATGCAACGACTCTCTTGTGGACTGTTATAGCCACTTGCAGAATATAAATGATTTCTAGCGTAATACAGATTATTTTTTTTTTTTTGCTTCTTACTAAGAATTACTTCCATTTAAGCACTGGCCCTGCAGAAGTTTCCTTTTATAACTTCGCTGAGCCAGAGCATTTACCACAGAGAGACATGTAACACACATTGAGAGTCAGAGAGAGAGATAGGCAGCCAGGAAAAGGCCAGCCGCTTACAAGGACTACACAACACAGACTCGGATGAGAAAAGGAAGTTCACAGAGAGCACAGCTTTCTCTTGGTAATTTGAGACGTCTCCGCGCTGAGCCTCGTTCATTGAGATTGGATTAGAAGTCTGTTAGTGGAGCTACAGTGAACGGATTGCCCTTCTCACACATAACACTATACGTTTGATGCTGGCTGCTCTCATTTCCATGCGGACATCCATCACCCTGACTGGATGTTGTGAGGATAGGAAATAAACATTTTTTTTTACTCTTTTTATTCACCCGCAGAAATTTTGCTGCGCAATCGTTTTTCAGCACTGCCCTGCTTTACCTTCATCAGCTTCACAAACAAATATCCACAGCAGTTCAGAACCAATCCGTAAAGCTGCAGCGTTGTGTTGTCAGACCCTGAGCGGAGCTGCTGGCCTAGTGCCTGGTAGTTGTTGAGAGAGCGAACAACTGCTTTCCCTCCAGATTTTCCCAAATCCGCCAGGGATTTGAACCAAGAGAAGTCTCACACTTGCTTGTTGTAACTGATCCCATCCCAGCCCTTTTCTGTCTTATTTGCAACTTATTTCTTTTCAAAACAATGTATGAAGCCAGCTACAGGTTGGTGCAGCCAAGACAGATTTTTGTAGGCCAGCCCAGAAGAAAGCAACGCGCTGGTTCCCTCGTCTGTTTCATGTCATTATTGGATTTACAGGATTTTTTTGCATCAATGTGATTAAGTGCCTTCATTTGTTTGGTATTTAAGGCACTGAATTAGCCAAAAACAGACTGTCACCATTTATCTATAAAAGGTTTCTCATTTCTCATGAGAGTTTACTATATGAATGATATACGGTATGTCGTTACTGTGATATACAATATCACATACCATGACAGGAGATTTTATCCATATCTCGCATCCCTAATGATGACCATGTGTTTTTAGTTCTGCAGTAAAAGTCATGTATTTGAGATCTTAATTAAATCTCTTAATGGATCAACATAAATCATGTATATAGAAAAAGCCCAACTGATACATTGCTGTACAGAAATGCCAAAGCTGTTGAAGGTAATATAAGGGATGTTTAAGGGATGTTTATTAGATATTAAGTAAATCGGCTGATATATTGTTATGAGATTTTCAACCTCTAAAACATCACCACAAAAACATGGATTATGTGGATTTTTCCATTGAGCCCTATAGCATATAGACCAGATTCACACACACACACAGACTGTCTTGACCGTGAATGTTTTATTGCACACTTGTTTTGGTATCTCTCTTCCCGACTCGACGGCTGGGACAGGAATACAAAAAAAGAACCCCTCCTCCCTTGAAACACACAAATAATACTATGCTGACTACAAAACCTTTAATTCTCAGTAAAAAACAAACAAACCTGCAGTTAAGTTGCCCAAGGCTGGTCTCAAATTCCACTCCATGCTATTTAGGAGAGGCCGCACCGCAATTAGGTGTTCCAAGTGTGCTTTAAACCCCCTCGGATTCCTGGGGTGCCGTGCCTGTAATTGCTGACTCCCGTTCCTGATTGCAAATGCTTCACTTATTGCCGCGGTTGCCTCGCTGCTCTCTTGGATCGTATTAGCCGCTGCTCCTTCAGCTCCCTGACCCCAACGGTTTGAAACTTTTCACCCCACAGAGAAGCACCATCAGCCCAGACTTCTGCTTCAAAAAAACAACAAAAACATTCCCCTCGCTGTTGTATTACTTATATAAGTTAGGTATTGGACTAAAGCTCGGCCTGTGCAGCAGATCCCTCTACGGCTCTGCCCTTAATACAGGATCCTGAAAGGCTCAGTAAGTGAAACAATCCTCTGCGTTGA
Source organism: Anarhichas minor (assembly GCF_050575085.1). Classification (NCBI taxonomy): domain Eukaryota; kingdom Metazoa; phylum Chordata; class Actinopteri; order Perciformes; family Anarhichadidae; genus Anarhichas; species Anarhichas minor. Next base: position 6,033,820 of record NW_027466467.1, on the reverse strand, counting down.
CACTGCCTCTGGTGGCTCTTTTGAAAGGCTTTCTCAGCATTAGTGGAGTATTTTTTTTTCTTCTTCTGCCAAGTCATCATCCGCTGTAATATTATGGCACCGTGCGAGACCAAGTTGGAGAGAAATTATCAGCTCGGAGGGGCGTCAGGACTTAACCCCGACACCCTGATAGATTGATGAAAGTGTAATTATTAATTTCATTCTCTCACTCCACTGTCTGTTTCTCTCACCACAGGTCAGGAGCGGCCATGCCATTTGGCTGTTTAACTATCGGGGAAAAGAAGGATTACAACAATCCTTCGGATGTTACGGATAAATATGACCTGGGTCAGATTGTTAAATCGTGAGTATCTCAACGACTTTATGCATTATCTCTTATCGAGGAACCATTATGATCTGTGTTTGTATCAAATGCCATAAAAAATGCTTCTTTTCAGGGAGGAGTTCTGTGAGATATTCAGGGCCAAGGACAAAACTACAATGAAAATGTACACATGTAAAAAGTTCCTGAAAAAGGATGGAAGGAAAGTCCGCAAGGCTGCGAAAAATGAGATCGTCATCTTAAAGATGTAAGTTATTCATTGTGGTTCATGTTCTCTGGAGTCACTAGTGCATGATGAGTTTTGCGATAAGACTCTTTGCTTTTTTGTTTCCCCTGTTTCATCTTCTTAAATATTAATTTCACAGACGACATCAATTTTCAAAAAGAAAAAAACAAATGTCGGTGCTTGCTTTAATAAGAAAAGTAAAGCGCATCTCCTTTTGCTGAGTGATCACACAAAGCCACTGTTTGTAAGAACCTTGTTTGTCTCAACTTCTCTGTAATAATCTAACTTTCAGTTAAATCCCACATTAGCATAACCTGGGCCTTTATTAAACAATTTGTCGCTGACAGCAGGTGAAGCAGTGGAGCAAGATGAATACAAAAGTGTGATTTCTTTATGAGAAGCCTTTCAAAACATGAACTCATATTCCTCTGAAAATGACCCTTCAGACGCCTCAATAACAGCAGTGCGCACTGCTCCTGATCGTTATGGTCTAATCAGCTGTGTGGAGGGGGGGGGGGGGGGGGGTGGGGGGTGAGTGAATAATCGAATACGAAGGCTGGGAATAATTGCTGGCAAAACATCAAATGCGTGATTTGAATTTAAAATGCTTGAATATAGGCATTAGAAAAGAAAAGAGGTACTTACTGAAGTATTAATCTTCATATATCTTTTTATTACTATTACTTAGAATGAACCAAAAAAAATCCTGAACACTGTCACTGTTCTCTCAGCTCTATTCAAATCTATTTAATTCATAAATATTCATATATTCTGGAGGTTTTTTTTTGATGAGGGAGAAGAATTAAATGTAATTTGAACCATTATTAATTAGCTAATTGAACTTGGTTAATGAAAAACACATGAAACACACATTCTTTTACGAAGCAGAGGAATTTGTATGTCTTGAAATATGTCTGTAGAGGGTATTGGGTATTTTTGTATTGGTACCACTTTATTCACAGACCAATCATGTAAGGAAAGAAAAAAGGGTGTTCAGCAGGAGCGTTGGCCAATGCATGCAGTGCACTCACATTTGACTTTGCAAACTGCTCCCCTCATCCTTATTAAAACAGGTGCTTGCTGAGAATGACCTCTGAGTGGTTGTAGAGAAACACTATTGTCCACATGTAGCTACTGTGTGTCCAAAGTCTCTCTCCATTTGCTACCTGCTGCACTTTCTGACACTTTATTTCAGTGTTTGAAAGGACGTGCACTACATTTTTCCAAAAGTCCCATAATGCAATGCTTTCCCTTGGCTTCTGATGTAAGAGACACACATACATCATATGCAACGCTGCACCTGTCAGTGGTGACGCAAAATGATAATGATGCATAAATGTCCCACATCTCAATTTTGTATTCACTGACTAACCTATTGAGTTTTGCATCATTTGAGGAAGTGGTTTTTTTGGAGCCTCCTCCACATTCAGTGCAATTTTTAAAATAGTAGGAACGATCTTGAAGGCAACGGGAGCATTTTGCCTTCCTGGTGGATTCACGTGCGGGAACAGCACCTTTTATCCTGAAATATTGTCCCTCTTATCGGCCAAATTCACTATTATGTTGCCCAAGGCATAGTCAGCTGCTCAGCACCATGCTGCTGCGTGGCTGTCTTTACGCCCACATGAATGCATCAGCTTACATATATCTGGTTGTCTATGGATGGGCAGCTGAGCACGCAGATCTCAGTGCTGTGAAGTAAAGTTAACTGACCATGCTGCGTGTGGTTCACGAGCGTTAAAGGAGGTCTTTACATTATTCCTCCAACAGAATGAATGATGGAGACGTCCTCTCCTGTGTGACTCCTGACATCGCTCTCTCTCTGTCTTTGTGTTTTCTCTCTCTCTGCCTTGTGCTTCGTGACACATCTCCTCAGGGTGAAGCATCCCAATATTCTCCAACTGGTGGACGTCTTTGAGACCAAAAAAGAGTACTTCCTCTTCCTTGAACTGTGAGTTCAGATGTCTGATGAGCTGGGGGAAAAGGCTCTCTGCTTGTCTTTGCGGTAGCCGGGGCCCGCCGAACTGTATGCGTTGATCATGCACTCATGGGGAATGAGCTGTTGTAGCCTGAGGGCCTGTAGATATGAGAACAGCTCTGAACTCCACTCATTTAGTATTCAGATATGATTGCTTGCATGCTGCTCCATTCTCATCAGCATGTGTTCTTGGGGAATTTGATGCATTTTCAAAATACGCGATACTCGTCTCGTCCTTCGTCCTTGATTTGTGGGTTTAGGAATTCTGGTTATCCATCCATCCATTTTCCTCCGCTTATCCGGGGTCGGGTCGCGAAAAAAATAAATGAAACTTCTATGGGGAAATGATTAAAACCATTTCCTTTTTAATAGGTGGAGTGTGTATTCTTGTCAAAAACTGTAATTGACATTTTGCTTTAGACACATTGTAAAATTACAATTAGAGAGAGAATTGCGGATAACAGAAGGGTTTCCATAGTCAAACTGATACAATTGCAGTTAACACGGTGCAATTCTTCCTGTACTGAGAGAAAGTAACATGTATAACAACAGACATGTAATGCATTGCGGGCCTTCCTTTTCCCACAGTGCAACAGGCAGAGAGGTATTTGACTGGATCCTGGACCAAGGCTACTACTCAGAGCGAGACACCAGCAACGTGGTGCGCCAGGTGTTGGAGGCCGTCGCCTACCTCCACTCCCTGCATATTGTTCACAGAAACCTCAAGGTAACACGCTGCAGGGCTTTGTAGGCAGAAGAATACTAGGCACCATCACTGTGGAGGCATCTCACTGTTAACCCCACAACACTGTTATCAAAAATAAATGTCCTTGGGATCCTGCAGAATCAGTTATGTGCTGAACATATAGAGATCAAAATGTCATCGAAGTAAAGATTAGATTCTGAAAAGCTTTTCAGTGAAGCTTAGCCATGTTCTTTGTAGACATTTACATGTCTTACAGACAGTAGAAATCACCAGTTTCAGTCCCATGAAATTCCTTTCACTTTAATTGAACCAAGCATCCTGCCTGTAGCACACATACGGCTGATGGTCGTAATCAGTAGAGCATGGACTGCAGGTTTGATCGTTTCAGATCATACAATAGCAGGAAATGCAGGCCATGGATCACACAGCACTTTCAGTAAAGTTCAGACAGAAGCTCTATGTCAATATTATTTCAAGCCACATTCTATCTGAGCTCATTTTCATTGTTAGGGATGGCAATGTCGATGGGTTCACCACTTTAGTTCAGACTTAAATACCTCAACAACTTTTGGCTGGGTTGCCATTAAAGTTTGGAAGAGCCCTATGTTTAAAGTGCATGAAAGAAGTGGATGTGATCGGCCACAACCTCTAACGTCCTACCTTTTAATATAGGATTATATATTCTTTCTGATCCCACCCCCTTGTATCTAGCCACAGGTGCACCAGGCGAGCCTGGCCACGTAAATACCAAAAGCGAGCTTGATTCAAGACGATAAATGCGTAATGGAGAAAAAGATGGCTGCAATATGATTACTATTCATGGCAAAACCTGGATTAGCTTCTCCACCTCGCTTCCTCTCAAATCTCCCTGTATGGGACCGTCAGCTCAAATGAAAATCAATGCATTTCTTATGTGGAAATACGTCAAACTTGTGGTGGAGGTATTTGGCTTTAGTCCAGTCATGATAAAACACAAAATTAAACTTTCTTTTAATCTGCACTTGATAATTAAACTTTTAGATGTTTTCAGTCTTCTCATTATAGTTCTGTCAAAAAACAATGAAAGTCAACCTCTTAAACGTTGACTAGATGAGTGACCGTGAAAATGAAAGACCTTAATCATAATAACATCTTAATGTTTTCATTGTAATATGCTATTTCTTTTTTTCTTTTTTAGTTGGAGAACTTGGTTTACTACAATCGCCTGAAGCACTCTAAAATAGTCATCAGCGACTTCCACCTTGCCAAGCTGGAGAACGGACTAATCAAAGACCCCTGTGGGACACCAGAGTACCTGGGTGAGGATATACATTTACAAAGTAGCAAATAAGACATTGTGGAGAATGTGATGTGGCGGCCTGCTGTGGCTTTCAAGCTCACAGAGCGTTTGATGGTGTTCCTTTACTCTCGTGCAGCTCCAGAGGTGGTTGGCAGACAGCGATATGGCCGGCCTGTGGACTGCTGGGCAACAGGTGTCATCATGTACATACTGTAAGTCGGGACATAAAACATCAAGACGCTCTACACCTCATTTAAAGTCACTGGGCGGCTTCAGACTTGATTGATATTGATAAAGATTGTACATCATGAAACATTACAGAATATGGGTTGTTTAAATATGGTATGTAGATGTTTTTTAACTCCTGATTCTCTTTTTTTTTTCTGTGCCACCTCAGGCTGTCAGGCAACCCTCCTTTCTACGACGAAACTGACGACGATGATTTTGAAAACCATGACAAGAACCTGTTCCGAAAGATCCTGGCAGGCGATTATGAGTTTGACTCTCCGTACTGGGATGAAATCTCAGATTCAGGTACTTTTGGGATAAAGTTAACACTGTGAAGAAACACTGGGTAAACATTTCAAATTCTCCTTTCTTGACCGGCTCAACACATGTCATATTTATGTCCATCAGGAGAACAAACCCTTTTTTGTTGAGATTCTTCTGTTTGATGTTTCTCTGACAGCTAAGAGTCTGGTTACTCGTCTGATGGAGGTGGATCAAGACCTGAGACTGACAGCCCAGGAGGCTATAAACCACGAGTGGTAGGTGGCAGAGCTTTGATATATTGTGCAGACCATTTAATCCAGAGCGGTGTGATCAGGCTGTGTTGGTGTGATGCGATTGCAAAAGAGCAGACTTTCTTTCTCGTTTGTCCCTTGAGATGACTTTGAGAAGAAAAAGGCTTTTAAAAAAAAAGGCTAATCGTTGTTCTTAATGAGTGTTCAGCATTTATTGGGCTGCAACTTACCACAGCATATATCAATATTTATACTTCACTCAACAACAAGCCAAAGCTGCTTACCTCATTAGCAGTGTGGCTCCCGTGATGGAAATGCCTGGAATTTCTGAATCAAATATTGGATGGATTGGCACAAAATATGGCAGAAAGGTTCATGGTTCCCAGACAATGTATTCTAGTGACTTTGGTGATCCTATGACTTTTACTTTGGTGCCACCAGCAGGTTGACATTTTTTGATTACTATTCAAATGTCTTGACAAATATTGGACAGATTGCCATCATATTTGGTGCGGACATTATGTTATTTTGAATAACTGAAATGATCATGAAAAATGATCCCTTGACTTTTTACCAAGTGCCATCATCAGGTCAAAATTTCACTTTGTCCAATACTTGTGTACTTACTTTGTGACCAAATATTCAAATGCCCATGGCATTCACTGTTAAGTGCTAATTAGCAAATAATACTATGCTAACACACATGCAACAACAACAACAACAAACCTGCAGTAACAGATTTCTTTGGCCACTTGGGGGCAGCTGTGAGTTGTGAACGCAGCATTGACATATCAACCTTAAGTTGATATGGTGAACTTGTCAGCAAACTGTTGCGAATTCACATATTTAGTAGTTACGGAGCAACATTATCATTCATTCGGAGTCGTGTTTCTGTCCACCTGATGAATGTTAGTCTGATATTCACTCTGATATTTAATCTTTTTGGATCTGTTTATTGGACTCTACCAACGCCTGAGGGAAATATCTGGCTCTTTAGCAGCTAAATTCTCTGCCATGTTCACAAGTTAGTTGCTAGCTGTGTCCGTCTGCCGTTTGGTGCGTTTGGTGCATTTAGTGCACAGTTGGTTTATAGAGCTTTCAGGCAGGAAACAGCTGCCTACTCCTGAAACTGGCTATAAAGCTCCGTAAAGCTGATGAAATATGAAGATCCAGCTGACAATTCTCTGTATGGCTGATTTATGGCAAGCATTATAAGTGGTAAACATTAGAATGTTATTCTTTTAGGGAGCATGTTAGCAGACTGATGATTGCATTTAGCTCCTAAGTACAGCCTCACATAGCTGTACAGTTCTGTTTTCCATGGCATTAAGTGTCACCACAATAATGCATTTCAGTATAGACAAGCATTCATTTGGCTAAGAACATTTTCTTGTGTAGGGACACCTCATTGTGCATTATGTCTTGCATGTATTTTGAGGTTGTTTAATTGCGCCTGTTTGCAGACATTTCATTTTATTGTGTTAAGAACGCATCTATTGATAATTTTCTTTGATCACTTAGATATATCTGATAGAGGCCCTTCCTCCATCCATAAGTCGATTGCCACTGGGACAAAAACTAGGAGAAAAAGGCTCGAGCTGAAACCTAATCAAAATAATCCTTAAAGGCTAATAAACAGGTCCTGCATACGTTTGCCAGTCCATAAAATGAACAATAAATTGAGCAATAGTGTGCGCAGCAGCCCAAAGCATCCAAATATGGGGGAAGCATAAAGCTCTGTTGTGAAGTTGTTGTTTTTTCCAATTTTCTACGACAGGATCTCTGGCGGTGCAGCTTCAGATAAGAACATCAAGGAAAATGTGTGCGCACAAATAGAGAAGAACTTCGCCAGAGCTAAATGGAAGGTAAGCCCTTCTGTTCTCTCTTCCAGGAACGTCCTCTTCACAACGTTCAACAGTGGTTGTTTGATCCTTGAACCAGGAAGTGCAGTAGTGCAGTATGGTAGAACAGTTCAGGACATTGAGAGTCAATGTTCTCAGGTCACAGCACCCATTTGAGTTCATCTTGTCGTCCCTCCTTCCACAGAAAGCTGTGAGGGTCACCACCATCATGAAGAGACTGAGAGCACCCGAGCAGAGTGAATCGAGGGTAACCGGCCCGGCAGACGCCGTGGCTCCCCAGGCTGCCACCGACCCCTCTGCGCCTTCATCGGCCGCGACGCCCGAGGGAGCTCCCGTCACAGAGCTCCCTGCTGGAGCGGAGATAAGCCAACCGGCACCAGAGGCTGGAGCCGCGGTGGCCGCCTCACCCGCGGAGCCACAGCAACCGAGCCCGGCGCCGCAGGAGGCCGAGCCCACGACGCGTTGTAATGGGGAGGCTTCGGCTGCGCTCCATGCAGCCACTGAGGCCGGGGACGAGCAGGGTTAGACCCCCCCCACCCCACCCGAACTCCTCCCCTTGTGACCTCGGCTCTCCCCGCCAACTCCTGCACACTGTACATTAGCTGCTAGCATGGTGACACTGACTCTGCTTCTCTCTCACTTGCAGCATTAGTATCATCTCATGGAGGCTGTGTGCTACCTTTCCCGAGTGCTGCGTTGCGTTGGCTTTCTTTTTACACGTATTATGTCTTTTTTCACTGACCCTCCGGTGTTTTTGTCAAATTATGTAAATCTTGTCCATCTCCGCACACTTGAGTTTTAGTGGCAAACAGATTTGCTGTCAAGCTGTGGCTTACAGCTAAATTCTTCTTTCTTATTCTTCTCTTAGCGATAAGAGAATATTGGAGGACATAATTATGCTGAAAACGGCTTTGATTCCTTTTTTAATGAGCCAACTTGGGAAACTTTTCTCTGCCAGTCTTGCAATTACAATATTTGTTCTTTGAATCGGTAGAAAAGTATTGCTTCTGAAATTTTGACCTTGTACCGTGATACTCAGTAAGTGCTGGTCCTCACACATGGAGAAGAACACATATTCCTGTCACAGGGGCAATATTGTTATCTTTCTTAATTGTTATTGTCTGCACCAACCAGTCATTGTACGTTAAACAATGCTGCGATTGGTGACTGGGAGTTATTATGCCCAGTACTGTATTTTGAACTAGGCAGCTTCAAACACAAGCACACACACAAACACTATGTTCCTTTGCTAACTTCCTGCTCAGGAAAGAACCTTATTAAGTGTAAAGATCCTGTACATAGAGACCTTTGTAGAAGTAGCCAAAACAGCATGCATTCTCACTTTTTGCTGTTCATTTTACATTTACAACCACTTGGTGGATAAAGACGCGCTACCGCCAAACTCCGTCTTGTCGCAGGCCGCAGAACCTTCGCCTCTTGCCACAAAGCCATGCCGAGGCTTATGTTCTTTTCAAAAGCACACTATACATTATGCTGTCTCTTGCGACTGTTCATTTAGCACCCCTGCTGTCAATGTAAGTTATATGGAAAAAAAAGCAGTCTTCATTACACATGAGCTCTATGCATTCAAATTAATTTGTAGCTTTTCTTTTTTAGAAACTTCATGACGTCTTCACAAAAAACGTGTATTATTTTGCTAGATCTCAGTTTACTTGTATGTGCTTTGGTTTGATTGCCCGTTGTGTTAGGATATTAACTCAAAATGCCACATATGTCTTAATATTTTTGTTGTAACTGTAAATCAAAATGTGCATTAACTGACCACATGCGGCTTTCAAAGGAAGACGCGCACGATTTTGACTTTTTGGTGACTACGGTCATCTTCACCAACTCAGCTTTGCTGACCTGTATTGTACTTAAAGAAATATATGAATCATTTGTTTGAAATTTCTGAACGTACTATTTATATATATTTTTATTGCCATATCTCTTTTTTCTTTCTTTTTGTTGATCTTCTCTTTCAGTCATGTATTTATTCCATAGAATATTCTCCTTTACACTTGATAAACAGTAATAACAATCTTTCCTTTCTTGTCACGCTTTGGTCCCCTCGAGCATTAATAATGAGCTACAGAAGGAGTTCTCTGTAATCACTCAAGAGGAAATTGAGCAATATTCGAACGGCTGCAGAAACTGTGATTCCTGGTGTCCTTTCGATAAAGTCCATGTACCTGTAAGTAGAAGTCTATAGTCCTTGCCAGCTGTCTGACCCAGCAGGGCCATTTAAAAGGGACAGTTCACCCCAAACCAAAAATACACATTTTGCCTCTTACGTAGCTCTATTTATCAACCTAGATTGTTTTGGTGTGAGTTGCCTAGTTTTGGAGATATCGGCTGTAGAGATGTCTGCCTTCTCTTCCATATAATGGCGCTATATGGCACTCTACAGACCTTGTTGTGAGCAGTTTAAATAGCACTACAGGTAAGAGGAAAAATATGTATTTTTGATTTTGGAATGAACTGTCCCTTAAAGTAACACATGGTGGCTATCAGAAAAGTGTCATAACTCGTCAAATACCGACGCTTGGTCAGTGCCCTTTGGGGTCTGATAATGCAACGAAGCACTTTTAGTGTCTGTGTGGGACCCACCAGGCTTTCCACTAACTCCAATGTAAACCCATCCGCATCATTATTAAGACGGTCAGAGCAACTTGACGTAGTATAAATAGGGACAAAGTTCATTAGGGAGAAGGTCAGGGTGGACAGTTGGGTCCAACAGACAGACTTTTCACCCAGGAGACTGTTTGTGTCCCGTCAACGTTGACATATTTTACCTTACTTTTGTCACGTAACTTACATATTTAACTAAAGCTACGTAGGCCGATATAAGTTACGTAACATATGTACTTATTTTAACCCAAACCCATTTTCCCAAGCCTAACCAAGTACTTTTGTTGCCTAAACATAACCAAGTAAAAAACTAGAAACTAAGTGAACCTTTGTTGGAAGGTTATTTTGAAAAGACACCGCACGTACAGGAGCAACAACTGACACGCTGTCCCTGCCACGTCCAAAACTGGCGCTAGAGGGGAACCTAGAGCGTCATAGTTTGAAGCTCATAGGGCCAATAACCAAGTGTCGGTATTTGACGAGTTGGGAGTGAGAATGTGTTGGATTTCCTGTGCTAACACACGCTGAACCATGGGTTTTCATGGTGTGGTCACATAAAGACAGCAGCCCCATTGTCAATATTATTAGATAATCAAAAGTATAATATGTCACGGCTCGTGCACGGCCGCTTTGTCTGACTCCACCCAACTGTGAACACCTGTGAATATATATATGAAAATGTGCATTTTAGATCAAAAGGGGCTTTGGAAAAAACTGTTCACATTTATAATCCATAGAATATCAATTTTGACTTTGTCGTTGCAGAGTCTTTTATTCATACATGTATCTACTTTTAATTTGTGCTTGGGTAGATTGGTAGACAGGCCAATCATTCAGAATATACCACTATATACTTTCTTACATTCTTTAATATATATATTTAGATTCTAAGTAGAGGCTTAAACTGAAGAATATCAGAGATTTTTATGTGAATAGATTATTTCATGTAGTCTGTTTTCTTTGTTTAGATGGCAAATGAATACAGTTTGAACACTGTTACACAGTTTAAAGCAATGCTTCCCCTCCCCCCCCGCCCACTACATTCCTCACTGTATTTAGTATTCCATGTCTGTTCCTTTCGCCATGCACTTACAGGTGTAGTTGTAGATATGATGTTTGCCAGGACCAGTGGTCACCTGTAGGTCCTGTCTTGCATTTGTGAGCTCTGTACTGTACTCCTAGACTGAGTTGATGACTTTGATGGTAAAAAATAAAATTATAACTCATCTGTTTATTCACCAGTAATGGTCGTCGTTTCTCTTCCGAGTGGACGGAGGGTGCTTTGTGTCTTTCAAGAAGGATGGCTCTATTAGATCTGCAGGATTGTTTTTCGAGAAAATGTAGGAATCAGCCTGCGTCATCGCACTCTGCTTTCCCCCCCTAACCCGGAGAAGAGCATCTGTGTTACACACTCTCAATTAGCACAAACTTAGCAGCTATCCTGGTGGGGTGTGAACTCGTGTTTGGAAAGAAATCCCTGCAGTGCCGTTTGGTGACACTTTCCAAGACACTTGAATTCCATCTTGTTGGAATAATTATGCAGAGAGCTCACTTTCTGGGGGGGTTCAATGGGCTTCCTCTTGGGAGATTTTCTCTTTTTCATGCCCATTGTACAAAGATATGCAGCCATCCATACACTCAGCGGGGCTCAGGGGGATCCTAACTCTGCCTCTGTGTTGTTGGATGACTTCATTAAGAAAGGTTGGCTGGGAGAAGTGTCAGTGTTTCCTGTTTCTCTCAACCAGCAATCTAGAGATGAAAGGCTACTGATCGGTGTGTCCTTGCCGGAAGGGAAAGAGAATTTTCCAAAATATAACATCTTCCCGACAAAAACAAACTTACATACTAACTAAACTAAAATAGTAGCTAATATATTAGCTGCACATTAAGGTATGTTGTGAAATCGATACAGAAATGCTTGAGTAACAGCAAGCACGAATGAATCTACCTACACAGCTCATTAGGTTTAACACAGCGCTGCTTGTAATAAGTGTTTCCTCACACGTCCATTGATGTTTCCATCTTAGGTAACTATCAATATTCCACGAGTTATGATAATGGTGAATGGGTGCAGTGTGTAGCATCGATTCATTGGCATGTAGAGATTCAAAAACAATCAATCACAACAACTCCCTGTAAACAGCTTTACTGTCTCAGCTTTCAGCCACTGAGGTCCAGCAGGGGAAAAAAATCAACCTACAGTAATTAAGTTTTGTATTATAAGACAGATTGGCTCAATGAGGTTTTAGAAGGTTAGTGACGGCATGTTTCAGATGTCTGCCAGATGGTAGCAGTTCCACCATAGAGTCATTTCCCCTCTCAAGTTATCCAATGGTTTCTTTTATATACTGGTTCCAGCCCCAAAGAGGTAAAACTATTATTATAATTGTTATTATGAGACCAAAATCATCTCATGGCCCCCAAATTTATCTTATGACCCTTTGGAGGGGGCCCGACCCTTAGGTTGGGAACCACTGGATTAAACTACTAAACTATATATAGAATTAGTTAAAAGGTTAAAACTACCTCAACCAGCTACAACAGCAAAATGCTACGAACACATTGTTGCATCAGTGTTAATGTAATTAATTACTAATCTCATCAGTCACAGGAGTACTTCTACTATAAATATTATGTATGTAGGTATGGGCCTGTTTATTCTGCACATTTGTAAAAGGAACAGTACAGTGGACACTGTTGCATTCTGCCATCTGCTGGTTGATACTGTGTAATGCAGCTGTCAGCAGATCTCCTGTTGTGCTTGCACAGAGGCAACAGAGAGCAGTGTTGTTCCCTCTTTTCCCTGCTTTTCATCACTTTCCCCAGAATGTCATCTGTATATAATTACTGGATGAGAGAGTCTGACAATATGAGAACTGGAGTGATGCATCAAATATAGCAGCCAGTCACTTTAAGAGCTAAACTCTGTAACCCTGTTGGTGACGGATCCCAGGTTGAGGCATTAAATGAATGTCAGCTCATCATGTCTTCAGGGGAGTTTGGCATTTAACAGTGGCCAAGTTTTCCGAAGGATGCCTGTGAACCAGTTTTTTCTGGCATGCCAAACCTCTGCCTCTCACTATCCTACTTCTGAGTCTCTCTTCTCCAACAATGCAGTAAGTGTCCCACAGCTGTGCACTGAGAGAGACGCGAAGCAGATAACCACAGAATGCCACCACTGCCTCTGAGCTACCGAGCGCCAGATTGGACTCAACGATAAGACAGAGCCGGATCCCACATCTGAAAAAGTCAATTGAATGGTGTTAGCGATGCCAAAGCTTGGCGTTATGTCATGTGATGTGCCACTGTGGCGATAACGCCCCACAGAAACACATCTCTGTTGCGTTTGTGAAGAATGGTGCACAGAAACGTCTGATCAGATTCGGTCGGGCCAAGCTTTGTTGTGGGTCGTTTGGAATTTCCTAGATGTGGATCAGCCTCTTTGGTTTTCAGCCAGTTTCTGATTCAGAGGTGGAGGTCGTTGGATTTGAAGTGACATGGTGATGATGCAGACATGTCCCACCCTGATACCCCTCGTCTGCTCTGCTGCTCCTTGGTAGGGATCAGATAAGCGAAGGGAACAGAGCTCCGTCTATGGGAAGGAATGGAAAAGGGGACAACAGAGTTCTCAAAAGCCAAAAATGTCATCTGATGCCTGGAATGCCCTGTGATGGTTTTCCAAACCATCCGACCTCTTTCTGCCTTGTCCTGAAACAAACCCATGCTAGGGTGAAAAGGACTCTCCAGACGGGTTCTCATCTCCACTTTGTACAATACGTCATCGGGCTAAATTGAGCAGATGAAATCTCTTTGTGGGATAACCTTTGTGACGCACATATTACATGAAGAGCACATTCAGATCCCCAAAACAAGGATCTGCATGTTGTCCATGTAGCGCACGTATTTGTGAAGTCGCTGTCAAATAAAATCAAAGAATACACCCAAACAAGGAACACATGTTATCTGCACTTTGATCAGTTTTTATTCATACTTTGTTCAAGCAGAATGAAGAATGTAACATGTTTTGCATCACTGCTTCTTCTGGTTTGCTCATTATGTTTTAACTTACATGAATTATAAGTGAGAATCTGGGCTCTTGGGCTGTTGAGGGGTCATCAAGGCTTTTATGAGGTGCAGAAACCCACATGGGCTTAACTCAAGCCCACTATCTGACCCTACAACAGGCTGTTCCCTTTGGGTGCTGTGAGCCAGACGTGCCTGCACATACTCCAGACACACATTCCTTTTGATTCAACTGTTTAATTTGATTAAATTTAACAATCAGAAGTGGGCCTTAAATCACAAAAGGTTGCGAACCTATGAACTAAAGGATCTCGATAGTCAGAAACTAGGAGATTCATGAAATATTTGTCAATAGATGAACATAAAATAAAAATGGCAGACCAGTGTCTGTGGTAGGTGACTGTCGCTCAGGGGGTAGAAGAGGTTGGACAAGTTTTACATTATTCAAAAAAGCTGTAAAAAAGTCATAGTAACTAACTAACTCACCTGGCAAACAGTTAATCTAAACATTGTTTCCTAACCTTTGCTCCAGATCTTTGACCGGGTCCAAATTCTAGTTCAGCACTGAAGCAGCTGTATGGAAAATAGCTATACTTAAATTATTTACACCTGTGCATTCCTTAATATGACATGTGAAGATGTCCTCCATTAAAACAGACCATTAACTACAATGTGACTCAGTTCTCGTCTGTTAAGGACAGAAAAATATATTATAAAGTATGTCGAACAAAGGCAGCGTAAGCGTGCATCATGATACACAATAACTCTGTTTTGTCAGTGGCATTTTTTAAACACTGTTAAGTTGAAAAGGCAAAATGGTGTGTTTATAGTGATTTTTCAAAGCCTGAATGTCGGCCTCTGGTCAACTTGTTGAGAAATGAGTATTGATTTACAGCCCGATCAATCTCCCACAGATATATTCTGATTATCTAGCACTGCTGAACTCTTAGAATCTGAGTTAATGAACCTTTAAGTACTGATCAAGCTTCATCTGAACATATTAACGGATTGGGGATTAGGAACTTGCATAATCGATACCTTAGGCATCGAGGTAAAGACACTCTGATAGAAACAGAGAGCACATCTCCTCGTGCGTCCTTTCATGGGAAGTGTTTTGCTTTCCAATAGCTTCATTACAAATATAAAAATGCAATGTGTATACTTTATACAAATGTGCATACATATCTCTTTAACAGGTACAACTTTATTCCAAGGATCCAGGGGATTCTGGGCAGAACATGGAAAACATCCAGTATCAAGCCAATCACAATGAAGGGGGGGGAGCATTCCATTCTTATAAAATATAGAGCTTTAATTTATTAGTCAGCAACAACAATGGAAAGGGAAGAGAGAGTAATTTACACAAGTCATTACAAGAACATCACCTTTGTGCATTTAGTTTTTTTCTTTTTTCCATAAAGTCTGATGATGCAAAAATACAAAAACAAACAAAAAACACTCAAAAACTACAGACACGTTTTTTTAAAAATACCAACAAATTGTACAACCTTTCTTTGCATTTTTTTTTCTTTTGCTGTATATAGCCCCTGGTCTCATTTGGAGGAGACAACCAGGAACTGTGATTGATTCTGGGAATGCAGACAGACATCCCAAATTGAGGAGCAGATAGAGATACCTCTGTATGAATTATAGATGCATCTTCCCAGAGGCATTCAAAACAGCCTGAATACGAGCCAGACATGGTGTATTAAAAGCCTTGAAATATCAGAATTATATCAAAATGAATTTGCACCTTGTTCCAGATGTTTGTTTTTTTCCACATCATATATTCTTATAAATCAAAATGGCATTAATTTCACTTGCTGGAGAAATGCTGTACTGCTTTTAATAGAGCATAACAATTCTGATCGATAGAACCATCCCACATCCTGTAATAACAACCCTTTCATCAAATTCAAAACTGCGTTTGTTTACATAATTAATATGCCATTGAATGAGACTTTACCTCATTATGTGCTATCCAAACACATATGCAAGAGAAGTTCACTTAATACACAAAATCAAAAATCTATATTATGTCAATGAAAAGATGCATCATGCTTTATACGGGGTATATTTGTAATGAGGGCTTCTTTAAAGCATTTGTTTTCCCCATTACATGTACTGAGAATGTCCCTCAGAGACCATACTGTACACCCAGAGAGATGAAAAACAGAAAGAAAAAGACCACACAGTATCTTATCAGAATTACAGTACAAATACAGGTTCATGCACACAATGAAAGCCAGCTTCCCAATATTTTGGTTAGTGTCACAACATTGTTACAATGCTCTGTTGTGTATACGGGCAATTCTTTTTTTTTTTTTTTTCACATGTGAATGTAAAAGGAAGAAAGGACAATAGATGTCTCGAGTGCTCGGAGCTAACGACTGCTGTCTGATCCGTGCATCTCTTTCATCTTCAATTGGATGTGTTTGTTTTTTTTATGTTTTTTTTTCCCGTTTTTTTTTACAGAAGTCAACTATAACTTGCCCGAGTGTGCTTGTTGCATTTGGCCCCAGCCAATGTCCCGTCAAAGTAAAAGAATAATGCCCTTTGTGCAAAACCGTGACCCTTTATTGCACCTCAATCTCAGTTCAAAGGATGTTTCCATTTAAAAAGAACCAAACCACTATATTTACTCATAGATTTGATTTTAAAAAATGCTTTGCTTCTTTCAACTATGTATCTTTTTTTAAACTTGAGTTTGTGGCCAGAAGAAGCTGCAGGTTAATAAAAGTAGAGTATTTCAAGAATCTAAATTTGTACCTGGGCTGAATAGCAGCAAAGATGCTGGATCATTTTACAATCAATCCTCCAATGAGGAAGGACATAGAATGGGTGCAAGCACCAGTTTCCTATTAAAAGGCCCAAAAACACCAGTGGGAATATTTGAATGCTCATCTGTACATCTGGGTTCCCATGGAGAAAGGATTGTTTCCCCACAATAACTGGGACCATGTGTCGATGGTCCCGTTGCAAAATGAAGTCTCTGTCCGCATGTAGCCGCTGCGTCACAGGCGTTCCTGGCGTGTCCAGAAATAAAAGAGCCTTGGCATCGAGTCAAAGCAAGCAAGAAACAGCAGAGATCCCATCACCCCTTCTCAACAACTCATTTCCCCGTTAGAGCTTCTCACAGCTCGCTCCGAACAGCTTACATGCCTGATAACACATTCCAAACAGTCGCCAAGGTCATATGATGCTGACAGATGAGTTCTGTAATGACAGTAACAGCAACAATAAAATTAACAACATCAACAATAACAATAATGTTTGCCCCAGAGGTACCTATACACAAAGAGCATGTTTTTTCTATAAGTACAAAGAAATCCACAGAATGATACTATATACAACCTACAATAAATACTGTGTATCATATATCTTACTGTTTGAGAGGATGTATGTGGGGTTTTGTGTTTGAAAGCCTTTTTTTTTCTCAGTTTGCTTTTTTTGGGGGTTTGTGGATTTTTTATTCACATTTGCTACTCTCAATGAGTCTCTCCCAGTTTGCACAGGGTGGTTGGGGGGGAAGAAGGTGGTTGAGGGTGTTTCAGACACAAAGCTGGGCTCCTCATGTCTCTGCCTCCTCCTGCTCCTCTTTCTCCTCCTCCCCCTCCCCCTTCCCATGATGCCGGCGGTTACGGGGCTTCTTCTGCTCCTTGAGCTCCTTCAGGTCTTTGGCCTTGAGGGCGCCCAGCAGCGGGTCTCCGAACTGCCAGTAGTCCTGGCAGTACTGATTGATCAGGCTCATCTCTGGCTGGCTCAGGATGGTCAGCAGGTCCTTGTACTGGCCCGCGCTGGGGGTCCACTGGGTGCTGCTGGAGTGTAAAGAAGACGGCACCAGCCCTCCTCCGCCCTCCACCAGCACGTTGTTGACGGCCCGGCTCGACAGCACCACCAACTGCAGCTTGACCAGCGTGTGTTTGAAGTTCTTCTCCGTGGCTGTACATTGGTACATGCCAGAGTCAGAGGGCTGCAGAGACCGCAGCAGTAGACCTTGCTCTGTCTTCAAAATACGACCATCAGAACGCATCTGCAGAGAAAAACAGCTCATGAAACACCTGTGAAGTGACATCCTGTGCATTATGTGTATAATGCAAAGCTATTATCTGCATCTGTTTATGTCACACACAAATCTGTATTTGTATGGGTTTATACTGGAAGTGGGTGAGGCTAAAGCAGAAACATCGATATAGTTAAATTTTCTTTGTTGAATGGTTTATTCTACTAATAATACGTATATATGTACGCACTTTTTGTACACAAGAAATAAAATGTATTACAGAATATTCCAACCATGCACCTAAATTAATATAAAGTTATGCAACAATCTGGCTGGAAAATAAAAATGATAATAGAGCAGGAGCCTTTAAGGGGTTGTGCATATAATGGGAGGAGGTCCAGGAAGTGTTTCTATGCTAGAAAATGAGAATGCTACAAAATATTGGTCAAACATAGCTCATCTCATTACTGTTTTTTTTTTTCAATGGTGACTGTGCATGCAAAGAGAAATGGTCCAGATAAAAATGCATTTGATTTTAAGTATCTGGTGGTAAAAAAAGAAGAAAAAAAAGAACTATTGACAAAAATAAGATACTGTCCCTAACTTCAGTTTATCTATTGTCATGCTGTCTGGCTTCAATATTGATCACGAGATATAAATAATAGCTGCGCAACATCAGTTGAAAACTGATAAAAAGTTATTATGAATGAAGCTGGCTGATTGAGTATTTAACTTAAAACTATCGACACCTCCCAAAGTCTATTTGACTACATTTTCGGAAACTTGTATCAAGATCAGAAGTTTCACGGAGCGTCTTTTTCTCTGATTTCTAAACACATTGTCGGATGTCTGAGATCTTGACACCTGTGTATTCATGATCTGACTGAGTTAGGACTCTGACTAGTGTGACATTATTTACATCCGTAACTGTCTTGGTCTGTGTGGTGGATTAATATCCTTAAAAAAAATCAATCAATTCAAATGTGATCAAACAGAAACTCTAGGATTAACTCTATCAAATCAACTCTATCTGTGCAGCCACAGCAAGGAAACTGATAAGGACAAGCTTTCCAGCTCAGAATCAGAAGTGCGAGGCAGCAGCTAAGTCGGCTCTGCCTGTGGGAATAGAGACCATCCAACAGAATAGTCAATAACAGAGAGGCAGCAACACTACATAGCTTCACAATAAAACTTTAACTAGTGCCTCAGGGTTATATATCATAGCAGAGGGCTTTTTTCACAGCTCCCCTTTATGTGTCCTTCCCTCGGGCCCGAGGACAGTCGGAGGTCTGTGTGTGAAATCAAGCATCATTCAATCAGAGCCTGAATCACTTAATCTTGTTAACGGGGAATCAGAAAAGAATTACACTGGGGTCATTTTTCAAATGTGTCAAACTGCATTTAAATCTCCATCTCGTCATCTCAACTGAAATTAAATACTGAAATGAAATACTGGGCCCCACCCGATATGGAAATGTAAACACAAAAACACATTTTTCACGTTCATCCGTGGAAATGCTCGGTAGAGTTTGGGAAGTTTATTTTGTGCTTTGTATTGGATAAATATTCATTTGAGTAAAGTACCCACAAACACAAGAAATACACAATGTGTCACCTCTTTCCTGCGGTCGCTGTTGTCTCTCTGCAGATGCCATTTGATAAGAGCGTGTGGAGAGCGGGCCTGACACTCCAGGAAGGTACTGCTCCCCTCCACCCCGTACTGCACCATCTCCAGAGTGTTCTTATTGGCTGCGGGGCAGAGAGAGAGGTGGATTTCCATGGCAACCAAAACACTCATTACCATGAGCTCCTTACAACCAGAACCTCAGTTGTGGCAAATCAAAGTCCCTTTAGCAATACGGCTGTCACAGATTACCATAAAGCTGCCAGAATATGGTCATTACAGCCCATAACAATGAAAACCTTGAACTTTTTTGTGGCAGCAGTAAGAGAATGTGTCATTATTTTCAACCTTGATAGGGCATTAATAAACAAATAGGAAGAAAACTGTTGAAGAACAGGCGTCTTACTGTTAGAGTTGAAGCCTCGGCATTGACGGATGGGGTTCCCGTACTTGACGTCCTGCCGCCGGCTACGTCTAAAGGGGTCAGACCAGTGTTGCCGAATAAGGAGAGAAAAAACATCATAAAGCAACCGCAAGCCATTCAAAGCCATTCAACAATACATACAGCCATCAACGTATCCCATTTAAATGGGTCTAACAACAAACCACCAGCCCATTACGTTATTACAAGCATGTGAATTTACGTCATTTGCTGGTTACACTTAAAATACCACAACTGTATGATGTATTAGTGGAGCATAAACCACACTTTACCCAAAGACTGTGATACATGTACAATTTAAACACACTACATTGCCATTAAAACAGCCAAGTAGCCATCCAGGCAAGTCTAATCAGATCATCATTCAACAAGCCAGTTGAGTCAGTTAGTTATGAAGTTAGTGTAGCTCATACAGACACTGCTGCTGGTGCTCACCTCTTCTGCGAGGCGGAGTAACGGGAGCAGGACTTGCCATCCCAGGCGCAGTAAGGGTCTCTGGCCAGACAGCAGTCAGCGCAGGCCTCGCCGTACACATCACAGCGGTGAAGAGCCAACTGGGTCAGCCCTGTCGCAGATGACACATACAGCTGTTGCTGTTGAGAAAAAAGAGGATGGACAAGTGTGTTATACACAACGTAGAGGGCGCTTTGATAAAGAAATTAGAATAAGGGGAAGAGACAACAGCCTGGTTTTGTTTTTTAGGACAGCTGCTCGGAGCAGAGCCGAATAAAGTAATAATAGTCATTATTGAAACTATCAAGAGTCAGTTTCAAGTTGTGCAATTTCAGAATCTTTATTTCCACTATACATGTGTATTTAGGGTAAACAAAATCTTCAAAAACTACGATTAATTGTTATAATTCAAGAAGCTCAATTTGGTTCTCAAACTATAAGTCAAGTCAAAGAAATCAGGTTCAGACACTAAAATGAGATTCAGACCTGAACATCTGGGATACCAGAGACGAGCAATCAAGCTTTGGTACTTGAATTTGTGAAACCTGAAAATATAGTTTTAAGTGGCTTATGAGACTTTCATAAAGCCAGATGGATGTAATGAAATAAGTGTAAAAACGTATCCTGCACTGTGCTGAAACAACAGGCTCTGGGTCACCAGGGAGAATATTGAGTTCAGATCTGTCACGTTGCCGTCATAATTTAATCTGTCTGGCAGGCCCGTGTGAAACACAAACTCTCTGTCTGTGGAACGATGTCATAGCATATAGTAGAGACCAAGTATTTTAATCACACTGAACGACAACACTACACCTAAAGTGTCTTTTCCATATGTCTCTCTTCATTGTGTCCCTCAGACTTACAGCTTTACTCTGAATTATGAAGGGAAGCGACAGTGAAGCACAGCTGCATACACAGTATGGGGCTTTGACCTTTCTTTGGAAGATGGTTCCTTTTCTCTTTAAGTGAGCAAAGGTGAAGAAAATCAGTTGCACAGACATGCTTACTCTTTTGGATGAGATCTTCATCGTTGTAATTGGAGTAGGGACCTTGATAGAGAAAAGAATACATTGTGAGAACATTGTGTTATCTTAGATATATGCATGTACAGAGGAATAAGCAAAAAAACAGATGATCAGAAAGGACAAGGAACTTATGACAAAGGGTGAAGGTGTGGGTTTGAAAACAAAGATGGGAGTGCAAAGAAGGCCAGATAATGTATAGTAGAAGAAGAAATAGAAATATTGAAACGAGGTAAATAGAAGCTCACCTTGAAAACCTCTACCTCCTCAAGGACCAGCTCCTCAGTCTGCAAGTCATCTCTGGGCAGAACGATGACTTTCTGTACTGTTCCCTTGTCTGTGGACCACAAGACACACCCGTCAGCTACATACCTGCAACCTCACACCACCTCACACCCCCTCCGCCTGTCAACAGCCCCTTGGATTTCCATTTTATTCTCTCAGCTGCCTCCAACAAGGGATAATCCTCCTATCAACAGGCTCCACTGTACTCTTCTCCTCGGTTTCGTGGTTCTCTTTGCTTTAACCTTTCCTCAATGACGTGAATCTCCGTTCCACTTAGCGTATACTCACTGCCGCCACCATGACAAACCCCTTCTGTCATCCTCAGCTCCCCTCTTGCCATGACCTAATCATCTGGATGTCATAAGACATCCCCTGGCCCCTCCCTGGCATGTTTGATTTCTGCGAAGAGTTAGGCATTCCTCTGAGCGGGATACCTGAGATTTATTATGACTTCTGCATTGAGCCCCAGTGCAGGGCTGAATGGCTGCCCTCTGACAGCAGCTGAAAGGACGGACATTCCTCCACAGTGGCCCTCCATCGCACACAACCCCATTAGTCTCCTCCCCGTAATGCACAGATGAACAAAGAAGCCAGTACAGAGGCGTCGTATGCGATATGTGAGGGCTGCATCCTGTGTGGTGGCTGCTCCTGTAACACTGGGGCCTTATTAATGGTTCAAGGCATGCAGACAGACAAATGGATAATCTCTTTTACACCAGTGAGCGAGATTAAGGTGATGGATGTCCTAACTGTACTCCCCCACCCCACGCCTACTTCTGTCCTTCTTACCCCCTGTTTCTTTTCTCTCCCTCCCACTGCTGATCCACCCCCGCCCTCCAGGTACAAGTCTCCTGTTGTTTACCTCACGTGACGAGAGTGAGGTACAAACCCTTTGATTGGTTAAATGTCCACTTGAGGACAAAAGGGAAGAATGCTTTTCTTGTAATGATAAATGATTGCAGGGGAGACAAGCCCTCCACTTACATGGGATTTATTTTCATAGGGGGGGGGGGGTTTGTCTTCATTATTCAGCTTCTCACTGACACTGTCATTCATCCTTCTGACACTGATCAATGGGTTCAGGCAGACAAACCCTAACAAAGCTGTTGTTGGCTCTTTTAAAATCACTTTTATTACAAACCACTCACCAGTCCCTAAGAAGAGCACTTCGTAGTTGCCGTCTGCAGCTGCCACTTGGTCCACAGTGATGGTGGTGAACTCATAGTCCACATTGGTCCGAACCACCAGGGGGCGCTTGTGCACCGGGTACACAGCGTTGTACATGGCAGGGTGATTCCTCATGAAGTTAATCACTTCATCTGGATAGTCCTTAGTGGACTTCATGTTGGGGGTGAACGTACCTCCCGGGCACTGAAAGAGAAACAGAAGTGTTCACACACACACACCCATGAAAAATAATTGACATTATCACATAAGAAAAAGCATATTTGGTCATGCTGATGCCTGCAACGTGTTCAGATGGTTTCTATTTGAGGTCTGTGGCAGAGAAAAGCTGATGTGGGATTAATGTGTGGGGTCAGAGTGATTTTGAAACTCACCGTGCCGGGTCGAGGGTAGGGGATCTTCCCGCTGTAGGCCACCCACTGGTAATTGGGACCCTCCTTGTGGGCGAAGGGTCCGTTGAAGACCATGCGGATGTCAGCCATAGAGTAGACACAAACTGCTGAGCCTTTGAAGACAGAGCTGTGAACCGAAAGTAAGGGCAGAGAAAGGTCAGGAAGATGCATCTTGCAAAATAAAAAAAATAAAAAAACAACTTGGAAAATCTTACAACAGAGCCTATTACAGGTGCTGTTCATGTACAGTATCCGTTCTAGCACACTAACCCAGAGACAGAGAAGACGCCGTATATCACAGGATTTTTTGTGTCCTGTGTTGGCTGTATGTAAACATCTCCTGTAAGAGAGTAGAGAGAAATCATGTCAGTGCAAACAGACCGGGTGAAGGAAACATCACGCTCCGCAGCACAAGCACTCTTCTTTACTAATATTTACACAGCTTTCAGTCAATCCAACCTCTCTTAGCCAGAGAGACCTTTAGGTTACACCTCCCCACAAGGACTGATGAACTACAAAAGAAGCTGAAACTTCATCTTTGTTGAAAACACATGGAACCCACCTATAGATTTGGATAATGAGCAAAGTCTAATCTTTTGTTATGTCTTTATGCTTCTGTGGGAGTCCCATGAATCCATAATTGCATCAAAAGAGTAAAGGTCAGGGGTTCATGTGAGAATTTCTGTTTTGCTTATCTGTGTGAATATGGGTGACTAAATGCCTTCAGCTTAGCCATCATAGTTCATAACAAGACTACAACATTCTACAAGCATGCTTACAGCTCAATTAAGCTTTACTTAAAGTCGAGATTAAGCAGAAAAAAAACCTTTACAACCAGATATAGATCAAATCCTCGGTCATATTGTGCACCTATTAAATAATATATGCATAACAATTACAAAGAAAGTCAATTTCTTCATACTTTTATATCAACATCCAATCATCTTCTTGTAAACCAAAATATAATCTCTTCTAAGGTAAACTAGTACCAACCAATTTCAACCAATAATATCACGACCTATCAATCTACAACTTTTAGTGACGAGGGTGGTGTCTGTGGAGCCTCTGTAGCTCCGTGTGAGCTATATTCTAAGCCCGCCCACTTTTAAGCTATTCAATCAAATGCAAAGTCTTTGATTTAAATCCCTCTTGTATCTGAACACCCGTTAAATATTTCGTTTTTACTGGGAATGTCAGTGTAGAAGCTAAAGACGCTTGAACTTTGGTTTCACTGGGACTTGAGCTAAATGCTAACGTCAGCATGACACGCTCATAATTGCGATGATATGCTGTGTAGAAGGTATTACGTTTACCATGGTTACCATGGTTAACATCTTAATTTAGCATGTTAGCATGTTAACAGTTTAATCACAGCCGCAACTCATGGGACTTTTTTGTTTTAGTTTTTTTAACCAAAGTTAAAATAATATTTACAATTCATCCTGAGGGGGGCCAGGATGTGTGTAACACATTTCAGGTACCAACACATTTCATAAAAAAACAATTCAACTCAAAGTCTGACATTGCCATTCCTAGAGTTAAATGAGGAAAAATGACTAATAGAAACAACAAGAGGGGAAAAAAAGTGAGTCCCTTCTATCCAGACAGCCCTCCTGCCATTCTCATATTCTGATGACGGAAACAGTAGGTGTGAAACCACAGCAATCGACTTGGTGCAACAGGAAACTGAGCTATGGCCTCAGGAAAGTTAGTAAGATGAAGGTTTTATTGGCAAGATGACACATCTCACAACAGAATCTTGAGAGGCGTTATCACCTCACCTCAGCAAAGCAATCCAATCAAAGTGTCAAACACAGAGCAATGCTATTTAACAGCAGAGCGCTGAACCATCTGGTTCTCTGTCTAGATGGGAACAACGTGATCGCTGAACCACCTGAGACTGCTCCCGAGGAGACAGAAAATTGAAACACGATGTCCAGGGATTCACCTCTTCCTGCGTCCATAGTTCATATCTTCCACTTGGACGGTAAGAAAATCTTTCTTCTCTCCCAAAAGACAGCTGCATCATATGCTCCTAAGCCAATTTTTGAAGGTCTCTAAATCACGAACGTTCTGACATTGGACACTTCTTGAATTAGATGAGCCTTTTGTAAATACTGAAGAAAGGTCCATAGCAACAAAGGAGAGGAGCGAAACATGTGATAGGTGATAAGTCTCTCTCCTATTCGGTACCTGACCTAAATACATGTCCCAATAGGCATGTTCACTGCCAACAATAGGACAAGGGCCCTTCGGCGAGAAACGAAGAATGTGCTCCCAACCTAGTTGTGCAGGGAAATGACAGCGAAGTAAAGACGTGATTGGTGAGAGAATCAACAAGCGAGAGACAGAGGGATCAAGCTAAAAATATGACTATTAGAGCTCATGTGAAGTGTGGAAACAGAAGGCGAACTGATCCACGCAAAAAGAAAAAAGAAAAAAAGAATATACCAATTCAGAGTTATGCACTCGCAGTCCCATATAGACCAGCATGAGAAATGAGCTGTCAGGCTGCGATGCAGAGAGAATGATACATGGAGGGGGTGAGCATTGTCTTTGAATCTGAACTGCTGGGGTTCTGGTCCCGTCCACATTAGTGAGTCTGTTCAGTTGAGCCTTCCCTCTGGGGACTGTCTACAGCCTTGAGCTCATTCCAGGAGAAAAGGATAAAGCTCCGAGATAGCAGGCACATTGTGCTTATTTCTCAGTACCTACAAAATTCCCCAAAGTCACACAAACACACACACATGCACACACACACACCACCACCGTGCCATCTTCCACAGCTGCCACAGCCGGAGCAGTGGAACGGTCATGGGTTAGCTTGGAAGCAGCACGACGGGGCTGCCATGGGTGTCACACAACAGATGATCCTTGTCATGACATACAGCTGTTGTTCTGCAAAATTGAGCGATTTGCACGCAAGAACACGTAAGTGTGCGTATATGCAGACAAGGTACCGCTGAGGCCAAGATAGAGCTATCATCGACGGTATACAGTGCCTGAAAACAGATCAAGCCTTCGTGAAGACATGGAAAAAAAGGAGCTATGTGATTTGCAATAAAAGCTATCCTGACAGGGCAGTGATGACCAGCTCCAGGGGACCTCGTGTGTTAATAACAGCTAAAAAAGGTTCCATATTCCACAGCCTTTTTTCCTGTTTGAATGGCAATACAATCTCAGCCCCCATGCATCCCGTTTCCTCAAAAGATATTTTATTTTCTGCTTTCATTATTTCTGCATTTGGCGCTTTTCTCTTGCTCTCGATTATAGACTTGTTTTAAACAGTTTAACATCCAAAAAGCAGCTTCTTTCATTCTTGTATGTTATTGAGTAAAATAAATAATAATTTGAACACGTGTTTTAAATCACTGTGGGTCATTTAGGTACAACATGTCAGGTAGAGCCAATAAGTGCTAAATTCCAACTGTAGAAACTCCCCAGGTCTCAGGCGTACTTTACCATAATGCCTTTCTGCAAAAGACTTCAACACCAGGAATACAGCTGGTCTGGTTATTTTAACTTCTCAGTAATGACTTGTAGAGTCATTTGAATAAAGCTCTTAAAGAAAGGGGGAAGGTTTATGCATCTATTTGGTCGTCCAGCATGGCTAACTGATCTTTCTGAACTGGCTGTGCAGTATAATGCATCTACAGGGCTGTAGTGACCCCGTTGCCTATCAAAAAAGGCAACCACGGTTGGTGATTGCTTTGTTTAGACACGTGCAATAAATGGCAAAAAATCCAGTTTCCAACATAACGGCAATTTATTTCTTACAATCGCAGCATTTCAAACATAACCAGAGCACAGCCACTTTCTCTGTCATAAGTCTATTTCCTAAATCATAGACAAAAGAAATCATAACATTCATCTTCAATCATTATCGCACGGTCAAAAAACGGTTTGCTCCTGCCTAGTCAGCAACAGCTGTATCAAGTAACCCCTGGATTATATCAACCTCTTGTCTAATTGACAGCGGCACTACGCCCCCAAGTGGTGTGAAGTTTAACAACACAAAACAATAACAAAATGCCTCTTCCAAGTTTCTCCTTACAACTTGCCATAAGTATGTGAAGATTGCTACCACTCTTATATCTGTACGGGCAATATGAAGCCAAAGCCAGCAGCCAGTTAGCTTAGCTTAGCATAGATACAGGAAAAAATGTAAAATAGCTAGCCTAGCACTGTCTTACGGTAATGCATTTGCCTTTCCTTTAAAGCTACTTTGTGCTTCAGGCACCATAAAAGTCCAATAAGTATGTCAAAAATACAATTTGTGGTTTTCCCGGGAGGTATATGCAGGCATACAGTGGTTCTTGGCACTGGAAGCCTGGCAAACATTGTAACTTTTTACAGTTTGTAGATCAAATAAACCATATATAACGTGTTAATTAGTGAACTTTAGACGTGCTGGTAGGTTGATCTTGTTACATTTGGCCAAGCTAACTGTTTCCCCCGTCTCCAGTCTTTAAGCTAAAGTAAGCTAAGCTAACTGTCTCCTGGCTGTAGCTCCAGGAGACAGTGAAGTCATTACAGTAGTATCAATCTTATTGTCTAACTCTCAGCAAGAAAGCAAATTTCTCGAATTGTCCAACTATTCCTTCAATGACCAACATTCAATGTGCATTCAATGCGCAATAGTTAAAGACCAATTTGACCTTGAGGAATTCTAAAATCTCCTCTGTACACACAAACTCTCCAGCGAGACATGTAAAGACATTAGCATGAAGCTCAATCATTTCAAATGTACTGTCCCCTCTAGGAGTCCTTGGCAGGAATGGCTGCTCTGCAAACTGACATGTGCTGTCTTCTCTACGGGCATGTCTACCCTGTCATGCCTGTCCTTGGTCAGTCACCATCCCGCCTTAGTACACATTTACAGCCTTATACGAGCACTACCCGCAAAATCCCCAACAGTGCCAAACACTGACGCCTCTCCAACTCTGTCACAAAACCCACTCTGCACTGCACGCCCATGTCAACACTTACCTGGCCAGTAAAGACAGAACCCTCATTTGTAAAGGCAAAGTGAGCCCATTCACACTCAGATCCATTCTCACATCATTTAGTCAAATTGGCCGCACACATTAAAAGTTTTCAATCCTGTCACTTTGTCACTTGTTCAAAGCGGGATGAAATAAATGTCACCAGTAAAAACAAAGCCATGCTTTTAAGAACTGCAGGCAGTTTGAGATAAAAGCAAGGAATGTGTCAAGACATCAAGAGACAAAAAACAAACTATCATCAGATTCAACAGGCATGGCTCTTTTCATTCTTGAGATTAGTTCAAGAGCAACAGTTGTCTCACGCATCAGTCCCCTATCACTATTTGGCTCTATTTTAAACCACTGAGACAGAAAGGGAAAGAGCTTCCCCTGGTAATAGTCTCACACTCACAGACATTCCTGCTACGCGATCTGATCCGCCCGCCACCAGGCCACCCTCCTTTACACACACAAAAAAAACAGACACTTTTGTTTAAGACATCTCGAAAGAAAAAGACAGTGGTGGGAGTATGTGTGTCATTCTCATTTACAGTACGCTGTATGGGCCATGGGATGGGAGTGGGCTGCTGGCCATATGGGCCAAGGACTGAGTTCTGCTGTGTGTGTGTGTGTGTGTGTGTGTGTGTGTGTGTGTGTGTGTGTGTGTGTGTGCGCAAGCACACACTTGGCAAGTGCTGCAGTAGAAACAGACCCTGCAGTAGAGTATTCTCTACTTAATATTTCAGATGTGATCATACATGACATGTCTGAAATGAGTCCAGTCATGTCACTTTTGTTTTTTTTTCTTTGCCATTCGATACGTACTGTCAGAATGATTAACTGCACAAAGAAGAGATTTAGTTTCTCTCAAAAAAGTTCTTGACTAATAAAAAAAACAAAAAACATTTATAATATCTTCTTAAATATATTTGTGTTTTGGTCAGATAAAGCAAGCAATTTGACATTTTATAGACCAAATGATTGCTCAATCAATAGATCAAATAATATGCAGATTATTCGATAATAACAATAAATAGCTGCAGGGCTAGATGTGTAGGATGCAATCTGGCAAAGGAGCAGTGGAACTGAGGGAAAAGACATCACTTGGCTGACAGCATGCTTGATTGACAACAAAGTCTATCCAACAGCCCCCAACCCACACCAAGTAATCTATAGATCAGCACGTCAACTGAAAATGGTAACAGGAACCATAGCCCAGTCTCAGTTTGCAGGAGTGAAGGCCTTTCTACTCACGGAGCTCATTGAAGTGCGTCTCCATGCCGTCGGCTCCTGGCACTGAGCAGATGAGCCTGGCCTTCAGGAAGGTGCTCCACTTGTTGACCAGACAGCAGTGGCCTCCATCATCATTCTGTATTTGAGAGGGCAGCGGGCGACACAGAACAGTTCCTCCATCACTCACTCAAACTCACATCCTCCTCTGTCTTCCTACTGAAAACAAACCCAGGTGGAGCCACCCACACACACTATACTGTACATGTCGGTTTGCAAAGCTGGGAAGCTAAGAGGAAGGGTGCTGAGATGGTAAACACTGTCTCCTCCTATTCAGACTCTTCCATCTGTGGTGGAGCGAGGCCAGAATCTATCCAAGTAAGAAAGAGCTGAGACCAGTATGTGCTTTGGATTCCTCCTCCATAATGCATGTATATTTTAATATTTTAAATGGTGGATGTTGGTTTCACATTCCTCATGCACTTTTGAAAATTCCCATTTTTGGGAGTTAAGATGTCTTCCAGGGTAATTTACAGTTTACGGCTGAGTGTATTTCTGGTGGTGTCCAGGGTGCAGTGAGTGGCAGTAAGGATATCCAGATGTGTGGTGAAATAAGAATGACAGGACCGGTTCACTGGAGGCCCCAGCAGAGCCTACTGAGAGGGGGATGAGTGTTTGTGTGCCGGGTCAGCACCTGACCCCCTCAAATAATTACAGCAGTGGAACAGCTGAGGTGACGAACACACGTACGCCACATTTTCTCACTTGTACCCGTGTTCATACACCCGCTGCAATGCTCACACATGCACGCAAGTCCATAAGGGAATGCATACACTCACACGGTATAAACACTATTAGATGCCCAAGCTTTCCAGAGACATTTGTTGTTATTTCTTTGTAACTCAGCTCGATTTGTATTTGTAGGGCGCACAGGCTTCTGTGGAGGAAGTCTAGTTTAATTGAGAAAGACTCTAAAAGAGAGTACTTTAAAGGCAGTGAGTTATTTGCTACCATTTACACTTAAAGCTTCAAGTGTTTTAGGACTACCAGGGAAAAGAGGTCAGACGATCATGGGGTCAGAGGTCAGAGGGCAACCTCCCAGACAGAGGGATGCATTGTAGACAGGAAGGTTAAAGACACATGTGGATTCCAGCATGTCAGCGTTGGCCAAACACTAGTTTGCCTCAGGAGCCTCCAGCCTGTTTTTCATATTGTTGCAGGTTTTCTTTTCATTATGTTTACACCCCAAAACAAACACGCTCCTCACTGTGTACACACCAGGCAGATGCGTCCTATACGGGACTGGGTCACGGGACTGTGGCCCATCTCAGTGGACTTCTCCCGGAAGAAGAAATACAGCTTGTCGTCATTTCTCTCTGCGCTGTCGGGGATGAGGTGAACGTGAATGAAAGTGGGGTCTGTGGGAAGAAGAGATGGTGAGATGTTCAGGCGGAGGATGAATTTGTGGAAACATCTGGCCAGAATCCTTTATAAACTCTCAGCATTTCCTGTTTATAACTTGGTGAGGGATTCTAAACACATGCAAACACCAGAATCTTTTCATTTCAGCTGGTTATTTGGAACCATGTTTGGATATTGAAACATCACGCAGGAAGGCTTCATAAGCTGGATGGAAGCCCCGAGTATCTTTCATAGGCTAAATAGGACATTTACCGTTTAACCATCTGGAGTTGTACTGATCTGTTCGCATGGCAGTCTTTGTCCCCAAAGTACGGAAAATGGCAGAGTCTGTCCCCATAAAGTCAACATAGACCCCAGCATACAGTTCACCATCTGAGAAAGAGAGAAAACAGTTTAGTGAAATTCCTTGACTCTGACATTCTAGCACCACCCTTGGCACAAAACAACAAGGCTTTTATTTCAAAATGTATATTTAGAACCTCAGGACTCTATTCTTCATCTACTTATTTATTTCATTTAGACACAAAGTGGTAAGGATGATACTGACACAAAAGATGCAAACGGTCAATCCTCAAAATAGTTTCCAAAAATGTCCTAAAAAGGAACTGATAATACAACTGTAATTTATTAGGACGGTTTTTGGAAAGGACTATGTCATTTAATATTAATTACAGGAAAAATGGAAGTGTTCAATTGACCAAGATTTAATATTCACTAATCCTGCCACACTTAGTTAGTGCTATGCCGGCTTTACATTCTATCAGGCTTTACATTCTGGCAATGGCAATGGCACATGATGCATTACAATGAAAACCGGGGTAGATTTACTACAACTACTGGATATCATTTTGGAATCTTCTCTTCGATTTCACACAGAGGTCAATAAATTCAGGCTTCTTCTCTCAATCTAACTAACATGGGTTTTGTCAGCTGAAATGACAACTATCATTATCTGTAACGAGCTAGTGTAAGCTAATTAGAAATAATTGCCTTTAGAAATAATGCTAGGTAACTACTGAGCAATCCAATTAATTGTTAATTGTAAACCACTTGGAAACCCGTCCCAACTACTAAACCACTCTAACATTTGCTGGTTCTTCTCTTAAAAGCTAAATTAAATATATTTATTGTCTTGTATTCCTAAATGTTATTGTTCTTTCCGGGATACTTCTGTGGAAACCACTAAGAATTTAAGGCACACGTAAAAAATAAAGCGTTACCAAAAACAGTGCTCAAACTTCCTGAAACAGCCTTCGCACGCACTCCATAAAGACATAAAATATGAGCACATCCATGTGTGCAAACTGACGAACGTATACAACAGCCTTGTTAAGCCACAGGAAAGTAAGGTGTTGGTCCTCCAGCTGCTGTAAGGGCCCCACCGGACAGCAGGTGTGACTGTCAGAGCCCTCAGAGATGGAGTAAGCAGACAGCAGGAGGTAGAGCGGAAGAAAACAACAAAAGAAACCACTGTCCTACCACCATTATATTCAATGTCATGGTCCTCATCAACGCTATATGAAGATTGATGATGCATCATTAAAACGTCCGCGGATGATGGGATGTCTAATGTGGTGGAGAGCTGAGCAGTCAGTGGCCAATGCTGAATCTATTGTTGTGGCACAGCGGTCTTAATCCTTATCAACACTAACTACAGTGGCCCTTGTATGATGCTAACTGGTGGAAGTGGGAGATAAATCCATCTTGGATGACAGTACTGGTTCCATACTGGTTCAGCTGGCACGGCGCTAATGTGGGAAAGCATTGCCAGTGATTTACACCCGCTGTCTCACCCCACAGAGAGGAGATCGCCTTTCACTGGTGGCAACTGTGTGGTCTGGAGCTGAATAAGTGACCTTGGGTAAAGGGACAGAGGACACTGCCTTCGTGAATGCTACAACACACAATAAGCTTTGAAATGATCACTGAAGTAAAGTAGACGATATTTATTTTCAATATTTTGGTCCAGTGACTTTACTCCAATATTACACCCACATCATGACACTAACACAAGCGTCTTTGTAAGGTGTAGGGCCACTATAAGCCTCCAGAACCGCTTAGGTTTTGGAAGGATGAACATCATTCTTCCAAAAAATATTTCCTCATTGAATGTTTTTTTCCACATTATTTTCATACCCATCAGACCATTCACCGACCCCTCGTTCCCTCAGGGGAAGAGTCTGCATTCATTATTCGTTTATGCATTTTTTCCCTTTCATTTGTTACCCGTCTGTAAATATAATGCTAAACTATGTAAGTACATGTTTACCACATGTGCAAGTACTTGAGGCTCTGTGGGAAAGAAAACTGTATACATGTGGGAATAAAGATCATTTTACTCTTCAAATGGTGATAAAAGCGTTGAAAAGCTTTCCCAACATATCCTACGTATTTTGATTGGAAGACACTAATTCCCCAGTGAGGGATTCACATATTAATAGGCACATATTAATGTGCCCATCTCTGCCCGAACAAGAAAATATTCCTGAGGATATAATGATAATGCTGATTCGTCTTAGCAGCTCACTGTGGGAAATAGGCACAGAATGGAAAGGACACTCGGCCTGAAATTCTTGACTTCTTCGATGGCAGACGATAAATATCTTCTGCAAAAATATAAATGGTGAGCAGAGAGAAGGCCATATAAAGAAACAGGAGTTAAAAGATGCACAATCCATATGGGATGACACTGCCATTGCTATGAAGACCGCTGGCCCTTTCTATACCCGTGCCCTCATGTGACCAAACCCAGATGATACTCACTGATCAAAGCTGACACGCTGTTGAGATTCGGGTCATAGGAGCACTTTCCTTTCCCAGATTCCACTTTGCCCGGCTCCAAATGAAAGATTTCTTCCTGAATGGAAAAATCATATGGAGACAGCAATAAATTCAGCACTCTTGATCTTGTCACTGTGATTCCCTTGTGCAGGGAAAATGAGGCAGCGAATGAGCTCCCTCTGAGTCCTGTGGGACCTACACGGCCTGATGGGAGATGAAGTATTAGAATAATGAGCGTGCGTTCATACAGAAAAATACATGCGGTGGGCAAAGCAAGGAATTTCTAATCCATCTTTACACCACTCTACTGCAGAAAACAATGTGTCGTGGGCTGCTTCTCTCGGCTAATAAGCTGCATGCCAAATATCTCTCAGCTTCGTGGCGCCTATGGCTGTGCAGGCCTACTGCTGACACCTGTAACCCAGCACAGATGTCTGATGCTCACTGCTAGTGGCATCCCTGTACGCACGCACTGGAGACGTGATTGGCAGGAATTTGCGTATGAGAGCGGGGGGGGGGGAAATGAATCGGTGGCATGCGATGACATGTCCTGTAGCCACGCCTCACGGACCAATCCCCATGTTTAACTCCCAATGGGTACAGAGATGGAGACATCTCTGTCACTGTCCATCAGCTCTAAAGCAGGGGAGAGAACATGGCACTGGGCCAAACTCACTTCATTGGATCATACACGCAGCCTTGTGCAATTCCCTACTCATCTTTGATTAAAATCACCACTCGTGCAAGTAAGGAGGTGCTGGCAGCTCACTCCCAGCCATGCCAGATGTCGATGTGTAAAAAGGTCACAAACATTTATGTGTACCAGAGGGAATCTGTGGCCTGAGCATGTTTTTACAACCCTGCTGTAAAATATGACCCTTCACAAAAGTTGTGCAACATATTTTAAAATAAAATTTGACCGGGAAAAAAAAAACTTTTCAAACATTTTTTAAATTGCCACACTTCCCCTAAAACCTTTATGTCCTACAAGAGACCCTCTCTGTGTTTCAAAGTGCTTGGAGAGCTCAAACAGCAAATAAATGTTCAAGTATGTGGCTCTTTTATTTCCTTTGCTGCACAGTTAGTTGGCTACAGATGGCTGGTGTTTGCTCTGGGCTAACAAAGCCCGCTGTGGGAGTGGGTCGAATCAGATGCTGACTAGCCCTGCCGCCTCTGTGGGAGAGACTGCACCACATTCCTACAGGAGGTGGAGGGCTCGCTGCGGTGAAGGCTGATGGGTGGGACATCCTGCATTGTCTCAGATAAGCGGGATGAATGACTCGCTTATCTGTTGTTCGTGGGCGATGCTAAATATATGCTGAATTAAAATGAATATGCCATGCATTGAACAGCAGTGAAAGCGTTTTTAATTGAATTTGAGCCGAGCAAAAGTCAACAGAATTTTGTAGCAGCCCGAGAAGCAATAGCCACTTGAAAACTCCGCTTTCATGCAAAATATGGCATTTAACACAAATGCAAAGCACAAATGGACAATGACGGATATGAAAAAAGGGTGATCAGACAATGACGATTACACAAAGAAAGAAAATGGGTGAAACTAAATGAGATGACATTAAATGCAATCCCAGATTACACGAGACTTTAAGATTGTGCAAGGACTGGAAGAGATGCATGCCAAATGTTACGGAGATAAACGAGTGGTGGCCAAGTTAAGGATGGTGGTGGTGACAAAATGTGCACGGACACAAAGAGAAGGGAGCATGCTGCCGGTGACCACGAGCCCAGGCATTGTGCAGGGCTGCGGTGCAGACAGGGCCCACATCGCACCTTGAGTCCAAGTGTGTCGTGCACCGCGCTGGGTTCAGCTGCGCGGCTAGCCCTTCCTCTGGCCTGGGCCATCTGCAGATACATGGACGTCTAAAAACAGGAGACAGTAGCACAGTCTGGATGTTACGCCACTGAAGAGGTCAGGCCTCCCCGACCTCAACTTGTATCTCTTGAATCCTTCCTGACTTCAAGGCAGAGTGGGAAACTCCTCAAACCAATACTACTGAAAATAATAGTATGGAAGTGCATGAGGAACATATAGACGTGTGTGTGCAAGATTTTGCAGGGAGCATGTGTAGCTTTATTTGACCAGATGGTGCCCTATCCTGCGGTTGAGTCAATAAAGGCTCTCACAGTATGCTACATACATTCCCCTCAAAGCTGCTGCCAAAGCTAAACATTTGGCTTTGACCGTTTACAAAAGCTACACGGCTCCTACTTTAAGCACTGGGGAACTTAACAATATACCCTGCAGTGGGATAATCAAATGACAACAATCTGTCTGAATGTGGAACTTAAAAAGACAAAAACATGGATTTGTGTGTGCATACGTTGGCGTAGAGTGCATCATATTATGTTTTTGCAACCACGGTCGACTCCCCAGCCCAGCAGAGGAAAGGTGGTCACGGGGGGAGCCGGACCTGTCCGTTCAATGTGACGGAGAAAGAAACAGCCCTCTCATTAATGGACTAGAACTGGAACATTCCACTGGCACCCCATAATGGGAGCTCCCACTTCCAATTACCCAACGTCTCACATGGCAGAGGCTGGCGGGTGGCCTGGATGCATGAAGGGGTGGATGGATAGGTGAGGGAATGGATGGAAGCCCTTCGTTAGTGAAGGGTCATGTAGGAACCGCATGCAACAGGGGACTCATGCAAAGTCGCGCTTGCCGTTGCGACTTTTCTGCCCCGTACTGTATATCTCGAGGGAGAGTCCAATGGGAAATTTACTTTTTATTTATCCCCTTTTAAAAACTCCCCTGGTCATCATTAGGGAACAAGTGTGATATTTAAAGGAAGAGTGAGGTGTTAAAGGGGAGTAACGCGAGGTGGCGATGCCTGGCTTGGTTTAGGAAATTCAAGAGGTCCCATTAAAAGGCTGAGACTAAACAGAGCAGCTTTAACAGCTCACTGGGGATGACAGCTGTGCGCTGGTGAAGCTGTGCTGGCTGCTTTGCCAGACGCGGAGACATGGTACCTCAAGCAGGCTTAATGATGGAGGAAAATCGTAAAGGGCACCTAGCGTAAGGTGGATGGAGAGCAGGAGCTTGGGTAAGAGGAAAAAGAAAATAGGCCACATTATGCCATTCATGATGCAGAGGGAGAAAGCTGTTTTACTTTTGCTGAGTTGATGTACTGAGATATAACCTGCTTGGCTTGTACATTACTCAAGTCTTTAATACTAACCTGAGGTTTGCGTCCACGGTTGACAAAGGTACAGACTGGATTGTAGGCTCCTGTCCCACAGATGTACAGCTGAGTCCGGTTCCATGGCTCCACCAGACGGATAAAGTTTGCACACTCCTCCTGGAGACACAAAGACCAGAGTCAATTAACCTGCAATAAACATCTAAATGAAAAGCCGTTCGTAGCCATATTTTACCGGTGCACCTCCTGCAGATTTACCGAATGCTCACGTCTAAGTGGTAAAAATAAACCAGTAATATTGGGTATATCAAATTATCTGCCAGTAGTGTTGTGCTCACCACCCTGGCCTGGCAGAGAGGAGGATGGTGAGATTCAATCCATTCCTGTCTCCTTGGCGAGACAGAAGGGAACGAGCGCTTTTACTGGGCCAATTTTGAACCTCGCAGGTGATTTTTCCTCTGTGAACAATGAAGGGAGCTGTATACTTTTCAGGCTATGCTTTTAAAAAGCGACATACTTTCTTCTTTTTTTTAGCCCATCAAGTTGATGGAAATCACCTGAGCTGAACGACCCTGCTGAGTTTATGAGCGCTGTCAACAGGCGTACTTACATTGGCGTCCTTCCCACTCACAAGGCACTCCATCCGTCTTCGTTCGGACACCGGCCAGTGGATCTGCGATGGGGGAACAGAGGACATTTTACAGTTAGAATCCAACCGAATATACAGTACCTAGTACCTAGTATCAGTGGCCTTTATGAGATTTTTAGGGTAAAACGGCCAATATTATACTTTTTGGGATTGTCATAACCCAATTACAGTGTTTTAATGACCTGAAACCAGAAAAAATGTGTACTCCAAGAAAAACTAGATGTGAGCTAACCAACATGGCTGGAACCCTAGAACAGAACATTTTACCCTTGTGGCGCTGAGGTAAAGGCGCTTGTTTCATTGCAGTGTAACAGCCAGAGTCTTACAATATGCGGTTCCTTGTTGATGTCATGGAGGTCCAGGGACAGGATGTGGTCCTTGCTGCCAACGTACATACGGTCATGGTCCTCGTCCATACGCAGGATCCGGTAGTCGGATGTGTTGAGGAGGTAGGCGAAGTGATGAGCAGTACCGGTGGATCTCAGCTCTGTGACGAGACACAAATATACCCATTAATGACAGCTGTGGTGCACATGCACATTTTCCCACACACATGCGTGTACAACTGGCACATTCCTCGTGCCGCTCCTGCATACCCGGCGTGGAGTTATCTGATGGGTTTCCACCAACACTGCTGTAACTTAACACCGCACATTAGAGACAAGTGCTACTGAGTGTCTGTCACACTGTGTTGATGGCTTAATACCGCCGGAGTGGATCAGAGGACCTAGAAAGTCGTCGATGGCTTTCTGTTACTACCAGTCGGAAGTCAGAAAAGACAGACACGGTAGACTGACTTATAGATATGTTTACTACAGATTACATCAAATGGAAATACACATATACTGAGTTTAGGTTTAAACAGCTTCATCCCTTTTTGGACCCTGCACCCTGAAGGTCAGCGCCTTTGGTAACACAATGCAGTCAACTAGTCCTCTCATGTCGAGAGTAACCCGATCTTCCTATAGCTCTGTGTTGGAGTGTTTGTTTGATATACTCTCCTTGGTTCAGCAACTACGTACAGACAGGGCAGAGAGGCCACTGCTAAGACAGCAAAGGCCCCATGCCACACCGTAGACAAACACACACTCCTCCGCAATCTATAGGGTAAAGGCATTGGAGGGTGGCCCTCACATATTGTTGGACAAACACAGAGGTTTCACTCAAACAGCAGGAAAGTCCCGTTTTACTGTTTGGCTTTATTCTACAACCAACAGACCACAGAAAGCTGAAACAGGGAACCACACTTTGAGGTTAACCCAAGTTCTTTCCTGTTGATTTAGCAGCCAAAAATGTGGTGAAGGGAAACCAGATGATAAACTGTCAAATATGGTTAGCTTTGTTTCACTATTTACAAATGATATATCAGAACAGAGGCGTGCCGGTGTATAATAAAAGGAAGGCCGTGTGAAATCAATGTGAGGCGTCAGACCTAAAAAGCAATACCCAAGACTTGTAAAAATAAGAATCATCTCAAGATTCGAAAATGTTTCGAGGCAGTTGATGAATAACCACACGTTTTTTTTGCAAGCTCTGTATGTGCAGTCATGTTCAGTATGTTGAATGAAGTTGCTGGAAAACATTCCTGTGAGGTTGTTAGGTGGTGCTGCGGAAGAGGTCTGGACACCAAGGCATGCAAGGCCATCAACATGTCCACCATTGCGACTTAAAATAAACACCATCTCGAGACCTTTTCAAACAGACTCCCTACTGAATCCGATATTACCGGTCTTTCCTGCCAGATCTAAATTTAACACGGGGTTATGTCAATAAGCAAAGATTAATAGCATTAGATTTGCTATATTTGTACAGTTTGATTTAATAACTGTGCCCACCAGAGGAATGTTTACGGATCAGCCAGGTGATTGACAGCTGTCGGAGCCCACGGCAGAGGACATGCAACATGTGGTCGGACCCTGTGATTATTTGTGTTGGAGACTTAAGCTGAATGATGAGTCCCCATACACGCTAGCTGTGTTTATGTGTGCGTGCCGATAGAGTGAAACACACCGGATAAGTTTGCATTGTACACGCACGCACATTCCGAGGGCCAGTCGAAGCCCTTCCTGAAGCAGGTTGTCAGCAACTCCTCAGTGTGTGCGTGTGTGTTTGTTGTCAGAGAGTAGCGGGACGGGACCATCCGTCAGCTGACGAGAGAATGTGAACAGTGCCGTGCAACAACACTCCCCATAGAGAGCCGCACAAAACACATATGTCATCTAATCTCGTAATCATGCAATAACTCCCATATTCTGTTCTGAGCGTACTCTACAGCATGTCCAAATGCTACATCCCAGCAAAAACATCTTTCCTCACACCTTATCCTCCATACCTAATTGTAATGTAGACTACATCACGCAGAGCTATGCCTATTAGATGAAGGTGTTATTGCAGAAATCGAACCATGCAGAAAACCTCAGTCTGTTGTTATGAAAGAATGAGTCAGAGCTGAGTGACGCTGCAAGGTTTTACATATGAAGCTCAGGCTGAAGCTTGAATACCATTGAGCCTTCTGATAACAGAAGAAATGGAACTGCTGCAACCTCTTACTGTGAGTGTAAGGGTGCTTTCACACACGTAGTTTGGTTCATCAAGGAAGAAATAAAAAATACAATGTTGAATTTTCTGGTCCGGTTCCTGTTCACGTTGACTTTTTACAAACAAACCGAGAAGAGTCAACATGAAGTTATGCAGACTGACAGGTAACTAGTTGATTATACTGTATACATGATTGGACAGTTTTGGCGATTGTCATCCGGCATCAGCAGAACCGGTGTGGGGAAAACAAATTCTGATTTATGCAGCACTTAAATGTTTGTGATGTGATAAATGTATGTACTTTAGCTCAAATACCTTTGATCACGTGCATAATTGTTACCAAATAATTTGGTTGGTCCGTTTGCTTTCACACCATAAATGACCCATTAACCATGCAAATTTTAGCGAACATAGAGCATAACATGTTATAAAGAATGAAAGAAGGAAAAAAATGAAGTTCAGCTATTAGACATCATTCTCTTTTCTATCAGCCTTTCTGAGCTCAGTCCCAAAGTCAACCGTAGCCTCAGGCAGAGGCACATGGCATTGTGCTCCAATGAAATGTTGATAGAGGACGTATAATGGCAGCGGACTGAGCTCGGCTGCTACACTGCCCTGGGGGTCAGGCCGGCTGTGAAAACAAGACCAGCAGGCCCCTGGACTGAGGCTGGTGCCAGGCAAACACCCGGTCACAACCAGCCTGGAAAGACATGCAGGGAGAGACTGTGCTGCTGCGTGCCAGATCAAGAGGGATGCTGAGGAGGGACTACGCTGAAAAAGATGGAGAGGAATTGGTAGGTTGCGTTAGAGTGTGTGGTTATTCCCTGAAGGCAGCAGAGGCATACTTTTGCTATATTAATAACAAATTGGCCAAGCTAAGTTACAAATGACGAAATACTTAAGATCCCTGATCTGCTCAACCAGTCACAGATACATTCGACTTGCGCTCTCAATCCACTGTTTCCCCCTGCGACACGCAACTACACACTCCCAGTAGCAGATTACAATTTTGAACAGGAAAGGCTCAGAGTGGCTGCACTGCTGTGCTCTTTGTCAGCCACATTAGGGCATGACAGCATTTTCCGTACACACAGACTTATCCTGGAGATTTAGAGGCCGGGAGCAAGTGTGTCTATTAGAGCCAGATCAACTCTCAAAGTAGCCCATTACTGCGTGTACGGTTTGGGTTCACTCTGGGGGGTCTGTACGCGCACAGCGGGGGCTTTGTTTTTCGGGAACGCACCGCTTCCCCCCCTGTGGAATGGCAATGGCTCTATTAGAGGTGAAAGTAAGCCGGTGAGGGAACCTGATCCCAGCACTCAGCGTCTCTCCCTGTACTCATTCACTTCCTTCTCTATGCCAGTACGCCATGCAGTCGCAAAGAAATAAGTTGGGTTTTTTTGTCTCATTTTCAATCTTTCATGTACCCAAGTAGTGCATGTGTGGTAGTACACGGAAAAGGTAAGCAATTACACAGGAGAGAGCTCTCATTCCAGATCCGGTCCGCTCTCCTCAGTCTGCTGGACACAGACAATCCTCTCCTCTTTCCCAGCATCTCAAGGTGCTGCCGGCTGACAGTCTGCTGCCGGTTCCCACATCTCAACATACTAATCCTGCAGCCAGAAAGGTTTTTGCTGGAGTTTGAGAACAGGGAGGTGAGTAAGATGAGTCCTGAAAAAAACTCTATAGTTTAATGTCAGTTTAACAACATCTGAGCCAACGGATGTAAAGAGCTACAGAGCTACAGGTGATGCACGTTGTGAGAGGCAGATTGAGACGCTACGACGAAGCTTCTGGTTAGGCAAGTACTCAAGCACTCAAGTACTGTACTTGAGTGCAGCAAAGTACTGTTGTGAGTTACTTTACGTGATTATTTTCCTTTTTTCCTTTTTAAAGTGATGCTTGTTGAGTTTTGGCCATTAGAGCTGGATTTGGTAATCTTCTTCAAGAATATTTTTCGTTATATTTGTTGAAATGCTCGTCAAATCCGGACAGCAATCAATAAATCAAATGCTCTAATAAAACAGGCTTATTACAGTCCTGCTGTAGCAGGACTGTAATAAGCCTGTCCAATCATTTCCTTCACCCTTGGCATACATAAACATACATGCCCAGATGCCTCCAGGGGATAATCATAAGACTCTCTACGCACTTAAACCTTTTAAAACGCAGTGTATCCATACACACACCATGGCTAAAACGTCTCACACACACCATCACTACCTGCGCCACCTCAACCGCTGAAATATTGTGTTTGCATGAAAAACAAAATACCGATTTGTTGAGCAGGGAAGCCCTTCCAGCAGCGCTGAAGCCGGAGCCAACAGTAAAACAAGGAGCCAAATAGCAAAAAGTACACAGATGGTTTATTTTATTTATTGGCCAATATATTTTTCATTGCATTCATTAGACTTATTTCATGAGATTGAAAACCGCTTGAGGTGAGCGCCCGAGTTCTTCAGTCACTGTAAATTGTGGTTTGGTTAATTGCAACACTGTCGTCCTGAGATGCATGCTGGCAGACTTGCGCAAGAAGGCGTGTCTCTTGCTGAACCCGGA
The DNA here is from genome assembly GCF_050575085.1 of Anarhichas minor. Lineage (NCBI taxonomy): Eukaryota > Metazoa > Chordata > Actinopteri > Perciformes > Anarhichadidae > Anarhichas > Anarhichas minor. The sequence continues at coordinate 5,991,322 of NW_027466467.1, read as the reverse complement.
GCTGAAGCAGTGGAGCTGGTGAGCAAGCAGCTTCTAGTACAATACAGTGGTTGTGCTGGGAAGCACTGGACGTGTCCCGCCATCCCATCGCAGCCCCTTTCCTCAGACCATTATAAATAAGACTAGTATTTTTGTCAGCTTGCCTGGTTAAATGAGGTATAGAAACACAGAGGAGAGGCATGCCTCACTGTCAGACTGAGCCAGCCCTCCTCCTCCTGAGAGAATACTTGGCTGCTGACGGTGATCTCCGGGGCTGCAGGCCTGCATGTTATAGCATATCTCTCCATCTTAAATTAATAGCCAACGGGCCGAGTTTACTTTTGGAAATACGTTGGGACAGGAAAAGTTCCCTGGCACACGGTGCACTCTCAAGATCACATCTCCAGAAATAAAGAGAAGCACACTGGTGAATGCCGTCTTATACGACATGATTTCCCACCACGCTGTCACACAAGGGAAAAAGGAGACTGGATTTTATATATAATATTCAGCTGTTAATGCATCCACCTAACATCAGAACTTCCTCTCATTAAGGAACGATTACTGCATCCAGCGTGACTTAGCATTACTTAGCCCACCCCACTCGTAACTTTCCTGGCAGGTTCGCAAGAAGCATCGTGCAAGAGATTGGGTCATGGAAAAACTCCGGACTGCGTGTTTAAACAAAAACATAGAAAAGAGAGAGAGAGGGAGTGAATACACATCCTGGCACTTGACAGAGCAGCGCAGTCGCTGCATGACACTGATATGGGTGTTCCACCCCACTGCATATTTCTCTGCTTTCAAATTGGGTAAATTAAAAGTGCAGGCCGCTGCCAATGACAGTGCAGAGCATGTTGCAGCTTGAAGCCTACTGAGAGCGTCCGATGGTGAAGAGGATGGGGGATGGGGATGGTGATGGGAAAGAGATGAAAAGTTTGCGGTCTGTTGCTTTGACACTGAACAGGAAAGGAGCGATGAGCAATATGGAGGGTGTAGCAATCACAAGCTCGATTCACGGGGCTGTGTTTTTTCCCCTGGTGGAACGTGTGGTTGATAATTAGAAAACTGCAACCGCTGCACCAGGTGTCCTACTGTCCAAAGATCAAGGCAAGATAACAGTGACGCACTAAAGCTGGAACACATAAGCTATGATGCATTCTTCTCAAACAAAGCTAAACTAAAAAACTCCCGTCCTCTGTGGTTGTGTAATAAAGCGACAGAAATACCCCGCTAGCCCCTGGCGCATCACAAACAACTCTGCACTACCTGAGCAGCGTCCCGAGGCAGTTTCCAAGCCGTCAGAAAGAGGTGTGTTCGTTCACACGCACGGCACCGGAGTGACAGGAGTGATAATTAGGGTGTTTAAGAGGGGGGCGGGAGGGGTGGCGTGCTCTCACACATCAAAGGCAGCACTTGTCAGGAATCCTGGCCAAATATTTTGAATGCCGTCAACGCAGAGGAGGAAAACTCCAGTTTAAGACGGTCTTATTACCCTGCAGGAGGCACGCTTCATTTCAACAGCAATGATGGAGCTACGCGACAGAAGACGCGTTGATTTTTTGGAAAAATTGCAATGTTGCCGAGTTGGCAGTTGGGTCCACTTTTAACAAGGAGCTGTAATGAGTTGAGACGCCACAGGTGAATGTGTCTTGCTGGACACGGCCAGCATTTTTCTTCTGGAAGGCTCAGGTTTCCTCATTAATTTGTATGAGTCTTAGTCTTAGTCCCTCTTGAGCACAGAGGGAGGGAGCGTTGAGTTAGTCTGTTTCCATCCAACTGTAACGATGCCTTCGTAGTAGATTTCTATCGATCTATCTATTGCAAACATGACTATTGTTCTGAGTAGGAAAATATTCTGTAAGTGGTGCTTTGGTCTGATTTGAATAAGATGGGGAAATTACTACTTAGTTAAGGCTAATTAAATAGTTACTATGAGTAACTTTTAACTGTTTATTAGTCAGTCTCAATTCAATACCGATGCTTCTATATGACCTACGTAAGTAAACTAAACGAGACCATCAGTGAGAAGATTGTCATCTGTGCCACCGGGTCTGATTCCATATGCAATCATGCCTCAGGCAGCCTCATGTCGTACACGGACAGACCCAAATCCGCCTTCGCTGCCGCCTTCGACCTGCAGTCAGAGCTCCTGCGGGAGGAGGTGTTGAGCTCTGTGCACGGCAGCAGCGGCAGCAGCGCCAGCAGCGGCAGCAGCGCCAGCAGCGCCAGCAGCGCCAGCAGCGGCAGGAGCGGCGCTTCACCGCTTTATGCCGGAAGCTCTCTAAACCGACCGCACACTGCTTGAGCCCAGGCCGTATTGCTGGGCTCGCTGGAGGGAAAGGTGGTACAGAACCAGAACCAGGATTGCACGGGGAAAACTGTCAGACTCTGCTGCAGTACAATGATAGGCTTTCTAAAAGGACTCTGGTGGTCAGAAACACGACAGCTTTTGTCCACAGTGACCACCGAAATCAGCACAAAATGAAAGTTCCTCGTAGTAGCTTTAAGTTGCAATTTAAATGTTTAACTGTTGACTTTGTGTAATATTTTACTGATGGGTGTAAATTAATTTGCACTTTCTTACAAAGTGTCATGACAAAACTGTAAAAAAAACAAAAAAAAGTACAAGCATCTTCTTGTTTTTTGTGTACGTTTCACAAACTGTGACAATGTGTTTTCAGATGAGTTCTTTGAGTTGAGTTTGCCTGATTTTTACTGAATTTACACAGTAAGAGTGGAGTTGGCTTCTTTCCAGACACTTGTATCTGAGAGCCCCTGTGGTTCTCTCTCTTATCTTAATCTAGCAAAACTTTCTCAGAGTGATTTCCTGTATCTGCAGGATAAGGAAGCGCCTAATATAGGGGCAATCACTGAGCTCACGAACATGGAGATGGAGATTAAATGGCCCTCTTCTGCATACGAACAAGTGTGTGGCCTCTGAACTGGCACCTGCACTGCCAGCTTGTTAGCAGAGTCATTTCTAATCAGGGACTCTGTGGGCACACAGTGGCTCCCCTTCACTCTCCTTCAACAGCTCTTCTTCAACGCGACTTGTCTTCGTGTCAAACATTTACATGAGTTATTTGGGCTTGTGTAAGCTGCACGCTTCAAAGCCAGTAGAGAAGTGGCACGGTCGTTAAAGAATGCCTGTGTGATTACTGGAGGGTGGGTATAAGGTTAGCTGCGCCGCTAAATGAAAAGGAACGATAACAGCATGTGAACGCAGCAGCTGCTCGCCTCGGCTTAGTCCCTCTGTGGGACGGGGGATAATAAAAGCGGTCAGAAGGCTCGGCCAGTGTGACACATCAGATAGGACGCGTCACTCAGCAGATAACAGATATGCAAGGGCACAGGATCCGGAGATATGATCTGACCCACTGGTAAATGCCGGAGAGCCTGGAACACAAAGGAATGGTAATGTTTTGTGACGTGGTCAAGCTTCGCTGAATCCTCTGTGTGTGTGTGTGTGTGTGTGTGTGTGTGTGTATGTATGTGTGTGTGTGTGTGTGTGTGTGTGTGTGTGTGTGTGTGTGTGTGTGTGTGTGTGTGTGTGTGTGTGTGTGTGTGTGCATCTTGGTGGCAAGACTTAGCTTGCTGCTAGGAGAAAAACCGCAGACATAACAGCTTGCCTGTACAAACACCTGCCTCATACATACAAAGCATCAACACAAGCACCTCTGCTCGCTGTCATCTTACTTCAAACTTGACATTGAAAAGACAAGACAACCAGAATGGTATCTCACGACACTCAACAAAGTCATTGCAAAACTGCAATCATCATTATGATTCCAGTCGGGATTATCTGTCTCAGTTTAGAGAGTAATTTAACACTAAATCCACTTTTTTTTTGTTAAAAAGGTAAAATTGTATTTTCATTGTTAATTTATTAATCATGGTGTTTTTTTAAAGTGTTATTCTTCTTTTTACACAAAAAATGTGTTAATTCTGTCTTCTAGACCCTTGCGGGCATCAGGGTTCAGACGCGTTCAGAGAGATTTCAGAAGGGGGCGTGTTCACGCTAAAACGGGGTGTCAAGTTACTGGGTGGATGGATGGGTCAAAAAAACACAGTCATTTTACGTAACATTCTTAATTGCCTGATTTACTGAACTTATGTAATTTAAACCCAAACCATGATCTTTTCCGAAACCTAACCAAGTAGTTTAGTTGCCTAAACCCAATGATGAGTTGGGAATGAGAACGCGTTAGCAATTACTATTATTATTATTCCAAAGGCGGGATATGACTTTTGTCCAGCCTCATCGTAAGCATTTCATAAAACTGAACTCATTGGTACGTACAAAATGTTTTTAGTTTCGGAACGTTTTGGTGGACGCAGCCCGAAATCCCATGTCAGTAAGGTGTCGGGGTGGAGAGGGTTTTCAAAGCCCACATAATTTGACAGCATGAAATGAATCCCGAAAACAGAATCGTGGTAAAACACGGTCGGGGACTTGACTCCCCGCTGGGCTCCACCGGCTGTTAAACCACAATAAAGTGAAGCTACATGGCTATTCGTGGCAAGTTGTTTGTATCCTGTTGCTGTGAGCGCCCTCGCTAGGGAAAAGGTGTGACCCTCTTTTGTCTCAACACATGTCGAATGTGATCTGTCATAATGGATACGCACTAAGAGCGCTGCCGTATCACATATCATTAACCACCGCTCCTCCTGACCTCACTGTATCCACGAGTTGCAGCATGATGCTCAGTGGGACGTGACATCTTACTGCTCACCACTGTCACCACCTCGTTACCACTCCCCTGCCGACCTGGGGGACTCACCCACTCTATAATTAGGAGCCACTGTAGTGCCCCGCCCATCCTCTGTCCAACCCCCACCCCACTCACTAATGGCACCAATTTGTATTCACTGTCAGCTCTGATGAGCTCTCATGCGGAGAACTGGCCTTATCACATCGCTTCTGGCTCCCATCACCTAAGCCCCTCTCCCTCTGCCTGCCAAGCCCCGAGCGCTGACGGACAGGCGCAGAGGCTGAGGGGGGCGGGGGTGGGTTTGTGGGGAGGAGGTACACATTTGTCTCCATTTTCATGTAAACTCTTGTAACAGCAGACAGACGTGCTCTGCCACAGAACTGGTTGAACAAGAGGAGATTCAGAATCTCTGACCAAAACTTTCACCTGTTTCTTCTTTTAAAATCTTACGTGCACCGTCGGACCCCTCTCCAAACAAACGAACACCTTTCTCCCTCAATCTTCGCAAAAACGTATGAAGGCGGAGATCCAGCTGAGGAGGATGTAAAATGTGGAGAACTAATAGGGAAGGAGATCCTCCCGCGAGAGTCTCGATCTAATCGCACACATCTGCACAAACATGTCTCTGTTTTAACTGACATGTGTTTTTATAAAAACAGTCTCCAGCTCAGCGGTGACACATCTTGCCCCGTTCCCATCCCACATGTCAATCCCTTCGATCCCTCTGCAACTTCTTCGTACCGACTGTTTTTGTGAACCGATTGCATCTGTCAGTCAAAAGGGGACTACAAGTTACTGCGTCCATCTAAAGCAATCTGTGCTCTTTAGATTATTTCAAATGGTATATACAAACGCCCCAAACCTGCGCTTGGATGAAACCTGCGCTTGGATGAAACCTGCTTTCTGCAAATGCTAGTCAGCAGGGCTTCTGCAGCCCGGGCCAGGAGACTCGAGGAGGTCAGAGGCCGCTGGGCAGCAGTGGCAACGCTTTATGTTCTGGTTTAATCTGGGATTAGCTCAGGGTCAGGGTTATCTCTCCACAGCCTGTGTGGAATCAGGAAACAGGGATTGCCTGGGGTAAAGTGGCATTACTGGATGGCTTGTCCAGAATCGCAATGAGCCTGTGTTCAACAGGGGTAAAGGAAAGAAAGAAGGAGAGAGAGAGAGAGAGAGAGAGAGAGAGAGAGAGAGAGAGAGAGAGAGAGAGAGAGAGAGAGAGAGAGAGAGAGAGAGAGAGTGAGTGTATGTTGAGAATTGACTCACTGGGCTCAGGGTTCCAACCTCTCTGCCATCACTCTAACAATTCCCAGCCCTGAGTTCCAGCTCAGTGGAGATCCACATGTGAGTTACAATACCCAATGAATCACTGGTATATGCTATCTGTCCAGCCACAGTTACACTATGCGCATACCTCCTTGTTTAGCCTGCTAAATCCATTTTAATGCTGATTTAGTACAGAAGCCAGAGGAGGCAAGGTAGGCAAGCATGCACTCAAATGTTCGCATCAGAGAAACAAACGTAGCAGCGCTGCAGAATTAGCAGGAGAACTTTTGGGGGAGCAGCCACAAAGACTAAACATAAAGCCCCGACTGAGAGAGCTCTGTTACCTTTACCCTCCCTTATCTTTACCTGGCATGTCTCAACCATACTGTCTGACTATAATCCCCACATAGTGGACAAACTCAGGGCCAGGGACACACTCTAGAGTCTCTGGTTCTGCTGTCTGCTTCCAGAGGACGTGTGGTCAGCTGGGAGAAACAGTCAGCTACAAGACCAGAACAGACTGGTTGTAATGAAGATGGATCTCTCTCAGTCTCCCTCTCTCTGTAAAATGTTAAGGCTAGTGAAAATGGAGCAGTCTTACACACTATGGGAAAGTTAGAAGGAAAAAATACTGAAACCCTGCTTTGCTGTACCAAACAAAGAACTAGACTACATAAGGGAGAGAGACTGAACAATTAGTTAAGGACAGTAGTTCATTAAAACAGGATTGATCTGCGGCCTCGTAGCTCTTTATAACACAAATTCAGTCTCTAAGTTTAGTTGTATCCAAATTTACGAAAGCTGTTGTCACATTTCAGCAAGGTTCCTTTTGTAAGAACCTGCTCAGGGGTTTCCATGGAAAAACATGTACTTTTCATCATGAATGACACTCATACATATCATTAAATGTTGACATTTCTGGTTTGACACAGAATATCTTCTGCTAATGTCAACTGCCAGACATAACAAATTGCATCAAAAGGCATCAAAAATGCATTTTTTTTTAAAGCAGCCACAGGCTGACTTCAAAATGAGGTTTTCTATTCTCTTTTTCCTTATTAACTTCATGTTGACTGTCTTCCACGCTGTGCTCTGGTGAAGAATGTCTGCATCCTCCAAAGTCCAAGTAGTTTCCATCCAAATAAGGTTTTATTTGTAACAACGGAGCAACATATTGTCCTTGAAAACAGCGAATTTAAAGAAAAGGCTTTCTTGGCAGCTATAATCCACCAGTGAGAAAACTGCCGCGATGCGACAATAGATTTGTGTGTCTCTCAGGTGCATCCTGACAGGCCAGTGGGAGATTTACAATTGAACAGACACAGGATATAGCAACCTAATGTATGTGACAACAGTGGCCCACTATCGTGCCCTGTGGCTATGAAAGCCTTATTTGTTGGAGCTGTGTGGGGTCACAGTGTGGGAGGCCAGTTGTTCTAGCCCCCTTTCCTTATAATGACAGGAAGGCAGGACAGATTGTGACAGCAGCCATTGTGGCTCTGCTCCAGGTCTCTTCCTCCCACCAGGCTCCCGCTGCTCCTTCAGTCCAGAGTAAATGCATGTGGTGTAACCTCAGCGCTTATCTTCCTGTTCCTCCAGCCCAGTGACCAGGAATACATGTTGGCATGCTATTTTCTGCAAAGCAACGAGTGTGTGTTGGGCCATGGAAGCCTTTACCATTTTATATGCCATGTAAAGTTTCTCCGGCCTATCATCAGTTATACTTGACAAGAGGCAGATGATGTTGACGGAAGCAGGAGGCTAATGGGGCATCCCTCTCGTTCATCCCTCTTCTTTGAACAGAGGCAGGCGATCAGTCGAGTTCCGATGCGCCCCTGATTCCCAGGCCTCGGGGACAGGAAGTGGGATTAGAAGACAAATCCCATATTTCCACGTGTATGTCAGCAGAGTCATCGCATTTTGCCTCATCAATTACTCTCTCTAGTCAAAGGGCGCTCATCTGAAATTAAGGTGATTAGCCCTTTTATAAACAGCTTTGTGTTTTCGGCTGCCGCTGCCTTGCTGGGTCCACCAGCCAAGGGGAAACCAGAAATGGTCTTCCTGTCTAACACAACAGCAGGACAGACTCGCTCCTGCCAGTGTGGCCGTTTGGAACAGCTATAAACACATGTCGTTTTCCGACACGTCGTTCGAACTGGCTCTGTTCAAACATAATCCTTCGCTAAGCCCTTCTGAACCAGCACAGATCTGTGGCCGCTAAAGGAGACACGTCCAAAGGTTACCAAAAGACAGTAGAGAGCAAAAGTCAAGGATTCCATCGCCCTCTCTCTGCTATAAGCCTGCTGCTGGTAAACCTGCGGTCGTTTTAACGGGCCTTCTAAGGCTCTGCAACCTTATCCTCTTTTGGAGCGAGAACGAGATAATAGGTTCCCTTAAGACGTGAGGAATCAATCTACTCTGAGAGGTTGTTCCCAATTTACCAATTGGTTGTTTCTGGGTCTTTTTAGTGGTTTCTTTTTATTAAAGCTTATAAAAAAACAAGAACATTAAAACTATAAACCAGAGTTTTGGAACATTTGGAGTTTCATCCAAATGGCAATTGTTACCGCCAAAGTCCATTTCATTCAATTCAAGCAATATGCACGACATGAGTACGAGTATGAGTACATTACATACGTCTGATTTTAAATCCCAACTTCACATCGATAGTTCCTCAGAGGGTTATCTGTTTAAAGACTGTTTTGGCCAACCAGGCTCTATGCCCATGTAAGGTGGTGTTAAGAGATAGTGGGATGGGGGGGTTGCCGGTTCAGCGAGTTTACCAAGCCGATTTAGCTTTCCCAGTTTGTCACTGGTAATCTCCCTGCAGCTAACAGGGTGATACAATCAGCCCGATAACTGCAGGGGATGGATGGAATGAGAGGCAGACAGAGTGGGTGAGAGAGAGATATGTGTGTGTGTGTGTGTGTGTGGACCTCATCTCTCTGTCTCTCTCACACACACACACACACACGCACAGATAATATGCATAGCATGCACACGTACACACACAAGTTAAGCATCTCGCACACAACAAGTGTGACCCTGCTGGTTTAGACATGAGGCAGCTGGAGGAATTTAAACACAATGTCATCGTGACATGCAACAATGCTGTAGGGATACAAATTGAAAGTGTCCAGTTCCTCTGCAATTGCAAAACCAGCAAGCAAACTAAAACGAAATGAGGGAAATCCAGATGGACGGTACGGAAAGCAAGAAGTGTGTGAAAGGTTCATATTGGTTCCTCTGAGGTGGAACACCGAGGCGTTTGCTTTGGCAATGTTGACCAAAACCTCAGCCCAAGGAGAGGAAAAAGAGAGGCGCGCGGCCAAAGCATCCTCGTTCTCTTCCTTCAAACCCCCCTCAGTACGGCCTCTTTAAAACCTCACCATAAACACTTCATTTGTTTCCCAACTCGGGCAATATGTTTTCTAAATCAAGGGGAGGCTTCGCCTGTTTTCTCACATTCCCAGCCAAGCGGAATTAATCCGAAGAGGTGGGACCTTTGCGAACAAAACTCTGCTGCCTGTCTGCACCAGCAATCTTAAATAAGGTGCTCGTAAGTGGTGAACCTGATGGGTCTGACTTTTCTCTGACAGCCCAGCAGGGCCTCATTTAGTCACTAGCTTTTATAGAAACACATCAAGAGGAAATGTGCTTGTCAAAATGTATTTAGAGACTTCAGGTGGTACCAAGTTAAACAGTAATGTACAGTAACTTTTTGGGGTGAAATGCCACTCCACAGGTTGTCTTGGCTGGGTTCCGACTACAGGGCTATACGTCTTCTTTTCAACGTGTATATAGTGCAGGAATCGAATGGCTAAGAATAACACACTCCAAGATGTGATTTACTCATTCTGAAATGCACAAAAAACAGCACTGTGGCTGTGTCCCAGTTCCATTAGCTCCAGCTGTGATGGCGGACTGAAACAGCATTATGTCTACCCGGGTTCATATATGCTAGTGGCACAAAGATCGATCTTCCCCGTTTCCCCTTTCAGCCGTGCTCTGTCCTGCTCTTCTTGGAGCTTTAGTACGACAGTGATCGAAAGTCGTTCTCTCAGTTCGACCTCCGTCTCTGGTACCGCAAAATCTGAAGAGAAACCAAAGAAGAAAACAAACCCTCCTTGTCACTTGATTGCCTCGCAGCTCTTCTATGCGCTGAAATTGGCAAAGTGACCTTGATGAGCGAAATACCAACTGTCAATCATTGATTACCGGGACTTTTTACACATTCACTTAAGGGCTCCCCTTTCAAGTTTGATCAATATCAGCCTAAATGTAGTCAGAGAGTAACACAGAGGACTGGCTATTAGGGGAGCGCTGAGCCCCAGGGAAGATTGTAGCTGGGAAGCCTATGCAGGGGGGTTGGGACGAGGGAGGGGTCTCTGTGCCACAACCCATCAAACTGCACCGGCACATGTATTTCTAAAATACACACATACACTTAATCTGTATTAAAAGTTCTTTCCTGCATCTTTAAGGGGGCGACACAACAGACCAGCGGGTAAGGATGACGTTGGCCAACCATGATGACCACAAACAAGTGGCCATTGTCCACTCTCTTGGTGACGTCGCTGTTGAGAGTGCATCCTAAATTCACTATGAACACTAAACACATTGTTAGAGGCATTATAAGAGTTCAACAGCGACCTCCCTGCTATGAAAAGCTTGTCACTACCACAAATTGTGCCAGAGAGGGATAAAGAAACGGTATACAGATCATAGGATCATGTATTTATTACAACTATTGAGTGTATCATTATTTCTGTAGTTTTGGCTAAATTCATCGCAAAAAATAAGTCTAAAACGGGCAACAAACACAATCAGTCGATCAGACAGGTTGTAAAGAAATATATATATATTTCTATAGCTGGCCAAACGTCTTTGGAAGAAAAAATGAAAGCAAACCAAAACTCTCTGAAACCAACAAGCTGGTCTGGCAATCTGAAATGTGTCAGGTGAAAAGGTTGATGCCCACGTCTCGTCATTCCTGGACAGCATATTTGACATGGAATCAACCGTTAATCCGGAGAAAATCCTGCTGGGTTTTTCTTCCAGGATGGCCTCGCCGCAGGTTGGTGGGAAGCGGCTGAGGGATTGCTGGGCCGCGTTGCCGCTAAGCCACGACTGTAAGCATCCCGCTCTAGCAGCGTATGCAGCCGGAGCTCTGCACTCCCCATAATGACTCATTGATCTGAGCTTCTCAATCCCTGCCTGCCTTATCTCAGCTAATGGGGCGGCATCATGGTCTGTCACAGGCTGCAATCTCTCCGGGAGACTGAGTGCACTTAGAGGTCAGCGCTGCAGCTTCCCAGTAGTGTTGCAATACAACCAGGTGGGGGAAAAAAACCTTCATGTATCTTTCTGAACACTCGCCCTCCTTATTTGACAGCTCCACACTCCCTCTGACAACCCTTCTGTTGTTTTTTGGAGTGGTATGATATACCGTCCCTCTGGGACTTCCTTTTATCATTTCAACAACAAACTCGCACTTCACACGTCCATAATTCTTCTGGGTGTATGATAGCCTTGCTTTGACCCTAAACATTTGAAGCCTACAAAGGGACTCCCTTACACAAACCCATGAAAGGCTCACAAATCCAAAGTCATTTATAACTTCTGAGGCTGGCATGACAGCAGAATGCAGCAAGTGGGAGGGGAGGGCAGACGGGAGGAGAAGAGTAAATGAAAAGTCTAAATGGAGCAAAAAAGTTCACTGTATGACAATTGATGACCATGGCTACTTTCACTATTGGTCAGTGCTACAAAGATTACAGTCTGAAAGTATTTTTAACAAACAACCGTAACTATGAACACAGTAGGCTATATGATGGGTGTGCTTTCAACCTGTTAAAGTTACTATGAGGAACTTTTAACTGCTTATGAAACTTGGAGCCAACAAGTTTCGTTTATACTTTTCAAGCTTCGCTTATACTCTGCCCCCCGCAGATGGCGCACGAGCTACGAGCACGCAAAAAGGCATTCACGCTCAAGACGCCGTTCGTTGCATTATTGTCTGAAACGCCAGAGGGCATACAAACAAAACATTTTGTGAAGAAGCAAGAAGATAACTAGTGTAACCGGCAAAGCGCCACAAACCAACCTCCACAAAGCCGAGGAGGAATTTGAATTAACTGAAAAGCCATATCTTACATTCACAGACTACTTTATGGCCTTCATAAGCCCTGTAAAGAAAAGAGTCAAGTATTAAATGCATTATAAAAAAAACAAAGTTGAAAATCCTGTAAACAATTTGATTTGGCTGGCAAAATATACACTAAGACCTCCGGTATCTAAAGCATTTAAAACCGAGTTGACCTTTGTAAAATTCTCCAACGTGTTGATAGTGCTTTAATCAGTGAACTATTTGTGACAGTCATGTCTGAAAACCTATAAGAGGTGCACGACCAAGTGCCGCAACAACTTCGTTCACAATGCGCTGGTCGTGGTTACATCATTTTCTGGCGCATTCACCTCATGCCAACGTCAGTACGGCAAGTACAAACCAACTCAAAGGGACTCTGCTGCTCAGAAACACTACTGCTTTGGTCCACAGGGACCGCCAAAATCAACAAAAAGATGAAAGTTCCTCGTATAGTAGCCATAAATGCCAATCACCGTCCATTTAATTAATTCTCCCATTTTCAATACTATATTCCTTCAGGGTCACTGGAGTGGGAGGAAGAGTGGTGTCGCCCCTGCATGCATTTCCTTAAAAACAACCTGTGTGTGTGTGCAGAAACTCTTAATTTGATCAAATTCCTTTGCAGCCATCCACTGGTCCCAATATGAATCCCATAAGCCCCGGGGTCAGCACTGGGTCTACATAAAGAAAACACTTTTAGAAAAGATGAGCCGAGCACGTCTCCCCCCACAACTCCTCACCCCCCCGTCTTCATCCCTCTTCCTCATTAACCCAGAGGAAACCCGTCGTGCCTGAGGTGACATCCACACATGGCAGCAGACATAAAGACAGTTTGACAGCTGTGGAAATATACTGAGCTTTTGGCAAAAATCAAAACCTCGGCCTCCGCGCCTTTTTCTGATTTTAATGACTAGTCCGTCTTTCCCCTACTTGGGTTTAAATCTGTAACAGCGGCATACACCTGACAGCCCTGACATTTGACTGACAAGCAGGATATCCTACTCTATGACCCTGCAGCCCTCCTCTTGAGCAGTTCTGGCAGCGGGTAATGAGTTACGGGAGAGGTCGGAAGTATAGATTGCAAAGTGGCTAAAATGCAGCTTTTGTTCAGAGTGAATTCCGAGATGGTAAAGACAAGAAACCAGTGGGGAGGAGGCCTCTTGGGCCCAAAATCTTTTTTTTTCAGCGAGAGAAAAGTAACTGAGATAATTGCCGTTATCTCCACTTTATCCCAGTTTGATGGACCTTGAGGGCTCCTCTTTGGAGCTGAGACCTTAGTGTGTGTTCAGACCAAAAATAGCATTGTGTAAACACAAACAGAAAAAAGTGTTGGTGGGGGCGTGTTGCTACAGGTATGGAGAAGATTAAATATGATCTAGGAAGTTCTGTCTGAGTGCATCCAGGAGTTTGAAGGCTTATCAGTTGTCAAAACACTGCACAACAGTTTTAACTACTAGAGGAATCTTATACCTTTAGAAAGTCATCCACCAAAGTAGGTGGCATTAATATTATCCTCCTTCTTTCCTCCGTTTCATTAATTGTGATAGAGAATGGTTATCGCAGAAGGCGTGCAGAGAAGATGGCTTTGCTAGATGTGTGTTGCTGCAAAGGAGAACATAATCAATACTTTATGTCTACAACTCCGGTTGGAGCCCCCAACCTGTAGTTACATTTCTGAGGAAGCTGTAGGCCTTTCTACGGAGACGACGCAGGTAGACGTGGATCGTAGCTGCGCCGTAACCCCTCACAAACCAATCTAAATCCAGCTTTAGGCTTAAGGCTTCAACCCTTAAAAGCCTATCATCAATGCTACGCTGGACAAGTTTCTACAAAACAGTAGGTTACTTTGGAACGATTTATGATCGTGTAGAAATTTTGTCTGAAGCTTGAGATTCTCCACTTTAGAAGCTTTATGTGCGTGTTTATCTTCATGGTAAAATGTGGTCCTGGAGACACTAGCAGGAACTACCACAGAGGCCGTTTTGACAGATGTGACTGTGACAGCGTTGCAAACATGCAAGATGCAGTCACAATATTTTAAAGGTGTGTAGTTGAGATCAACATGAAGGCAGAGTTTGGAGATGAATGTTGTCCGAGCAAGGGCGTCAGAAGTAGGGGGAAGGAAGTGGGGAAGGGCCATTGGCCCCCCCAATTTTCGCCCCTGGTCCAATTTGGCATTTTTTTTATACCAAAGACCCAACACTGTGGAGGGAACTGTCTCATTCTCACACTGTTTCACATTCCCGAAGCACTCCGCAATTAACCCTCAATTTGGAATGAGACGGTTCGAGTCCATCTTGTCCCACGAGGCAACATTGATAGATTTGTTACACTTTGCCAATCAGAACAAAACTCTGCTCCAATTTGTTAGCAGTTAATATGGCATGTTGTCATTGGCCCCCATTGATGCACAGTAAACCACAGTGATCATTTTCACATCATTTTCAATAAGCAGGCTTAAAGTTAAATTGCAAACTTTAAGTCTTGTAAGTCAGTACGTGGCTTCATCCATTAATTTTACTATCAATTTGCAAAGAATTGCTCCATCTTGGACATTCTCCAAAAAACGTCCATTTTTCTTGACAGTAGATCTACACTCCCTAAATCAACAGCACTTCCATCTGAGCGTTATCTCACTCTGCATTTACATCATGATGACGGTGCCCCTGTTTACACTATGTGAGAAAGATATGTTAACCTCATTTGGACAGGAAAACGCACCTGAAGCCTATCTTTGGCTGCATCAACACTGCACGCCAGCCACAGCTGTGAACAAGTCAGAGCCTCCCAAGATCCTCACAGGCCCTGCCCTGCCCACATTATGTCTCTGAAAAAAAACACATTTTAATTGACACGGCAATTAAGCGAGACAAGTCAAAACAGAGCTCTTGTGTGAGGAGAGAGTAATCTGCTTCCCCGGGCAAGATTATCGTGAGAATGTCCACTATTCGTCAGAGATGTATGGCTTGTATCTCAGCCAGAGAGAGTTCACTGCAAAGAAAATATTTGGGAATAACGTGTGATTAACTACAGTACATCACCACTGGGAACAGTGGGAGATTAATTGGTGTTCATCCCCATTGGAGGGTGCTTTGGGTTATTTTAGCCCGTTGCATCTTTTTTTCTTCACCAAAACACACTACAGGTTATTAGATTTTGTCTACTTCCAAGCAGGTTTTCATTCATTTCTGTTTGAAAATATAACTAACAAGCTGGGTACTTGCTTAACCAATTACAGCGAAGATAATACTCAATAAAACCTCCAACTTCTGGACCAAATATATACAAACACAGACTTTATTCATAACTCCCAACTATATCAACAATTAAATTATAATAATTTTGACAAAAATCACAGCTTGCATGACATAAAACAAGTTAATGTTCGCCCCACACTGACATCGGTGGATGAAATCTAAAAAACACACCATAGTTTGGATAATTGTCAGCAGTAATGTGCATGCAATTTGTAGTTAAGTGAGTGAGACATGCAATATTGAAACGATCCAAAAAAGACATGCAGTATATTATCACTGTTTGTACAAACCACACTTTACTCTGCATCAGAAGATAATGCAGAGCTTTCACAGCCACAGTTTTCCAAGTGGTTTTCCTGACATAAAGGAGAGATAAGTCGTAAATATCCGCTCACTCCACAGCCCAGTGAGGTTAACAATGATGTATTGCCGGCAAGGACACGTTTCTTCAGATGATATTCATCACAATCAACATCAAGGCCTTTTTATTTCCTAACAAGCATGTGAAGGATGAAGTCTGCGCCGAGGCTGCGGCTTCAGGTTCCACTGAAATGGAGCATTTAACAGAAGCACTTCTCTCCATAGCATTTATCTCTTCTGCTAATCCGAACGTCTGATTTAATCAATGCTGTGCCAAATTAGAGAAAATAAAGACCTTATGGTACACTTAGTAACTTAGCCCTCGTATCTTTCATCTCCTGCGGGAATGGCATTTAATCAAATGGGATCGCTTTGCTTTGAGAACCATATTTTATGATCTTACGTGAGACACACCTACCGCTGACAAAAGAATGATCATGTCCACAGGCTTATCAACACACATTTGGTATCACATGAAAGCATTCATCGCAACAAATTAAAAAGGAGGATTAAAAAGGAGACGAAACTTTTTGACAGGTAAACGATCAGGTGTGTCAACGATTGTCCCGGATCATGACAGCTCTTTTCAGAGCATCCCCTCTGGTTAACACATGAAAGTGAACGTTCTCCACATCTCAAGAGACAAACATTGCCAAGCAGCGGAAGCACGTTGCTAAGAGAGAGAGAGAGAGAGAGAGAGAGAGAGAGAGAGAGAGAGAGAGAGAGAGAGAGAGCTGGGGTATGTGTTAAACTAAGAGAGATGAACAGCCCCAGCTGTGAGAAGATTCATCGCTGCATCTATCAGCGATTCTGGTGTCTGCCAGTTATTTTAGAACTTGACACAACTTGGATCTTGGAGGAGGATTTTCTTCCTGCCATGTTTTGACAGGGTGAAAATAGCAAGCTGATATTACACAATTCAAACAGCACACCATTTAAAAAAGAACATGGCTTATGCTTCCTTGTTGGTTTAATTACAGTGGGCTTTCTTGTGCTGCTGCTCCATCAAGAAGACGCTCCTGTTTTTTCTTCCAACCATGCAAATTCTCATCATAAATATACGTCTAAGTTATGGTAGTTTTTTTTTTTTCATGCAGAGTTCATCCCCTTGAAAAAAAACGTCTTGCTGGTGAGAGGGCACGTGAGAGGACAACTTGCATCACAGCAGCATTGTTCCTGATGACCGCAAACAGCCGGATCTCTCACTGTCACACGCAACAAGTGTCCAACAGGTGCAAGCCCAACAGAAGTCTTATTTCTAGTTTCTTTCGGAAACTAATAGGTCAAAACCGGCTCAAATTCACTTGACTTATATCCACATGCTCCTGCGAAGCCAATGAGTCCTAAGGTGCCTTGGAGATTAACCCGCAAACACAAACACATGACTGAGCTTTACCGTGGGCTGGCGGCCCCAATGGTGTCACTGAAGAGTTAATTCCACAGTGCATTCCATCCCCACAGCGTGTCATTAAAAGCGCCGCGTCTCACCTACAACCACCATTTGTCTCTCCACCGCTAATTAGTTACGATCAATTACCTTTACTCAATGCTGCTTCCATGTTTAAGAAAACAGGAAGTCCTGCTTATTCATTACTGCTCTTTTGCCAGTCTTTTAAATATTCCCTCGGGTTGGTTTCACTAGCTAGGGCCTTTATGTTATAGCAGGGAGGCCTCCATTTAAAAGCCATCCCTCACTACGAGGTCCAACACGTGACAGAGGTGGCCGCTGGGACCCCCTTGAACCCCTCTCTGGTCGCTCACTATGACGGAAAAAAAGGTTAACTGGCTTAATTACAGGCCTTTAAAATAGCAAACACTCGTCACAGTTGAGTTGCATTACTGAGCTCAGTCTGACAGAGTTATGAGCAGATGAGGGGAAACACTGCAAAGGTGGCTGATGACATCAGTCATTACCTGAGGTGGAGTTGGGAAGTTTGTTCTTGCAGCAAAGGCGGCAGGAAGATAATCGCAACGGTGACAAATGGATGGATGGCAGCCTGATTACACACCAGTGGAGCTGAACTCCAGCTAAGTGACAGAATATGGGCGCGTCCAACAGTGTACAGTTACTGACGGGACTTTCTACCCTGGAAACAAACTTCTTCTACGCTTTCTGCAACTCCGTTCCTCAGCGAGCACCCTAGCTGTCTTCAATTTCCACCCTGGAAGATAAAACATAAGCACGTCAAAACTGGGAAGGTGGTAGACAAGTGGGGGTAGAACCTGATCCACACCGTGGCCCATGAGAGAGACTTTGGATGTATTCAGAGCTTGGAGGGAAAGACGTAGGAGTGAAATCCAAGCCTGCATCTCTTCCTCTCTCTGTCCCCCTTTTCTCGGTCTCACCCTCCCTCTGTCAGAGCGGTTCATCTTGGACTCCGGACCCGTTTGTCTTCTCGGAGAAAGGAAATGCAAAGTAGGCTGCTCCGAAACTCTGGGAAACGCCACAGGACGTCCCCGGGGGACGAAATTAAATACCTCCACTAAGATCCACACAGTAAAGTGGCAATAAAGTATTCATTAACCCCCCCTGCCATTGAAGGCTTGAGCAGGAAAACAAGCAACTGAGTTAATAAGTCAAACACAGACTTAGCGCACTCATCTCAGCTGAAGATTTACAAAACAATGAGAGGAGCTCAAGAGCGTGTACGTCCTTCTCAGACAAGCAGGGAGATCAGAGAATCAAAGACGGGTGGGGGGGGGGGGGGGGGTGTGAGTCATTGAACAAAGTAAGCAACATTTGGGCATTACGAAACTGTTTCACGAACAGTACCCCCTAATATTCGTAATCCTTGTGCTTTCACATTGCAACACATGGCCCACTACTGGTTTGGCAGCATGCCGGGCTGGAGCGGAGGATGTAAACATTCTCTTCTTGACTTTCATTTCCCCTCCAATGCGAGGACCTCATTTTTCACCTCCATTCTGGGCCTCTGTCCTTCCTTTATAGCTCCACAGTGGTGCTCCTTGGACCTGGACTGAGAAATCTATAGGCAGCACAGAGAAAGGCCTGCGGGACGCTGGGCGCCGCATTCATTGACAAAAAAAGGCCTAATGCCAGTTTGACGCCCACCCCCAGGTCTCCCAGAATGCGTATGAACTTCTGTGAATAAGAGGCAAACCTACACAAAAACTCCTGCGGCTAAAGGACCTTCACAGGGGGAAGAGTGTGTGGGCGACGCCAAACAACAACAACAACAAGGAGAGTTGCATGCCAGGGTTCCTCTTTTTCACTCCTCCACCAATCAAGAGGCGGCGCTGTCGCCGTCGCAGGAGGGGGCCTGAAAGGATGGGCCGCTGACAAAAAAACGCCTGTCGGGGGGTCACCGCTGGCCCTGGCCCGGCCTCAATGGATGTAAATGAGAGTCCATCCCCACACATTGCAATTAACACCTACTCCACCAACAGGCAGCTGATTTGGAAATCTCCAAATCAGCATTTCAAAACCACGCCACTACAAAGGCATCAAAGTGCATGCATTGTGACATGCCTGAGTGCTCTTATGGGCTAAACTCTTCAGAGTGTCTTCGAAACAGCCTCGTTCACTCCTTACAAAAGTGGAATAGTATATGACCTCATCACTGATGAGATGAGGAGGTGGGAAGCGGGGACAAATGTGCTGAAAGGATTGGAATCGGAGGGTTGTGTGAAATGCTGACTGCAATTTACTCTCATCACGCTTCAGTGAACTCTGAAACAATGGTCAGTGTAGCCTGTAAACTAACAAAACATATGGCTTGATATTGAGTACATATTGGTGAAAAATACTGAGGTTCTGAAGTTTTCTGAGCTCGTAACATAAAGCCAAACTACACCAGGTCTGGCTCTGATCAGTCTCTGTTTTAGATTTTTAATCAGATATGTAACCTGAGCCCTCATCGATGCAGCAAACTGCACAGATTACCTACTGATTAACCCGACATATCACACACGCAGAACACGCATGGCGTCTATTCTTACACATTCATTCATTCATATCTGTTTCAATACTCACTTAATCCACATGTCACCATCATTCATACATTATATGTATCATTTTGTCAAAAGAGTTGTCCATACTGAGCGAGTGACCATCGCCTGCCGAGGTGATATTTGTCTGAAAGTTCACCAAAGTTGATCTCTGCACGACTCTGAATGGGAAGATGCGAATTTGCTTCGCCAAAGAGAGCAAAATGTTATTTTCGCCCCCTGCGCTCGCATAGAATAGAAGTAAATGGGAGGGGAATATAAGTTTTGCATGCGACCGCACCTTTTAAGGTTTTTTTTGTGATATAAAATGAGGGTCAAAAGGGACAGAGGGTGTCTGTGCGCTGTAAAGATTTGTGATATTGGGCTATAAATAAAATTGACTTGACTTGAATTATTGGCACGACACAATGTTACCTTAATTTCTGTAGTCAGTAGTTCTTTCAGCAAACAAAGATTTAGTGCAAGTCAACTGTAAATAACTTTTTATACCTTTTGGTTTCCTAAAAATCTTGTGACACAACAGCTGATCCAAACATATGCTTCTTACTTTTTTAGCCCAACTAATTCTGATGAGATGGAATTTACACTGTACCATTTTGTACACCAAATCATCCCCATTGGACACATTTTTTCAAGTGAAGAAAATGTTCAAATGTTGGAAACTGGAAACAAACAACTTGCGTCTACGTTTTTGCAGGGTGAATGCACAGTCCATGCGTATGTGCAATATGTCTGCAGAACAAACATTCAGCTGTGCTTGCAAAATGCAATGCCTTTCATTTGTGCGTGATCTGCCAATGACACACAGTTTATTTTCCGCCTGATTCTGAGGTTACGGTACAGTGCACCGTCTCAGTCACGGTGTATTTACTGTAGACCTCAAAGAAGAGAGATCACATTCGAGGGCCAGAGTCTTTGAGGCAGCGAGACGCATCTGAAACTCAATCCCCCACTGACAGAGGGTGAGAAATTATGTTGAGGTTGTAGATCAGAGGGGAGGGCAGCGGCCTTGACCTCTTCAGTCAGACTCGTGGCCCCCCCACTTGACCTTTCTGAAAAGCTCCCATATACTTAACGTCTTCAGGGATCCACACGTGAATGGAGACACACTTTAAGCACTTGCACTCTTATTTATTAGTTAGGAAGAACACCTTCCATATAAAATAGGTCTATGTAATAATAACATAAACTTCCAGCCGCAGTGGATCAACATCGGTCTTTAAATGATCTGTATGTACATTAAAGGCCAACTTGCAATTTGACAACAGATTGTCCATTTCCGAAAAAAGTGAGATACATGATAATCGGATCTAAGGACATAGTAAGAAAGTCTTTCGAGAGCAACTAATGTGAGCAAAACCGTCGATGTGATTCAGAGAACCTACAACCGCTGAAAGGGAGTGACTCTGCATGCTCAGATCAGAGCGCTGTAACCATTTGGGAGCCGGAAGGTAGGAACGAGAGTGAACAAGTGATGACTTGGCTTTTCGTAGCAAAGAGCGAACCGGGCGTCTTCTTGTACCTTATGTGGAGCAGGGAGGGGGCGGTGTGTTGAGTAGAAGTACGAGGGTGCATATCCTTTCAAAGACTGGTATGCCAGCTCTGGGCTTTGAATATGATACGAGCAAGCTACGGACAGCCAGTAGAGCCAGTGAAGCCAGTGGAGGGAGGTGATACTGGGGGAATTTGCAGAGGTGGAAGACAAGGCAGTTTGACCAGTTCTGGAGGAGTTGTACAGTAGGGAGTACTTATACGGGGGGGCTGCAAGAGAACTGCCGAAGCCCGGAAGGAAGATGACTAAAACTGGAATACCATTCACATTGTCATGCACCAAATATTAAAGGCATTTCCTTTTCTGATGTAAGACAATACAAGTTATCTTTGAGTAGCTAAATGGTGGACAATGGGGCTCAAATCACCCCTGCAAGAAGACAAAGAAGTCGATCACATTCTAAAGCGTAAACCTTTTATGAAACTTGGGTGCAGGTGTGAGCTGGATCCACAAAAGTGTCTAATCCGCCTGGACCATTATTGTACCTGACACCTTAATCTGCCACAAGGGAAACACTAGCGCTAAGAATATACAGTGTTCAGGCCCAGCGGCACTGCAGAGATAAAGCCAGTCTGAATCCTCAACCTGTTTATCCAGTCCCCACTAATGCCCTGTTTTCACAGGTGAGAAAAGACACCAAATCCCACAGGAAGTCTTAATTATGCCACCTAGAAAAAAGGAACCAACCTTGAAGCTTGGCAGGTGTGCTAGATACCAAGTCGCAGGCTCAGATTGAGCAATATGTCGAGCCTGAGAACGCTGCATCGTTACGTGTTAACAGTTTCCTGAACAAAGGGGTGGTCTAATAACAAAAGATGGCGAGTGACAGCCTTCTCCACATCACTGAAAAGATTCATTGAGTTTAATCGCATGTGAGAGGGCTCCCATGACATGGTCTCCAGCTACCATAGCACAAAAATAACCAAGTACTGTCGTATTCGTTGGGTTTGACCATGTGGAATCGTTTACAGCTCCAACATGTTATACGATATACTACACGGACATAATTGCGTCAGCTCTGCTCTACTTGTAATTGTTCTGTAGCTTTGGCCATTTCATGTAAAGCTGGTAAAAAAAAAAAAAAAACAGCAACCATACAATTGTAGTTCCATAAATAAAAACACACATTGGAGATGTTGCATTGGTGGGGAGAAAGTGATTCACGGTATCTGGACAAATTGTCCGGCTAGTATTTTCCGGTCCGGTGAAGATAGGTGGGGGGGGCAACAGATGCAACAACATGCCTGTGAAAGACAAGACGGACAGACAACACTGGGTCCTCAGTCTTTTCGAGAGACGATCTTGGTTTCACCGGAGGCCAGACACTGACAGAGCCCGTAACCCGATGCAGGAGGCTGTTCCACAGGTGAAACCCTGACCAAAGAGGGGAACACCCCGCTCTCAACACAACATATCCCTCTTTCTGCAGACGCTAAAAGAGAGCAAGGCCTTTCACGCAAGGAATCCCAACCACCCCGGGCCCCCGTGCATTTACTGCCGTTCCCATGCCAGGGGGAAGAGAAACGAGCAGGAGAGGGAAGACAAACAGAACCGCGGCAGGAAACCGAGCATCCAAAGATGCAGTTTCCCTTTGCCCACAATAATCCCCCGGAGGTGTACATGAGCCTTGTTACCGGCTAACACATACAATACATCCAGCAACGATTGGCCGGATGTTGGAGAATTAGGACACAAGCAGTGCTACTATTTACTTTTTTAATCAAACATTAGGACCACCCAAACCGCCTGCGATACATTTTACGACCTCACCACCATATGGCCTGAGAATCAGGTTGAGCGAGGTGCCAATGTGGCCCTATTCTATAACACTCAAGCACAATGACTCGATTCATCGGCCGTCATAAAGAAAGGGTTGTGTGTGTGTGTGTGTGTGCGTTTAACAACCATGGGAAGGAGAGAATAAAACAGATATTCCATCAGCGCCGGGTGGGAGGCGCAGACAGCACTGATGGTTGGCGGACACAGCAATGAGATGACACTGTGACCGCGACTTTTTTTTGCAGAAGGGAAGCTGGCAGCATCAGAAACGGACACGAGATTACTGCTGGATCCAGGGGCAATGTGCTGAAAGGTGCCAACAGGCTCGTCTTTTTTGAGGAATATCACACGTCCGTCCCACACATACACCTGACAGGGAGAGAGGGGTGAGAATAGGCGCAGTACTGCCTTCTATAATATCGATGCACATGGATGACAGATTAGGACACTCTAGGGTGAATTGCGAAGCTTTATGGAGACGAATTTGTGCCCCATTTAAATGCAAATACTTTGTATTATTGTTGCGTTGGGAATATGCTCAAATGAAACGCAAAACTTTGATGTGGATTAATTGCTATGCCGCCTAGCATAGGTGGAGTTTTCTTTAAAAGCAATAAATGCAATGAGTTTGTTTCAGAACTGTATGAAGCTCACTTTGAAATAACATCCACATAGGTTTATTCAATTCCAGTGGTGCCGTGCTTTAATACCAAAGTGCACTGTTGCCTTTTTTTCTCTGCAGTTGTCATCTTCTTTGTATTCTAATGGAAACAATGTACCAATTGGTCCGGAAATAAAATGCAATCATGGTCCCATCAGTCATCTGCCCAATAGGGGACATTGATGTAAAAGCGGCTCACAGGCAGATAGCTAATCGATCCCTGATTCCTGACCTGTCAATCTGAAACCATTGGACATATCGACATTTAATAATGATGTAGATATTTAACCTTTTACCTCTGACTAGAAAATCACCCATGCCCCGAGTTTGGACGAGGACCCCTGTTAACAATCACATATAATTTTTGCACAATAGTTGCACGATTTTGATTAAAATGCAATAAGGAGCACCTTGAAAGTTTGAGATATACAGCTATGCGTTCAGAACCTAGCTTTGTCAAAGAGATAAATGCATGTCAAAGTGGGCTACATTAATTTCTGACATAATTTCTGACATTTCTAAATATAGGCATGTGTGCCGCGCATGAATTTTACATTGATCCACAGTGATCCACAGTTAAATGTGCCACACATTCCTCTCCATATAGTTTGGGGAGGTGCTATTGGGTTCTCCCAGACACAAACACATACACACACGTTAGGTAGAAGGGATCGCAATTCTTAAGTCATGTGCACTACATTGAAGGATTAACACTGTTCCTGGAACTCAGACTAGACCTAACACCACAGCCTCCGTTTTGCGCCACTGTCATATTTCAAATGTTATACACATTTACGGATGGCTTCGAGCCAACCGGAGCCGACTAATAAAGTGACACTCCTGAAGGCTGGATCGCAGCAGTGTGCACGTTGTGCCGGACCAAGCTGCGTTTGCACCTAAGCAGCCGTCACCACCCTGCCGACTGTGTTCAATGGTTAACCACGGTGCTGCAAATGACTGCTGTGTCCCTGCTGAGGGAGAGGAGAGTTTTACACTAAATATAACCTGGCTTAGCTGCTGTGGAGGGAAGCTGAGGTCTGGGACCAGGCCAAAGTAACAGTGGTTTTCAATGCTTTGTCAGTCATTACTTTGCTGCCGCGGGGATATATGGACTCAGACCTCACTAACAGTAATTAGAGATCACAGTCGAACATCAGCGGCGGTGCCAGGCTACTGGGGCAGTGGTTTCGCGGCTTCTACTTGTGGTTCACCAACGCTGCGATATTAAAGTTAGGACGAAGGTGTGCCAGTATGTTTGAGGTCTCCTGCAAATTAGATGGCGGCTAAAGAGGAAGTTATCTGTGATGATCACGCTGCATTCAACTTTATAACCACATTATAGTTGCTCAGACACACAGTCAATATTGAGTAAACACTCGACTCCAACCTGGGAAAATGCAAGCTGTCATAGCCAATCAGGTCAGCGCTGATAACAGCGTAAGAGACCTCTGACCTCTGACCACCAATGTGTACCTCTGGAGCGCACAGAAGAAAGTGGCCACTGGAGTGCATTGTATGAACGGCAGTAATAACGGCTTAAACATTTACCAGCATAAGTGACAGGACGGCAGTGATGGGGCAAGCCCAGAGATGAACTGATAGCAAACTGTTGACTAATCAAAACAACTACCTCACTTTTAAACTGCTTTTTAGCACAAGTTTTCAGATTTAATCCTCATCTGTTGTTATTTCTGGGCATTAAAATATAAAAATAACTACATAACATAACTACATAACTACTGCATAACAAGGGCCAACACATACCAGAATGCCTGGCATTTAACCCCAAAGGAGAGTCTCTGACCCTCTACGCTGCCACCCACTCACACAAACGCACACGCCCACCCACACCCACCCGCACACACCCGATATAGACTAAAGACTTTGCTGAGGAGTAAAAATAGGAGACTGCTATTAGCCCTTCACGGGAGGGCGTGCAGATGAGAAATATCTGGAATAATGACGGGCCAGAGATGCTTCCTTTCACCGCCACCTACCCCGGCGGCGGTCGGTGAGCTCGTATGTTATTATGGCAAAGTTGACCCACACTCTGGTGTCGTCCGTGTGGATTTGGCCTCGTACGTAGTGGGGAGGAGGGGAGCGAGCGAGCTGTAACCCTTATGATGTTGTGGCATTTAAAGGACTCTTCCTTTGTACTGACGAAGGATAATTCCATTTGCTGTAGTTGTCAAAGCAGCCGTTTCAAATTTCATTAACACCAAGTGAGTAAAAGGCGAAAGGGGCACTGTGTTAATTCTCACACGGCCTTCGTGGCAAAACACACGGCTCCGCCCTCAGCAGTAGATTACGCCTGCGTGGCTTTTCAAATTTACAGTGGTGGAGACGTTTGATCCTGAGCCTCTGTTTATTCTGAACCAATGTTTACCTGCTGTCTGTTTATCTAAGCAGGCTGAGAAAAGCCCCTAAAGAGCTCCAACATGTCACCAGAGGCTTCCAGTTGCAAGTTGGCTCTTCCATGTAAACAATTGCATATAAAGCTTGGGCAGCGACCCTTGATTCGATTTTGAATGGGCTGTAGTAAAATTATGTTTTTTGTGAGTGAATTAAGTCGTGGCAGCCCAGATGAGGCAGAGGTTTATGTGTGCATGAACTCAAATATGTCAAGGAGGGGATGTGGGCCAACAGCAGCAATGTTGCACTCTTTGCGAAACTGTGCGTGGCAAAACATCCCCTGAGGGTGTTTTGTCCGTTCAGAAACTGTACCTCACAGTGTGACACAAAAGCAGGAATCTAAAAAACAACGACCCTACACATAAAT
This sequence comes from Anarhichas minor, assembly GCF_050575085.1. Classification (NCBI taxonomy): domain Eukaryota; kingdom Metazoa; phylum Chordata; class Actinopteri; order Perciformes; family Anarhichadidae; genus Anarhichas; species Anarhichas minor. The sequence goes on along the minus strand of NW_027466467.1, from coordinate 5,964,860 downwards.
CAGTCGACCTCTTAATGGATTTACACCACAAAGGCACTTGCATGACTTAGGAGTCTCACGGAGAGACGATGCTCTCGCACAACCCTTTCACATGTTAATTCGGTATTTCACTTCACTGATGGACAGCTTTAAAACATGGGCTGATTTGGCGGCACTGCGTTTGAACGGCTTTACTTTAACTTCCCTCCTGTACACAAAGAACAATCAAGCTCACTTATGTCAACACTTAAAAGGCTCAAGAGAACTTACAGAAATGATTAAAAACAAAAAAAGCTACCGCAACGACTAATTGATTAATCCATGAGTCAAAAAGTATTTTGACCGTTGATTAACCATTTTAGGATTTTATCAAGCAAAACGTCCAAACATACGCAGGCTCCAGCTTCCCAAATTTAAGGATTTGATGCATATCTTAAACTTAAAGTAGTTGGTTTTTTGAACTGTTGGTTGAATAAAAGAAGCAGTCTGAATACATCGCCTTGATCTGTGGGACATTCTAAACAGACATCTTTCACTATTTTCTGACTTTTCACAGGAAAAACAAGAAAATAATTAGCCAACAGTACAACTGGCACATTAATCTATATTTAAATCAATCTTTAGTTGCAGCCCTACATTCAATAAATTCAAGAAGAAGAAAGAGTTGTGATGGACTTTGGGTGTGTGTTGACTCAAACTAGCAGATTCCCGGCAGTTCCAGCTCGACCATTTGATACGACTCCTGTCTTGGGGGGGGGGGGGGGGGGGGGGGGGGGGTTTGCTGGCGACAGCAGTCTTGTCTCAACTAACCTTAAAATATCAACTCATTACCTACAGCGGATTTGCTTTGCTCCCACTCCTCATTCTATCAACCACTCAGTTCTCATCTGACATTGGTAATCACTGTCAGATGAGACATTGATTACCAATATAATGCGTCTGCTGTCGGAACGGAGGCAGACTTCTTTCTTTTTTGCAAACTCAGCTTACTAGAAAACATGATAAGCCTGAACAAAGTCTACTTCCACGGTTTATCCCTCAGACATTACGAACTCTAATCTTACTGAAATGTGTATAGGTATTTGCCCCTCGTATCATTTGAATACTTTGACTCAATACCACAGAAGGTGGTGTTCTCCCCGCCATAAAAGCTGTGCACGCTGCATGAAGCCAAGCAAAGCAATTAGGTCCCATGATTTACTCTACCTGCTTTAATAGGGAAGTGAGGGCCTCCCAGATGGAGGTCATGGTTCTGAACCTCGCTCCTCAGCTACCGAGTTAATCAGTTTGGAGCATGTCTTGATCTCGACACTGAGAGAAACATGCGGCTTTACGGCTGCAATTTAACTTTTTCTTCACAGCATGACTCACTGCCATAACAATCCATAATAACAAACAGGGGACTGATAATTAACGCATTCTTTTCCTCATTATAAAAACCCTGCATTTTCTGTCCACACTCGTCGTCACAACTGTGTTCCGCTGAAGTTGCTGCTCGGAGGCAATCTGCAATCCCAAACAGCTCAAGCAAAAACTTAACACATCATGGTGCATCGGGGGAAGTGCAGCCGGCTTGCCAAGGTAAGGACTACATGGGCCTCTCAAAAAGCAATTAAGGGAGAGAGAGTCATAATATTGAATGGAGAAGGGGGGTGCATTCCTCTGAGAGAGGCAGCAGCAGTAGACTGTGAAATTCATATTGACTGGAGAGGCAAACACACACAAACACACACACACACACACACACACACACACACACACACACACACACACACAGGTAAGCAGGAGAGCCGAGCTCTTTTTTTCCCCACTTTGCTTGTCAGCCAAAGAACAGCGGCTGTAGTCCGCTGCTTTCAAATATATTTCTGGTGAGTTCAGCCATCCAAAAGATGCACGTATGCAAAAGCAGCTCACAGAAAATCTTATGCTGACAGAAAATAAAACAGCACAGCTCTCTGAACACAACACAGCGTTTGTGTAGAGGACTGACGAAAACGATATTTAGAAAAAATTTTAAAATCTAAAAACTGCTGAGCTCTGGATGTGCGTTCACTGATGTGGTAAATCCTACTTGATTAAAGCAAGAAAAACGCCTTCGACAATGAACTGTGCCAGTCCACTTAATTAAGTCAACTTGCACTAGGGAGCGCTGGGAAATGGAAAGCAAAGCAAACAGGGGCGCTGCTGCTGCTGCTCGCCCGCCCGCCCGCCCGCCCTTGCCTTCTCTCTGGATGCTAATCAAAAGGCTTGATCTCCGAGCAGGACAGGCCTCGGGGACGTCGCTCTGCTTGGCTGATCCTGGCAATTTGCTCTTGATAATACCGTCCTCTCACTCCCCCCCCCCCCCCCCCCCCCCCCCCCACCCCCCCACCCCCTGGAACCCCGGCAACCCATCTCACCCAATCTGTGCGGCTATTGGAACGCACAAACACAACCCACTAAAGCTCACGTCTGCCTTCACCAGGGGGAATAATCACATAATGGTCCACAGAGTTATTACATGCTCTTTATTTTCCCGTCTCCCTCTGCGGCTCCAATTTAGGGATTCCACAATAAAGATAATTGAAGATAAAGACGTCGCTTTTGATCGACAAAAACAATAATCATGTATATTGTTTCAAGTGGAGTGCGAACAAGAAGCGCACGATATCTTCAATATGGGCATCTGCTCAGCCGCTGCTTGTGTTTTTTAATTGTTTGTACAATATCAGCCAGTGGAAAGCATCTGGTGGTTATTACAACGCCTGGAGGTCTGAGGAAGGGGCAGCAAATAAGAATTGCATGATTTGTTTGCGGGTCTGCTGCACGGTGTAACGCGAGAGTCTGGGGATGCTGCGAGTTCCTCCTCTGCAAAAAAACCTCAGCACTTACCAAAGCCACAACCGCTCCATTTACTGTCAAGTCATCAGCCACACAATGAGCCAACACACAGGAGAGTTTAGAAAACCGGCACAGAATTAGAAGAGTCGGAACACCAGGAAAGAGAGGCAGGTGGGAATAAAAGAGTGGAGGATGAGGTTCAGGTTCCTACCTTTGAAGGAGATGAAGACGCGGGGTGCGGCCAAAGGGTCATTGCTCAATGGGTTCCCGAGAGCGAGGCCGGACAGTGCCAGGAGGGCGTGGAGCGTCCACAGACCGTCCAGCTGCATGGTCGACCAACCTCCAGCGGCACACCAAGAGCCTTTTATGTTTTCTTTTTTAAATCTCTGCAAGGACAAAAACAAACACGTGAGAAGAGAAGATGCGTTCTCAACTCTAAGGTGCAAAAAAAAACAATCTGCCACAATCAGTCTTTTATTCATTTATGTGACGTGTCAAATAAATGGCTCCCAGGGGCCCCATGATCCCTGTGAGTTTTGGCGATGCAGCGCTGAGGTGTGGGGATTACACCCAGATCTCTGGGAGCTTCACAACAAAACTAATGGAGACGGGCCAAGCTTTTAGAGATGTGTGCGCACTTCCATTTGGGAAGAATTATGCTTGTTTTTTTTCAGAGCGTGTGTGTGACAAACTGATGGTAAGGGCACGCTGACTCTAGTAAGAGAAGCTTTTCTTCTTCTGCTGCTCTCCACGCACCCAAAACACATTCCTACGTCATGACACCATATGTGTGTGTGTGTGTGTGTGTGTGCTGCTCTGTAATTATAGCTTCACCTAACAGCGAGTTGTATACCACGACCTCATGCTTACTGGAGAATGAGACAAAAAAAAAAAGTTGTGATTGGTGCAATCTAAAATAAAATATTAACTTGTTGCTAAAAAGGGGTTTACAAATGATGACGGGCTCAAACGCTCACTGGAACAGTTTAACAAGTCTTCCAAACAATGCAGCGGTGGTCATCAATGAAGTCCCCAGTTAATGAATGATAGACACCAGGGAGCAACCACAATGATCCACACATCTGTCACAAATCATCAGAAAAGACTTGTCTAACAGGCCACCTCTGGCCCTTGGCCATCCTCCATCAAATCCACTCTTGGTCCATTTAATCATCTCTAGCATGTTGCCACTTGTCTGCACGTTGCACTGTTTTTTTATACCACACTCTATTCCCCAGACAGCAACCTGACCTCACTGATTGGACACAAAGTTCTTCTCCGCATGTTTCAACAACAAACACTGGACATTTAAAAACGGGTCTCCATCTCAAACGCACCTTTTGGAGACGTCCGCAGAGCCAAAGCGTCCTCAGACCGGCCGGCTGAGGTGGATTTATGAGCATAGCCCAGCTGTTTAAACCTAGTTGTTTACTGACAATTTGTTAACCATCCAGCTGTTTATTCTGAGACAGAGGCCAAGTACTTCACACACGCAGATGAAATCAAACACTGGCACTGCTCGCAAAATGTCCCAGATGAGACTGAGAGACACAGAGTCCCCTCACTTTAAACATATCTCAAGTAATTTTGAGTCGTGAAAATAAATTACATTTAGCAAAAAAAGGGCGGTTTATGGAGAATCATTTAAATCCATCACACTTGTCCAAACTGCTTCATACCTACACAAGATGTCCCACCCTCCACTGATGCTCTCAGCTTCTTCATTGTTTGCATCCAAGTTATTAACCGTCACATGTTGGGCAAATCTAAAGCAACTATTGAACTTCTAGTGAAAGGCAAAAGCTAATAACCACAAGTCAGGTCGGTGGCAACATAACCCTCCCCTGAATCCTGCTGGTTTACACAGAGGACAATAAATACGAACTTACAAAAACACAGATCATTCATCATATTTCACAACAATAGGACTAGAAAACCTCCTCCCCCAGAATGAATTCAGAAAAAAAAGACAATGAAAACAACATCAAGCTGTGTTAATATATTCCCGTCACAATGTTCTTCAGCAGCGAAGAATAAATGCGAGAAATAGGTTCAATGTTGCTGTATGATAGAGACTGTAATCTGTGTGTGACAGACTGCCAGCCTTGGCCACACATGGACGACAGAACTGTAAACAGTCTGGTGTGGTATTAGAGCGCACGGTAAACTGAATAGCAATTCAAAAGATAGTAATAATGATTCATGTAAGGCTTTGATCTAATGTCAATTATAATCATGATTAGCCATTTCTGTTCAAATGTTCAAAGGAGAAAACAGTCGTTGGAACATGCTGCAAATAATACAATAAGAAATACAAAATAAAGAAGCGTGCAGCTGCAGACAGGTAAGCTTTTTTTAAAGCATCAATAATAAAGCAGGCTAAATAGAAAAATAATACGCAAAACGCAACAGCACAAACAGGCTTACCTTGTTGTTACAGCTTTCCGAATACAACTTCAGATCCAACCTTGCAAGTCATTGAACAAAACCAATTCCAACAGATCGGTCACTTTCGTCTCCAAGTTGAAATCAATAATAACAATAGACAATCCCGGTGCTGCTGCTGCTGCTGCTGCTGCTGCTGGTGGTGGACAGTCCCTGCTCAGGAGGGCGGTCTGTACCTGTGCACACTGCGTGGCCCCGGAGTTTGTCAGAGCACAATAAGAGAATCAAAATAGAAAATGAAAAAAAGACAGAGAAAATGTTTCTCTAGTACAATCTTGCGCGAGACCGCGAGGCGAGGAGATATCGTCGTCACACGCGCACAATCAACATCTCGTGGGGGGTGAAAATAAATAAATAAAAGCAGTTGGAAACAAAGTCCCTGCGGTGTAGAGAGGTCCAGGCACGCAGCGTGTGCTCCTCTGGAAAGTTGGGCGCTCCTGACTGTCAGGAGGCAGGGCGCTAGCAGGTGGATGCAGAGGCCCGTTTGCCTTAAACACACCCACAGGGCGGGCAGCGCCGAGCCGAGCCGCCCATCAGCCAGCCGGGAGGAGACGTGATTTACTAGCGTGTTATACCGCTGTTGTGCTGTCACGGGAGGGGGAGGAAGAGAGGGAAAGAATGGATCATCCGCATTCTACTGTGCACTAGATGATGTTTATTATTACATTAACGTGCAAAAAGTTGCAAAATTGTCGAACCACTTTCTAGTAGGGCGACCTTTATGTGCGTATAAGGTGTTAATAATTGGATAATAGTTAATGGTTAATAATTAATTATCTTTATATATTAGTTACAGTAACAAGGAAAAAGTTTAGGTTGCCAAGTTGTGAAAAAAACCATTGGTAATTGGCAATAATGCGGATAATAATGCAGATCCATGTTTGTCATCTTTTCTCACACAGTAATCCACAGAGCCTGCAGTTATAAATGTAATAGCTAATTAATAAATCATTTTAATCATCATGTATTCAGTTGATGGCAGCCTGCCGCCCTTTTTCTGAAATAAGTACTAATGCTCCAACCGATTAAAGGAAATTTCCACAACCTGGCAACCGTCTTATTCGTGGCTTATAACTGATATGTGAATTATTTACAAAACATTATTATATACAGTGGTAATTCAAATTAAAATGTATGTCACATATGAGCACATTTTTAAAGCCAATCATCAGATGCAGGTTGTTTACGAGGTTTACTGAGCGGATGCAGTAGTTTTACAACATGACATTCAAACCTGCATTTCCAGATTTTTGGGCTACGGACTACAAACGCCTCAACAAATTGATTTAGAGTCTTTCTGACCCAATGTTATCCGAAACACTTTGTGGGGACTTTTGGGTTCACCAACATTTGGGTTTGGGTTCACCTAATATTATGAGGAGGACGTTACATAATCCCTTTCCCAAATGAAAAAAAAAAATTCTCTGAGGTTTGTCAACACGAGCGACCCCATTCAAATTACACTTTGTCATTTGATCAATTGTGATACAAAAACATATTGATTACAGCAGATTTAATGGGCTGAATGGTGTTCAGCTACAGAATCAATGAGAAGTACAAACTCCATATATCGCATAACAACACCAGTCTTAAACTGTTTAGGGAAAAAGGAAGAGAAGCATTACTAGTTTTTAATATTAATAATTATATTAATTGGATTCAAAGTTGTAAGAGAAAAAACAGCTGCTGTGTGAATGTATAGACAGGTCTCTACAGCTGCTATAGTACTATAGTTCTGTTATTCGCAAAGGGGGCGTTTGCTTGCTTTGAATCAGTCGCCTGTATTTTCATCTTCCATCGCTGTGACAACCAGCGAGCTACCATCTGCCACCCACACATGAGGTGTGGAGGGAAGACGTTCAGCAGGATTTGGCTTAAAGGGATGCCTGCATGTGTCCCTTTTCTCTCAATCAACAAGTGAGAGGCTTTAAAATAAACCCTTTTTTTCACAAGTTCACTTTTACCTACACCTGAGTTATACTTTCCAAAGTGTGTATTATAAAGAAGATTAAATAACTTGAAAAGTTTCATTAAACAAGTTTATTGCAGCATTACATTCATTTAACTCCAGTGAATATTTGACCTCCCGAGTCCATCTCGGCCACTTAGAGCACAGACAATGTAATGATTGCTGGGTCCACCTTATCAGAAATTGAAAGTCTTATCTTGGTTATGTACCCATTGATTTAAAAAAAAAAAAGGATGAGCAGTGTCATTCATTTTAATGGTACACGGAAAAAGTCGATTAAAATGTGTAATTTGCCCCTCTATTCAAACACTGATTGGGCGCTTCAAAGCCGCCGAGTTACCGCCTGTGAACATTTTCTAAAGCTCATTGAGAAAATTAAACATTTTTCCCGTTTTTAATCATATTCCATTCAAAGTCCTTTCCCACCTGCATTATCTGCCCCTCATCCAATCTGGAGCTTTAAATTGTCATGCGCTCGATTCACCGTGAAGCCCGTCTGGGAGTTGGAGAGAAAGTCTGCGAGTTGTTTGGCTCAATGCGGTCAAAAGAAGCTGTCCTGCTCAACTTTTCTTCCACATGAAGTCACGACGGCGGCACCGTGGCTTTCACTCTGCAGTGTGGTCCAGCATGACGGTTCTTTTTTAAAGTGACTTGGCAGAGGTCAAATAGAAAAGGATCAGTTTGATGTGTCCAAGTGGACTTCTTCCTCTTCAGGACAAGTTATTTATTCAGGAAGGACACGGCAAATTTAGCCAGAAGCGGGGCCTTCAGCTTCTGCAAAGCTACACATCACTCATCAGGTCCAGTTTAATGAAAGGAGAAGAAAACCAGCTGTCAGCCCTGATTGCCTATAGTCGATATTTTCTGCTTGATAAGACTCCAAGGTAAGTTCTCTACATTACCCAGAAGGACCTAAGTGGGCCTTAGCTGTAATATTTGCGATAAGATCTTGCCAGTGCACGATTCCAAGCCGCCGTCGACATCTATCCAAGTGGTGTGTGAAGTTGTTTTAATGCTCTGCAGAAGAGCCTGCATTCCAGCTGAGATGTGAACAGTGCTTTCTGTGGGGCTCTGCCTGCGGGGCATGAACAGATGCCAGGTGTTGTGTCAGAATTTGTGATTCTTACACGGTTTCCAAAGATCATCCGTATCGCAATCCCACTTTCAATGTGTGTGGAGAGATGTGACGCTCCGGTGCATGCTGCTCAGAGGCTGCTTCTCGTTCCTGCATTGTGTTGAAGCGTGCGAAGTTTCAGCTTCTATCTTGGGCTGGTGAGGTGATAAATGCGGTGACGAGATGTGGCTCTTTTTTCGTCTCTTTCAACATTCATTCTTCTTAGTTCTGTTGGAACTGAAATATGTGTCACAACCAGTGGGCAAACATCTTGAAGTTAGTTACTCACATATTACTCATTGAAAAATTATAGAAATTATTTATATTACTTCTTCCTTTGCTTTTGTCACTCACCCAAAGATGCCTTCAAACAATTCCTAAACCTCCAAGTCACATCTCCTGCATTTAACACACTTAGAAATAGAAAAGCAGCAGGGGAAGAAATATTTAGTTCCTTTACTTCAGTAAAAGTAGCAATGTAAAACGATGTAAAACTGTTCTTAAGTATAGGTACTAAAGCATCAGCAGATAAAATGCACGGTCTAAAACGTCAAATAGTCATGCAGAAAAATGCCCCCTGACGATGTTAAATGTAGTGCATTATATTTTTTGATAATCATTACAGCATTAATGAACAGGTAGCATTTTAATGTAGTCAAGGTGGGTCAAGGTGAAGCCTATTTCAACTTCTTTTTATACTTTTGGTAGTTTAGTATATACAGATGCCATCGTATTTTATAACCTTTTATAGCCTATGTTTTTGAAGTAAAATTTGAATCAGCAAAGTAACTACAGCCATCAGATAAAAGTACAACATTTCTCTCTTTGGGAAGCCGAAGTAGCCTATGAAGTAGGAGAAAATGGAAGTATTCAAATAAGGTACAAGTACCTCAACGTTGTACTTAAGTACATTAGGCTACTTGAGTAATCCCTAGTTCACACTACACAGATTTTGCTAACTGCTAACTCAAGCAAAGTATCCTCATACAATGGATCGTATGACATCTTAAGAAAAGTTACTCCTCATTTTGTGTGTTTTCCTACAATGGTGTCTGATCACAACCTGAGGTGCAGTTTGTAGCAATGACCTCTGCCCTCTTTCAAAAGAAGCACATTTAAAACACAATGTGCTCTTTGTTTTCACATTGGCTACGAGAACCTCATTGCCTGGCACCTGAACCTAATTCTGATTCCTGATAGTATTATGTCTGCGGCTACCACACTCTCTCTCACGCACAAACGTGCACAAAGCCTTCCGACAAAGCTAAGACTGCCTTGTTGCGCCAACAACAAGACTTATTAACACTTCAAATTCAGCAGGCAGGTGCTCACCTTGTGCTGCGACCAGATAGCAGAAAAGCTTTCCTCCCAGCACTTTCTGTGATGATGTCCTCAAAGTTATTAGCATTTAAATGAGAAAAGAAAAGCATCGCATCTAGATATCACAGGGAAACTCTCAACAATGTAAAACTTGTTCAACAAATTCAAGAGTGTTTAGAGAAGAAACTTTTCTCATCACCTGAGGTGAGTGACTGAATGTGAGCGAGTTAGTGACTCAGTTAAACAAGCAATTGAACAAATTAGGAGAGGAGGGAAGGGGGGGATTTGTCAGGCTCTCTGATCACACTTAGTGAAAGTATGCAACTCCTTGGTGCCGAAATTACAATTCGGTGCTTGAACCACCTTCCTTTTCCTCTACCTGTGGTTGGTGCATTTGAGCAACCGTTTCCTCTGTTGTTTTTGGCACCACATGGTGCTCCATACACTTCCCAGACTCTGCGGCCTCAACGATACTTTACTGCCAGTCTGGCGGCCCCTCCCACCCCGGGGAACCACAACCACAGAATGAAGGAAATGGCTTTGATTTCCTTCCACTTTTCACACATCAAATGGGGAAGGGGACTAGCTCCGTACGCTGGTCTTGACCGAGCTGGATAAACAAACTCATGCCACAGTGTGCGTGTGTGTGAGTGTGTGAGCGCATATGTATTTCTGTGTCGTTAAAATTGAGTGCGCGTAGGACACAATAAAATGTGTGTGTTGGGGAACAGGTGAGTCAATTTCAGTGTTGACGTTATGTGAAAGGTAAATACTGTGTAATTGAATAAAATCACGAACCGAGACATCGGCCCGGGGAGAAATGGCCGACCCACTTCGAGATTCTCAATACGCCTCTGTTCTCCGAGGCTGGCTGTCTGGGGTCTTTTTTTGGCCGTCACTGTAAAGTTGAGTGGCAATATTTGAACAAATAAGCCACCTACCCGAGTTTGAATGGTGATTTCATTCAGCAGAGGACTGGGTCTGATTATAAAAAAAGAAACCCAAGTCCTCTAGGTGGGTCATGTATGATTCATACTTAGTATGCGTCATATTTCCTCTTCACACCAACCTTCTGGGAGGTACTGAACTAGGACAGAGTTTATGTTGTGCTGCTGGGACTCTTGGGAGAGGTAAAAACTGGATTACATCACGGAGCCACTGAAGTGTTTAGATACGCATGTAGGAGAAATCATTTTCACACATACAATGATTATGTATCAGAATCTGTAAAAGTAGTTATCTGGGAGGTCCTGCTACCATCCCACGACAATATCACCATTCAAGACACAGAAAAATAGGAGGGGCTCTGACAAGGTCTATTCTCTCACACAGATTAGCTGCTGTACATGGCCTGATGCTACATGCCTCCTGACTTTGACTGGAGTATTTCACCAACAGGTCTATTTCTGCCCACTGAGTTTCTCTATTCCTTATACGAAAGTGTTATGTCCAGAAATTCACTGTTGAATGTGGCCCAAGATCAGCTAATCCTATAATTAATTTTTCAATACATTGATTATTCGACTACTAAATTACTAAATATAGTTTCTTTAAAATAGTTTGACACTTTGGGATATACATTTAATCACTTTCCTGATTGGAGTTCGATGAGAACAATGATACCACTGAACTGAAATGATTCTTTCTAATGACCATCAGGGGGCAACTCCTCTGATTGCAAAAATAAGTCAAATTGTATGGGAGTCTATGAGAAAATGACCCGATTTTATGGTCTCAATCGCTAGTTTCAAGTCTTATTCAATACAGCATGATGTCCATTTATGAGTCAAATAGAGTAAGATTAGATGATAAAGCAGGGTATGCTACAGGGAGTGGCGGTCGATACCATGCCGTTGTCCAGTTTGGGAATTGTCCGTGTTTTTGTCTTTGAATTTTAACCCCTTCACAGTGTTATTCAGCATTCGGTTGTCCCTAGCTTCACCATTTCGTGTCACTTCTGGCTGCAAAAAAACAATATGTGGACGGCAAAAATGCCAAACTCGAGGCTTCAAAACTGAAGTCCACAGACCGATAGGTATTGTCATAGTGACTACATCCACTTCTTGCAGTTTATGAGCTTAGCTGAGTATTAGGACTGGAAGCTGGGGAAACATCTAGCCTGGCTCTTTCCCAAGGTAACAAAATCCCCCCCACCAGCACCTCTTAAACTCACTAATCAACATGTTCTGACATATTTGCTTAATCCCTGCAAGCACCAACGTGTAAAAACGTCAATTTGCGGTTTCAAAGGAGGTAAGGGCCGGACTATTTCTTGCACTAACTTCCTGGAGTCTCTGCTGGTCACTTGGCAACTGCTCCCATCCCAGAAATAGTCCCACACATAACCCACATAAAAATGTTTAGTAAGGGGGCTATAGAGGTGCTGGTAGGCTGTTTTTGTTCCCTTTGGACCCAGCTAGGCTAGCTCTTTTCAGTCTTTATGCTAAGCTAAAATAACTGGCTGCTGGTCCAACCTTCCTATTAAATGCACGGATGTAAATAAATAATGATAAATAAATGATAACATACATAAATGAATAGTTGAAATAAATAGTTTTGTAATGTTTGTATATTATATTTGTACCTTTTAGGTGCGTCTTTAATTTTCTAGTTCAGGTGGTTTCATTGTCAGATTCAGGTCATGGTCAGGTTATCCATTGTTTCTGAGATGAAGTGCTCCCTCATCTTGTGTTCATATTAAAAAGCTGACCACAAGAGGACCCACTTTATTCCCACAGCTGTCAAACACTGACCAGAGGCCTTTTACACAACCACCACACTAATAACTACTACCAGTCTTTCTGCCTCTGTCAGCAGCCCATGTAATGCGCCTCCTCTTCGGGTTGACAGCTCACCAAAAAGCAGTGATTCCATGTCATAAACTCTCCTCTAAACTTTCCTGTGCTCTGCCTAAAAGTTGAGAATCACAGTGGCTTTCTAGTGAGTTTGAAGTGGAGTGGGAATGCATCTTCACAGAGAAGATGGAGACCAGAGGAAATGAAGAACAATCTGTGCACTCGCTCCCATTGGCTTGTTATCTAGTGGGCTGTTGACTTGGCACATGCTCTGCTTCACCGATGCTTCCTGAGGATGTCATGAGACTCCTATAGTGGGTAAGAGTGCAATACTTCCTCTAGGCTCCCGTTCACTTCCTGCCTTTCGATAGGACACTGAGGTCATGGCCCCATCAAGCAAAACCATATTCAAGTCCTACTAATCTGGCTGAGCGACCGACGTGTTTGCATTTGGGCTGAATACTGTGATCGCTGTTCAAACCTGCTTGGCCAGTTGCACCATTGGTGCTTGTCAAGATTTGATCATAGATATCATGAGCAGAGACAGGTGAGTTCAAACAAAGTACAAGTATCGAAACAAAAGCAGAGAGCGGATCCCTCAAATGTTCAAACACCAGACAATTACACTGTCTGAAAGGAAGGACGACCTGAACTTGAATGTTGCAAATATTTCAACACTGATTGAGTGAGTTTTTCCTTTTTATTCCAGTTCTATGAGGAGTGCACCAAAAATATCTCGAGGTAAAGTTTCACCCCTGGATGTGACTCAGTGTTCAGTAAACTCCTGGCATTAATTACCCCAAAAATCATTCATATTTGTTTTTTTTTTAAAGGAGAGTATAACATATACGTCCGATGACGTCCTCTCAAAGGAATTGAAGCGGTAAACCGGTGGAATGATCCCACAAACATGGTGCCACTTTTGTCTCCGGCGTCTCTATTTCCTTGCCAACCATGTAAAGCCTGGCTGAAGTGTTGGGAGTTGCCACTGCTTGAGCTGAAGGGTTATCTTTAACTTTCTATGGGAACTAATCCTGCAAGCTCTCAATACTGGCCTGTACAACTATTGTTTCTGCAGAGACAGGATACTCCCTTCCTCTCCCACACCCTCACCCATTCCACCATGAAGTCCCCCCCCCCCGCCCCCCAGAATTTCGGCAATATAATTAAATGTACTTGATTGGAACCCTTGAGACTGTCCCAACTCATGTAAATGCAACTTGAAATACATATCATTATAATATTACACACTATTATTATTAACATTTTTCTTACTACAGCAGCCAACATTCTCCCTTTCTGTCATGTACAAATGCTACTGAGTTGTCTCTCTTTCATAGGTCCGGTCGTGACAGCAAATGCACCAGACAGTCACAACTCACAGCAAAGAGAAGTCCGGAAATCTCTGCAGTCTGTGTCTCTGTGTGACAATCTACATTGTCATGTGGAACCAAAAACTCACGGGCTGCAGCTACTTGAAGACAGAATATTACCCTTATGGCCCAATGGATTTTACGCTTCCAGAAGGTTATTGAAAGTCTTGTTAAGTAATTATCATATCAGCCAGCGAAACCATAAAGGAAGGATGCTTCGCTACCCTCCTTGCTTCCCCTTCCTCGCTGACGTTGGCCTGTTTCCTCTTTACCAGCCAACAGGACACCAGTGCCATGGTTACTGCTCTAATATTCAAGGGTGTGCCTTCCACACATTAGTGGGTGACTTGCATGCACACCACCCAATAGTGATGGAAACTTACATCCTTTTACAAAGAGGATAAGCTCACACGACACGGCATCCTAAGACCAATTATTCTCTCTTTTGTCAAAATGAAGTATGCTGACTCATGTTATCTCTCCGTTGCTGTGCTACTGTGACTGAGATACAGTAGGTGTGAGCCTGAGGAAATAACAAAAACATGCATACTGGAGCTAGAGTATCACCCATAAATCTCTCAGCAAGAATTTATTAAAGACTGGCGGCAGAAAGGATTTCTATATCCACCCTCAAAATGATCTTAGAAACCATCTCTGACTGTTTGAAAGGTGATTATACACTTGGATGTCCTTCAGCTCCAGTACAAGAACTCCACATTACCCAGGACAGCATAGATACATGCCTGCATGGGAGTTCTGAGGGTGACAGGAGACTTGGTAACATTGTACGGTAAAAACTCTCTATGCGAGGCACTTGTGTTGTCTGCTACAGCGCTGAAGGGCTGTGGGCCCTGCATGTCTGGGCCGCTCTCCGTTTTGTAGACTACACAGCGCCAGCTGCACCAAAGGCCAAAGCCTGGATTGAATTTGTTTCTTTGGGAACTGAGTAACACTGTCAACATTATTAAACGATTCACATACTCTAACAGTTTCGAGTTTGGATTTACCCTTAAACTTTACACAAACATGATCAATCCTTTCTAATACATTAATGCCGAATTGTGTTTGGGTGTGAACTAAACCCACTGGGATTGCATGATGTCATGGGAGTGGCTGTTGGGCTGAACATCATGTGCCCCTGGATGTCCTCAATAATCCCTCCTACACAAAAAGCAACAGGTGCCAAGAAAAGATCAGGCATGTATTATATATTATATGGTGTAGTAGTATGTGTAGTAATATGAGTAGTGTACACTATGTAATTATGAAATAAATAATTAATGCTATTCCAACATGTGTGTGCGCGCAAGTACTGCATGACCTGACGTGTCAATGTGAGCCGTTTTCATGAGAACTGGTGTTGAATCTTTTTAAACGTTATTCTCCAAGGTCTGCCCGACAGACACAATTTGATACACTTCTTCTGTAACTGTGTGGCAACATAAATCTCAAAACCTGTTCAAATAAAAACCATCTGCAGGGATGGATACCACTACAGTTGGGAAATGTGTTATACTTTCATTTTTTTTCTTCCTAATTTGGGTCAATTTCTATTCTTTTCCATAAACGACAGTAAAAACAAAATAGTCACTGAAGGTTAGTTCAGACCCAGCAGACAGCTGGAGAAGACATCATGATCAGATGTCATCTGCTCGTCTGCAGCAGATGTTTTACCGAGTGCTCCAGGTGACAAAGTCATTAGGTTTTATGCCTCTCTAATTATTGATAGCGTTGAGTGTCACAGTGGATCATCCTCTACTAAGATGATATATGAACAAGTTACGTGAAGGCCTTTGCTAAACGCCATCTGTCATGTCCTTTAATAGTTTTCAATACAGCAATACCACAGCAACCCTGTCAGTAACGCGCTGTTTGAAATGACACTGGCTTTCACTTCTTTCAAAACACGAGCTCGGAGACTTCATCAAACAGTATACTCTGCGTGAACCTTTTGAACCGCAAACTGTTTTGGTTTCTAGGCTTTGGCTGGATTTCTGTCCTTCCCTGAAACCCTTTGTGCTCTCCTTATACGACCTATTGGCAGTGCCAGCTCAAGAGGGTTTTCCAGCACGGATCTGCTCGCTGGCATCAAACATTAGCCCGATGCACAAAAGACTTTTAGCGTGACTCACACACACTCTTTCACCCACAGTTAGAAAATACTTTACTTCAAAGCGGCCTCTTTGGTTTTGCATAAGGAAAACATATTTGTGCAAATGCCTCAGGAGTTTATATCTAATTATGGTATACAGTGTGAGGGGAGCTTGAGGACAATGCGAGCATGTCACCCCGTCGGACTGCTGCCAGGTCATTAAAACCGGCTGCGGATGGAACACGCTCAAAAACACTACTTATTTTCAAGGGTGGATCTGTGGCTGTTTGCTCTCTGCAGGCGATATCGATGACAGGCAGGCAAACCACTCTTCATAGATGCTTCATCAAAATTGAAACAAAAAAGGGGAAAAAAAACAAATCTGCTGTGCAGAGAGAACGTTGAAGTCGTCGCATGATTGATGAGCAGCTCACAGCAGCAGACTGGAGCCAATGGCTAAGCAGGTTGGCCATGGTTGGCATTAAATGGGAGGGGGGGGGGGGGGGGGGGGGCACTATTTACATGTCTTGGGGTGGGAGTTTAGAATATCCGTCCCTGTTTGGACTGCAGTATGTAGAGCATCACTTTGAGGTATGTGAATCAGGAATAGAGGACAGCGCCATTGTTATTGCTCCAATATAATAGTTTGCTATCTGGCATGAATGTTAATACCACTGGCTTGTCTTTACTGGAAGTACTAAAGTAGGAAATGACCCACGACAGGAACGTGTTACCAAATGCCCCCAGGGCAGAAAGGCTATTTCCCTCTCGAATAAGAAAGGATGAAAGGATCTTTTGTCGGGCTTTGAGGTAACAATTCTCGCCACAGAAGGACTCCTTACCTTATAGCATCAGAAGTTTTCTCGTGAGAAAATACCTGCAGGGATGCATGCAAATGGTGAGTAATTGGAGGGCTGTCCCTGCTTAGCAGGCGAGGAAAGGTAATGAGGGAATATATAGCGGAGGGAGGAAAACACCACCTGCAGCTAAAACCTGCAGCTCTCTAGATAGAGAGTGAGGGAGTGTAGCGTGGAGCAGGTGATCAGATAATCCCCCTATCCCAGCATGCAGCCCGGCAGCGCGCTCAAGTATTAGCAAGCACCTCTCTGATGGAGGTCTGGATAGTGACACACAGGTCAGCGATGAGAGGGGAGATAGACGGCGAGGAGATTAAACACAATGTCTCACAACAAAAGAGGTGGAAGAGGTGGACATGTTTTGACAAAACCGCACCACTTTGTGTTTTTTCTTTTGTTTCTTACTGCTGGAGAAATAACTGCATGGTTAGTATCGGTGTGTGATTGTTGGTGTGTTATTTAGCATAGTGAAATTCAACCATGCTGGTTTTATCTTCGAAAAAAGAACAGGATAAAAATACTATAATTTGTATTTGTTATACTGATACAGTTCACATCTGAGAGGAGGAAATATTTCAATAAACCAGGTATAATAATGCATTATCTATAATAATACTATAATAAGAATGCATAATACAAAACTAAGAGTCTACAGACACGATAGCAGCTGTGATACTGGAGATACGTTGGGTTCACACTGGACGTCGAAGCCAGCAGTATTCTAGCTGTTCACCGAAAATGCCTTCCTCAGCGCCGATCAACAAGTGATTTTGCTCCTCTGCTGTTTTCTATAGAGCTAATCTCTCTCTCTGTCTCTCTCTCTGTCTCTGTGTTTGTCTGTCTGTTCGTCACGCTTGCTCTCTGTTTAGACACAAACTGACAAACACATGGAATCAGTACATAATTTAAAAACCACAATCACCTAAATTGTAGACTGAGATTATCCTACAGAATATTGAGTGGCTAAAATCATGTCATCATAAATGTTTTGGATCCAACCGGAAGTTAAATTATTGGCAGCAGATTATAGATTTCAGATTTGGTCAATTATAACCTGACTTGCTGATGGAACTGAACACCCCACTATATTAAACATGCCCTAATTATTTACCTGAGTGCTGTTACAAAAAGACATTTACTCCTGTCATTCACTGAAAAAGAATTTCCCTCAGTTTACAGAAACAAACCCATCCATCATTTATCCGCCTGAGCAAACAAACACTTCCAAATGTCATCAGAGGTTGTAGTGAGCATACTGCTCAGTGACCTCTGACCTGGCCTGATGTGATTTACACAGCTAATACTTGACAGAAGTTCTGCTCTCTTTGACCCGATTTTTTCTCTCCCTCTTTGTTTCTCTCTTCCTCTTTCTAATGCACATTCATGCAAACACACGTGCTCACAACCTCACACAGACCCCCCTCCCATTGCATACGCACACAAACATGCATACACACACTAATTTGATCACTACCTGTACCTCACCCCCAAGGCTTTCCTGCTGTGGGTATTTACATCACAAGCAGCTGCAGGACACTGGTGGTCCATTGACGGGGAAATGTGCCCGTCACAGGGAAAGGGTGTATAATTAACAGCAGCACACAGATCAGTTAAAGCGTCTTTCCTGGAACAACACATTGCACTGTTGGTGTCGACTGGTCTCCTGCGTCTAGGTGTTTGGCTTGTTTGTTGCCTTCTACATATATGCATTTATGTGCCATGTCTGTTGTTGTATTTTTTTTATTACTGCTGCAGCAAGGTGAATTTCATTTGAAGAGGCAATAAAGTGAAGTGAAGTTAAAGTTGGCACGGGAATAGAATGTTCTTCTTATTGGCCATCAACTAAGACCTTTGGCTTGAAGAAAGAGCTGTGCGGCCATGAAACATAGGCTGAATCCATGGTCAGCGCTGGCATCAACTACTGGCATTTTATTTAATTTCATGTACTTTGTCCGTTCATTAAAAGGGGAGTGAGAGTGATCCAACAGTAAGAGGCCCAGCATCATTACAGCTCTTTGTAACACCAAGGAACATAAATATAAGCATGATTTCCCCACGAGGGTCCTGATGCAGGATGACAATCGCCAAAACTGTCCAATGAACGAGTTACCTGTCAGTCTGTTTACTTAACGTTTACTCCTTGTGGTTCGTTTGTAAAAGGTAATTGTGAAAAAAAGAACTTAGTCCATGGCAGGTTAGGTGAGTTGGAGCTGACGAAATGCCACTCTTCGATTCAGACTAACATGGAGATGGAAGAGGGAAAATGAATAAACCAGATTGAAATTCTCCAGCCGTGCACTGTTGCTCCCCGGAGAGCAACCAAGCAAAAGGAATATCTGATAAAAACAGAGAAGAGAACCAGGCAAAGAAACTTTGGGCTTTGAATTATTGAGGCATTTTGAGGTTGCATGAGCATAGGATTGTGTTTATGCAGCAGTTTCATGTGGGAGACCTCATAAATGAAAGCGTATATGCAGCGATGTAGTTATACATGGAATCTGAAGGTGTGATGTGGAGTTAACAATGTCAAATTTAAATCTCTCATCATCCAGTTATTGGGGATGCACCGATCCGACTTTTTCAGTCCCGATACTGATGCCTAGGATTTGGGTATTGGCCGATACAGAGCACTGATCCAGTACGAGTGTTAATTTAATAAGTTGTATGCCTCACTGTGTGGAAGTGACTGGGATCATTTTTCATGTGTAAAGCAATATCAGGCCAGACTAAAAATTGCTTTCTTCACTCAGTCCATGTTTCTATTTAACATAGTTATCCCTCGATTTATTTGCTTTGCGTGTGTTGAATGTGTGAGCCTCTGTGTTGCATGTCTTGTTAGTACTTGACAATGTAGTACAAGAGTCTCCTGAATGATGATATTTACTTATAATAATATTCTCACTTCTTTCATTGTTTATAACTTACATTCTGTTTTTAGGTTTATTTTGTAACATCTGCCTCTTGGGACTACAGATGACAAATAGCCTCATAGCTAAACTCTAGCGCATTTACAGCAATGTTTTTATTAATGTGCACTGTCCCTTATCAAAGAAACCCATAAATAAATAAACTTTGTAAATCAAAATGTAACAAATAAAATGTATAGATATACATTTCCTGAATTCTAATCCATTATTAAAATAAACCAGCAACTTGGTTTTAAAATCTTTAAAAAGGAACAAGAATTACAATTCAAGTGTAAACTCTTTTAATGCAGCAACAAATTGGTCGAACTACCTTAACTGTCACGGGGGCCCACGTCAGTATCGCTATCGGCACATCTCTGCCAGTTACACCTCCAATTCTACACCATATTCAAAGCCATACTTTTGGCTCATGAATAACAAGATGAAGTTAATAAAAGTCAGTTTGATCACAACCTCCATCCTGTGATCAGTTCACCGGGCACGAAGAGTCAAAGCTTTCATTTTTGTGATGAGTTGGATTCCTGAGGTGGTGTGGCCTTCGCACGGTTCCATGTGGAGAGTAATAGAAAAATTGGTGATGAGTATGTGGTATCCATGGTGACAACCGGGTAGTCAAAGGATTCTCTGCCAGCATTGTGCGTCTAGACCGTGCGAGCGTCTCCAGTTTGGGTGAAGCAAGTCTGGCGCGTCTCGCTTTCATGTGCTAGATCAGAGCCATGCTAATGTTACTTTCAGCAGCATTAGCAGCACTCATCTCAGCCTTGCTTTAATCGCCGAGTGTCCATAGCAACCGGTGATTGTGAATAACACGGTAGGGGTTTTTTTTGGGCGGGGTGGGGGGGGGGGGGGGGGTTATAAGACCAATGTCAATATCAGCAGGTCACTAAACCTGCTGCCTCTTGTATTGTGATTTTAAGAAACCAGATTAAGAAATTACAAGTGAATAATTTACACAGCTTTTTGTGTCAGAAGCATCAGAGTGCTTTTCTTTTTATAATTATTTCATACATATTTCAGCAGCTACTTCACTCACCACTGATTCGAGCATTGTTGCACTGTTCAAACGATTCTACAGCTATCTCACGTTGGCTACAGGATCACATTGAATTAGACATGAATTATTAATGGTAGATTGAAAAAAATGTGTTAATCCAGGAAAGGTATAGTTAAAAAAATACACCTTTAAAAAGGAGAGACATCAGAGAGGATTTAGGGGTTAAATCTCCTGCTCTATAAATCTGACGGTAGACCTACGGTTCTGTACATGTGATTTACGTGGCATCAGTTCAACACAACTCCACAGTCTGTCCTGACATGAACACATTACAGTCCTCTTAATACTAATTTACAGCTTAGTTTTCCCTCTCATAAACGGCTATTATTCACCACCCTGTCATCTCAGCAACCTGCCAAACATTCAGCCTGACCATGAGCAGACACGTCCAAGAGCAGCATTGACGTTCATGATCAGGATGCCTAAATGTGTGTGTGAGAGATACCAGTAGATGTGTGGCCACAATGCAAGGTACTTAAACATGATATACATTCACAGAAGCCAGGTTTTGGATATGGGGAACATAAAGACGCAAAGGATATAGTGATGGCAATAGACTATTGATTTTACTATTGGAGTCTTAATGTTTTTTTCTCAGAGTTTTAAGTGACATACCATGAGTTACAACACCTCTACAATCAGGCAGACAGCAGTGGAGAATTAGAAATATATGCAGATGTATCCATACTTTTCTCCAGGGTAGCATCGGTTCATTGAGCTCGTCAGTGTAGGCAAGATAATAAAACCTAATGTTGTGGTTTAAAGTAAAAATATACTTTTCCAAGAAAATTGACACTTATCACATGAAAAAGTAACGACTCCATAGCCCAGGTCTGATCTGGGTGTATGCCCGAGTAACTGTTTATGTCACATACGGCGGAAACAGCTGACAATGTCGTCCCGGCACACGGCGTCATTGTGGAAGTGTTGTGCCCACTTTCCGGTTCCCCCCGTCAGGTAAACCCTTCTAACTCTGTCAGCACTGTTCATGCGGTTAGCTGCTATTTGACTGCTCAGCTGCTGCCATGTTGAGAGCCGTGTGGAGGCAATCCCTCAGTCATAGACGTGCTCTGAATTTGAAATGAACCCTGTTTTAAAAAAAAAAGCATTATATTTTAACATTGTCAGCTAATACCTGTATTACTTAACCACATAATGGCCCATAAGCTTACTCTGTGCATGTAGATGCAGCGCATGAAGCAAAAGTCCACAAAGGTTTCAAATAGTGTAATTACATATTATATGTGATAAGCATCAGCAGACTGTTGGGGGGGGGACGGGGGGGGGGGGGGACCAAGGACGGGTCTTTTGAGGCTCTGATAAGCATTTACCACCTGTTCCCCAGAGCCACAGATCTTGGCATTTGATAGCAGCTCAATCAACATGGCACTGCTGGTATTTGGCAGCGTTATCGCGTGACAGATAATCACCTCATTGTCCTGCATCCATGTCCTGCCACAGCTCAATAACAGAGCAGGACTACAATCAGCAAACCAGCGGTGACCCTTAATGAAATACTGTATTCCAGCATCCCTCTGCTAATGCAGCCAGGTATCTCATTAGCTATCTGGCTGTGTGGTATTTGGAGCAGGTGGGCAGCCTTTTTGCGGATGCTGACTGACATCCCCTTTCATCTCAGGCCCAGACCTGCTCTTTCTTTTACGGGTCTCAGCCTCGCATAATGAGGGCTGCAGAAAAATAGATGAGGACTACATATTATCTCAGCTGCAATGGTGACACATGTCATCTTTCTGCAGAACAGTGAGATCACCATCAAGACAAGGCTTTTTCATACATGCACTGTTTGGCTAAGCACATGAGGTATGGACAAGGTGTTTATATATTTGCACTTTGGCTTTGTACTACATACAAGCTTCAGAAAACGCTTAACGATGTTGGAACCAGGACACAGTGTTCTGTATTGATCTAACAATGATTTATGAATGTGCGAAAATGCCGCTTGTCATAGGACCATTCACGGTATCTGGGCCAGTCCGGGGTTGTGACCTATCACACACATACACACACATAGACTAACATGCTTTCCCACACATTGACCTCATGGTTGGCACACATGTTACAGTGTTTTATCATAGTGTCTTTAAGCCAGGAGACAGCTGTGGACAAGCAGCCGCTCTGTCACACAGCAGGACGGTAACATGGACGACTGACACGACACTCTACATAAATTTAACACAGGGCTGCCTTTAAAAACATTCAGTGGTTTGAAAACTAATTGAGCGGTAGAACGCAAAGTGTCCAAGTTGATGGTTTATTTTCTAGCTTTTTACAAAATAGTGTCCCCCAGGGGTCTATTATGGTCCTTTTTTATTTACAATCCATATGAATAATCTATGTTGCAATGTTATTAATAAATATAATTTGCATGTGGACAACACCATTTTGTATATTCTGCTTCTGCCGTAGCGAGAGCGATTTAGGAACTGCAATCTGCTTTTAATGTTGTTCAAAGGAATCTCTGTGAATTGACACCTGTACTTAATGTTGACAAAACCAAATTAAAGGGTTTAATCTTACAGTTTAATATATAGATCTGCAGAAACAATGTCTACTATTTCAAGTTCTGCACTTGGACGTATCTAACCAGCACAGAAATAAAATTATTGTAATTTTAGTTTTTTTGATCCACAAATCCATTTGAAAACATATTTAACAAATTAATATTCAGAAACTTTGATTGCAGTATCACCAATATTTGTTTTTAAATAATTTTATTGTACAACGGCAGCTATTCGCAATAATTAATTAAATCATTTGAATTATTGAATGATTTAACATCGATGACAAGGGGCCATCACTACACCATTAACACATTTAATGTGTTTTATTCGTCTAAAAGTTGAAAAGAATGGTATTCAATGTCTTTAAATGATATAAGCAAAACTCAACAGAATCTGTCTCAGATCCTTGATTCTGCTATGAGACCTCACTTCAAAGTGGTACCCAGAAGTACCCAACCATCAAAAAAAATATCTAACACTAGCAAGTATTAGGGCTCTGTCCAAGTCAATCAACAGACTCAATTCTCCAGATGCACTCTGGGACAGTTTTCACTGGCGTGGAACTAATTTTAATCAGCCACATAAGGTAAACAGACCTCATCTTCTAGAGAATCTAGATCTTAGATTACATGTGCAATCTTCTTCCTCTGCATGTTACACTGTTGTTTTAACACCTTTATAGTCCTTTACAGTCCTTTGTGCGTAAATGATGTCAAAGTAAGGCATATCACGGTAAAGTCAGGTCTTTACTAGCACATAAAGATGTTTACAGTATTAACAGTTACCTCTGGAGCGCGGTCAGGCTGCCGCAGCTAGTAATCTGGGGCCAGAACAGGCACTTCTCTCCGACCTCTCTGGCCTCTCTCTTCAAGCTGCTCTGTAATTACTTTGACCTGCAAAGACTGATTGGCTCTCCCCAGCACACTTCAAAAGAGAGCATCCCTCACACATTCATTCTGAGGATGAGTACAGCTGTTACGATATTATCTGAGGTGAAGACCTCCCAGAGGTCAAATTCCTACTTTTCACTGGATTCGGGCTCTTCAGCCAACACAAAGTGTTTGTCATTTTTCATCCCTTCAAGAGGTTAAAGTGACGGTGTGCAGAGAGGGCCAGCTAGAACACGTAATGAACGCTCCACCGTGTGCTGAAAATGCACACAACACACAAACCTAGAGATCTAAACACTCAGCCTGGTGCCACAAATATAGATTTACCAAACACAGCTTAATTCTACCGGCACTAAAATCAACACAGAAATGAATGTATTAAAATGTATATTGTATTCAGGCTTATTAAACAACAGCCCATTCACGAAAGCTACATTTTTAACCACTGTGCATGCCGTGCCTTGGCAGAGTAAACTGTAACTCCTCTACTCCACCAGTCAAAGAAGCAGCATGGCATCCATTTACAAAGTGTTGTATTAAAGTCAAAGCCTCCGTTATCTATCAAAGGTACCACACATGGTGTGTAGCAGCAGGCATTCGCTTGGCCTGCCTCCTGCGATTTACATTTTCAATTTCTTTATGCCCAGCTACATGGCTTTGGACCAAAGCAACAATGGGTAAAGCTGTCTAAAAACACACGAGAGCAGTTCTTTAAATGTATTTTATATTCATGACTTAATTGGCAATGGGAGTTACATTTGTCTATTGCACAACAGAACTGAACAAGGCTGTGCAACAGGCAGCAGCAATGCAGAAGATGGGGGCGACACAGCGGGGGGAAACAGTTTTCTCAGTAGACTTGAAGTCTAAATAAATGCTTCAAGTCGCGGTTACGCCGTGAGACGAGTGCTTGCACAGAGCTGGTGCAGACATCTGCATAGATTCATTACAATGACAGCGTATCTATTGTGTGAGACGAGTGAAAAACCGGGTTTAGCCAATTGTGGCTTGTATTCATTCAATCAAACATTAGTGGTCATTGCAGATACACCTGACGGATATCTGCACTCTACTGAGTGCATCATTCTAGTTATGGCTGTTTTTCTATAG
The DNA here is from genome assembly GCF_050575085.1 of Anarhichas minor. Classification (NCBI taxonomy): domain Eukaryota; kingdom Metazoa; phylum Chordata; class Actinopteri; order Perciformes; family Anarhichadidae; genus Anarhichas; species Anarhichas minor. The sequence continues at coordinate 5,939,593 of NW_027466467.1, read as the reverse complement.
CCATTAAATGTATTTGCACTCATTAGTTATCGCGATATATACACACTTTGTATTTCTCAGTGGCGGAGTCCACCATTCCCTCACATAATTCGGAGGCTGGAACAAGGGATTCATGCGTGCAACTGCTGGGTGGAAATCAAAGGACACCAGTGCCCCAAGTGATCGATGAACGATAAATTGCAAATGGAACTCTGGGACTTGCAATAATAAGACCTCCATAGCTTTAGAAGTAAACACAAGTTTCACCAAATCGACCAGATCCGAAATTGTAAGGATTGTAACTCAATTGTAAGTCAAGTTAAACTTGTGCTAGAACTCGAAATGTTGCAGTATTTTTCTTCAATTTCTTCAAGTATCAATAAAGGGAAGTAATTCACTTGTTCCTCATCCAAATCTATTTGTTTCCACTTTGGTCCTTCCGCTTAAAAGTAGCAGAGGGATCTTCCTCGCTCTGCAGTTGTTAAACACTGTAGATTCAATGCCTCCGTTACCCTCACTCACTGAGAAACACAAACTCAGAATTATTAAATCTGCATCGTGGGAGATGAAAAGAAAAAGGAACTGCACGCTTCTTTCTCCTAGATTTTCCGTTCTTCACAAGCCTAAATCTTGTCTACTCTCGCTTATGACTGCCCAGTACAGTCAGGCTTAGCATGCGCCTTGTTCAAAGCAAAGAGGATTAGAGGGTAATTAAAATGAACGCGGTGATGTCATCTAAACTTACTTGTTTGGCGGACGGCACCAACTAGCACTGCTCTATTGAATCCCATCATTCGCCCATATTCCTGGGTGCAATTAGAAGCAACACTTCTTTCCACAAGGGAAGTCACAGAGGATGATGTGGTGACTGGCTAGAGTCCCAATGTGCTGCAAGGCTGAAAGAATGTGGAGTGAAATATCTAATGGCCAAATAAAAGATAATATCTGAGTACAGGAACGCCACTCTCCTCTATGGGAGGCATGGCAGTAATTCACTGTCTTCAGGTAAAAAATACCAGTTGCCATTCTGTAATAAAATGTGGTGACCTTTCTTGTAATTTGTAGTGACCTTTCCTCGAACTCAGCTTGAAAGCATCATCAAATACAGATGTGCATGCGGTGGCGTTGGGCAACAACTGTTAAGTTGTTAAATTATGAGCAACGATGATAGCAGTGTGATGCATCAGCAAGGCCTGCTATTGTGTTGCAGAGAATTCACACAAACGTGTGAAAGTTACGAGGTGGTGCGGTGGATACTATCCAAGTTTACAATTTACCGGTGTGCACTCTGACCAAAGAATTCACTCGCCTCAAGCATAAATAAATGAATAGAAATAAGGTCATGGTCACAGCCAAGTGTCAAGTTAAAGGTCAGCGACTGAAGAGGAGTTGAGTCAGATCAAACAACAGCGGTGAACGGAGGTGCCTTGTTTTCAGTACTTCATGTGACAACATTTCACCATCACTTTGGCTGACGCACAACAGGGTCCGCAGCAGAAAGACCTCATTTTATTCCCAGTTTCCCCTTGTGCTGATTGTCGTAGCACCCTTGAACTCCATCGTTCCTGTTCACTCACAAGTTAGTGAGTCATTTAAAAAGAGAAGTTAAAGGACAAGATAAGAGCATCTAGCGCTTATACTCGCTCACTCGCTGGAGGCAAAGGTCGTTATCTGGGAGTGGCATATTGCATATGTTGTACACGAACAAGTATTGTCTGTGTAGCCAAACGCTTTTACATCTCATTCCTCTGTGCCATATAGCGCCATTGTTGTCCAAAAAATACTAAAAGCACACAAATACACATGGGTGACATGTTCCGTCAGCACAGGAACTGTAGTTTATATTTGCTTCAGTCCTGCATACGTCATCCCTCCACTGTAGCACAATAAAACTGACTGAAAATAGTCCCCAACAATTCATCATTTACTACTGTTTGGGTACTGAGAGTCTCAGACAGGGAAGGAAAACAAAACGCATTGGTAGTTTCTGCATTTTAATGGGATTTGACTAAAATAATAATATATATTTACATAACTATTATTATCTGTCATGATTTATTGAGCATAAAGTCCTTTAAAGCAAGAGAAACGAATAATAGGGTATAACCTAGATCCTAGAGAGTGTAAAGTGTAAGTAATTTTAAAACACTATACATAGATCAAAATTAAGAGAAAATGAGTTGAAGCGAGCTATTACTCTTTCTTGAAATAAAGGCTTTTACAGTAATCCGATCCCTAAATCCCCATATCTCAATTACCCTTTCCCTCTAAATCTTTCCTGATAGAGATGCATTTATTTCCCCACTTCCTCCTGAGGAATCAGAAACAGATGTAGGGAAACACTAGCGTTGGCAAAACAACACGGCACGATTAGGAAAAGAGCATGGATGACAACATACGCGGCACCAACACCTTTTGAATGGATACTTTTAGGGAGACAGGCAACATTGTGTGATCTGGAGCAGGGGTCCAATCGCTTCACGCCAGCAGAGGCTCAATGGAGCTTTTTCAAAGAAGTGAACTCTGAGAAAGTGCCAGGCCACGATGAGAAAGACACCCCCTTGATGGTGAAGGGATGACCTAGCATTTAGATGAGTTAGCCTCCACATCCTACTTTCATCAGGGAACAAGCACGAGGTCCACACAGGGCGAGTGGAAAGACGAGCCGGAGCCGCTCTCTGTGTTTTACATAGGAAGAAAAGGTCGCTGCATTCTTTCTGGTTCATCATATTACAGTGTAGCGGATATCTGCCTTTTTTTACATTGACCTTCGGTTGCAGTCCGCAGTGTTAAACTCAGTCCATGCAGGGCAGAGCTTGGCTGATTTTAGCATAAACTGGCTGCAGTTGAATGCGCTGTGACAGGCCTTGGTCCCTGTTCTCCTGCCCCTCTGTTTCTGCAGACAGCCTCCAAAGGAGACCTGTCAAGCCCAAAGGTCTGGTTAATGCACTCTCATCCACACACACAAACAGACACACACACACACTCACAAAGACCTTTTCACTTTCTCTCAGAGGTAACTAAATCATTCACCATCTTCGTCAAGCTAAACAAATCGCCTCCTATACCACCTTTGGAATATTTGCAAAGGCTTACATATAAGGTGTTCTACTAAATAATGCATATTTCAATCATGGGTAACTTAATGACATTCCCAGAACCAACTGGAACAGAAGAGTTTTTCTAAATATCTGATGCCCCGTGGGCAGTGGTGGAGGAAGTGCTCAGATCCTTTACTTCAGTAAAAGTACTAATTCCACACAGTAACAATCATACACGTTCTACAAAATCCCTTTTTTCGCAGAACTTAACTCAACAAAAGGCAAACAGTAAAATGTTCGCCCAAAATCCCGGGTGTTATCATGGGTGCTGAGTGCTTTGTTTGGCTACAGTTCATTGTAGTGTTACCAAATCTCAGCAATTACTTAGTGGAGTCCAATGTTATCATAACCTTTAGAAATGATGGGAACATTTTTTAATTAAGACTCAAGTAGGCTTGCCGGGTTGTTAGCGGTGTTTAGGCAATACCAATTACTTTACTTACCCACCGTCCCCCACCATTGTTTTGCTTTATCATTTTTTTTGCGGAATTCTAAGTCGGACTACGAACGCTCCAACTCTAAACTTTATCTTTTCTTATAAAATGTCCGCTGTGATCGGTAACACCGGCGTCACAAGTCTATTAACCAGTGGGAAAAGTTCCTCCCATGGGCATCCTGAGACTCAAGTTGTGTTAAATAAAAAGTACATAACCCTCATTTTCAGCTTGTTTCTCCCTCCGATCTGAGTGAGTCTTGTAGAAATAATGTCTGATAGTGAGGATAGCCCAGATCAGTCTCTGTAGCTCAGTTACGGTTGTTCACCTCTAAATTGGGAGTACAGGACTTGCTATCACACCTATCATCTCTCCCTTCTTATCAGTCAGGCATGCTCTGAAGGCAAAACAACTCAAGAGTGAATCCAAGGCACGCTAGTGTATTTATGATGCTCTGCATGCAAAGTTCACTTATACCTCCCCCAGCATGGATATTTTTTCAAAAACGTAGCATGTTTTATTACAGAAATATAATTTTCCTCTAACAAAATAAGACAACGCTGTTAGAAAGTGGAAAGATTACCAGAGGAGCAAGTTCTTTGGTGAGCAAGGCCCGCTGATTCTTTCATTCCATCATGTGTTGAAGGCTATGATTGGCTATGTTAATCACGTAGACCTTTATTGCTTGTGATTTCTTTATGACTGTGTGTGTGGCCACTAGGGGAACAAAAAGTCCTCTCACCCAGTCCCTTAAATAAAACAGAGAAAGTGTGGAAGGCCGATTGATTGGATCACTGTCAGCGTTTTAGTATGCTTCACTGTAATATTACAACCTGCAGCCTCTGTATTGCAACACAATACATCTGTTATGCAAAAGCAATATACAGATCCAGCTGTGTTGTGTTATCTCCTTTTGGAATCTGCATATTTCCAGAAAGCGCTAGTGACTGTGTCGAATTAATAAACTCCCCTGGATTGTTTCCCTGAGCTTCATCGAAGAACTGTTAATCATAAAGAGTGAGGGAAGCCAGTCCTCCAGTATTAGGGGTTCTTGAACTCATCCTGAACTTTATTAAAACCAGTTGGTGCTCTTTTGATGCAGGAATTTAGAATAAGCTCATGACCTAAAGTATTGATTTCTGCTCTCGATACAGTTTTAAAACAGGCCAGCAGACCTGATGGGTTTCATTACTGAAGGCACCGGGAACACAAAAGAATGGGTGTAAAGCTTTGTTAAAATTTTCATTCGCTGAACCCGAACTATATGCTTCAGCTAACAGCTCAGGGGAGATGTCCACTGTGTGATAAGAACATCAGTATGTATGTGGGACACTATCGCTATAAAGAACGTCAACTAACCAATGTGTCTGGCAAACAAGACTTTCTTGAGTAACCCTGACTGGGGTTGCTGGATCCAACAAAGAGCGGCCATTAGCACCTCACAGGACACCGATTGGTCCGAACCACTGCGGTTGGGACAGAAACATATCACTTACAAACACAACATTGGATTTTTGCATTATTGCAAGAATCCAGCTGCGGTGCAAGGTAAGTATCTCTTCGGGGTTAGGGTTAGCTGGGCTAGCATGTGGCACACTAGTACTATGTTTCTTTCTGCACAGACCACCAGATAAAGCATGCCAAGCTTTCTTGGCTACACCAGCAGGGACTCTAACTACTGGCACCTTTTGCTGCCGCTGCTTCATCTCACATTCTAGACAGTAGACTGAAAGGCAGGCTTTACCCACAACAATCTCTCCTGGCATCCGAGCATGCCCACTGTCACTAAATGCTAATGTTTGCACAGCATCTGGTTAAAACAAATAAGCAATCTACTGTACGTCTTGGGTCTGCTCTGTGTCAAAGCACTGTGGTCTCGGCTTGTGCGAGTGAATGAACAACACACGGCTCAATCTGAGCGTGTCTCCCGTGTGGCCGCATGGTGTTTACACCCATCATGTCCTGTTAATTGCCCGCATGTCTCCGGAGTCTTATATATCAGTCAGTTATATCCCCAGCGATAACTGGCATAAAACGACCATATTCCATAAGTTGATCTTATGTTTTCATCAACTTAATTGCCTGTATTGCTTTGAGGATTACCTGCCTTGTTCCTGGTGAGTTTTAATCTCGGGACTTCAAAACAAGAGACAGACATGTGTAAAACAATGCACGGTATAAGAGAGGGGAGGCCTCTCCCCGCTGTGGGTTGAGGGATCTTCACGCAAGTTCTCCGCACGGAATACCAAGTGGCTGCTGGGAAAAGCTTTGTTGTGCCACGGTGGGGAATAGGGGTATTTGACTTAGATCTCCATGATTGCTTGTGGGCTGTGGCTACACACCATTTGATGCAGCTCTCAATATTGTTTTTCTTTTTTGCAGGGGAATGCATGAACCGGCATAGCTTTCAGCACAAGCATTAATAATTTCTCTTAACCATAACTCCAGAAATAAAATGATATTCCAGCGTGGTAATATTTATTCCCCAAATAGTTGCATTGAAATGTATCTTTATTTTGCATTAAACGCAGCAAAGATACATCTTTTAACTCTCTCAAATGATCCTGCAATTTCTGAATGGTTACTGTGTTACTGCTTGTGGTTCACTTGTGTATTCTGCGGTGGCTTACGGCCCTCATGTAGCGGAGTTGACCCCAGTCTGTCAGACACTGATGCAAGCACACATGGGACCTGGCCTTATCATTACTGTGGGAATGTCACAGATAGAGATTTCATCTCATCGGCCTTTTGTCTGGATGGTTTTACACTTTTATCACTCGCACATGGAGCCCGTCTGACCAAACCGCTCACGCACAGGCTTCAGGCCTCCCGTAACCTCACAGCCTCTCAGTTATCTGCCTCACGAGCCACGACTGTACGTCCGCCTCATGGGTCATATGACCACAAGGGTTTTGCCACATGGTACATCATCTTTACAGCTTACTTTTTGTTTTGTTTCTGTACATCTGCTTTTCATCAGACAACTACTTGCCCTTGATTATTCACAGACCCTCGTGGTATCAGGTCTCCATTCAAAATCCGCAAACGGCTTGTCGCTTAGCAGATTATCAGGTGAAAATAAAATTCATATGGGGGCAGTGATTGAAAATGTGTGATTCATAAGAAGTTGCTGATGAGGTGTCGCTTCTGAGCAAGAAAAAAAACATTTAAATGGGACTCTTGAAATGTTGTACTGGAAGTTGGGAGGATGTAAGGTGTCTGTTTCCTATTTACTATTAATATATACATGAGTGCTCAGGCTTCATGCTATGCAGCAATCACGCTAGGCTTGGGACATATAAAGAAAGGAAAAACATGACATGATATAGTGATCACCTCATTCACAATGTTGCACTGACTACAGTATGAAGACTTTAGTGTATTTTACATTCACTTGTAAATAATATTGTGCAAGCTTTTGTTTATGGTGTTGTATATCATTAAAATGGCTACATTTAAAAAAAAAAAGATATTTTAAGTGATACATGTCTTACAGAAAGCTTATCCACAACAAGACTAAAGAGGCTTTTAGACAGTGCAACAACAACAGCCATGCTCACTGTACGACATTGGCCTGATAAAATCTTGGTCGCAATCTGTGTCAGACTGTAAGATATCAATTGATGAATGTATGGTGAATAGAAGCACTACGATGTCTATGTGTATAGCAGCGAGGCACGTCATCAGCTCTTGAAAGTGCAACAAAACAATAAAGCTTTTTATTCTTTGCCAGAGTCCCACAAATTTCTTTTTTTTATTTTTCCTTCATCAATTTGTGTGTATGTTGTTTTTTCCCCTAAACTTTATTTAAAAGTTGTATTTCAAAATGTTGCACCGGCCGAAGCATTTCATACTTTATTTTGGATGATTGGTCGGCACAGCTTGAAATCGCCCGTCGGTTGACGTGTCTCACAGTGCAATCTCGGACAAGCGTCTTTGACTGATTATCAAAGATTTTACCAAGAAGAGCTGAAATGGTGGTGCTCATGAGGAACACAGAATTCAATGTCAGTCTGGACCCAAGTGGTGAAACAACCGACATTGCCATCCTCAAATTTAATTTGCTCGCCTGACTTCAATGGCTGCATCTTTCATTGTCACTACCATGCTTGACAATGCAATTGCAAAATTACTGTTTACATAGTTTCAAAGGTAGATTTCTTTAAAAAGTAACTTTTGGACCAACAGGGTGTATCTCACTCAAATCACTGTGTAATACATCCCGAATTATCTATACTCGATAATCTAAAAATAATCTATCAGGTCAGTTAAATTTCATTCTGGTGATAAGATTTCATTTTTAAAGTCCATTTAAGGCTACCCATTACAGCCACATCATTGTTCCTGAGACTTGCAACATGCAGCAGTGATAACGCAGTCCTGATAAATCCACCGCTGATTGAAAACAGTGAACCCTACACCTCTGGTTGTTGTCTGGAAATGGAGAGCCGGGGGAGCTTGTTTGACCGACCTTTCCCATCATTAATCAACCGGGCTAGGAACGACTCTGCGAGCGTCTGACATGCTGCCTCAAACAACACCATGCTACACTTCAGCCTTTAAATACTACACTGACTTCTAATCAATGTTCGCATGCTAATGAGATACGAGTGAGCCATAAGGTCATTCCTGTCCAAGATCTGTGTGACGGCTGTCTAACACAGCCTCTGTTTCATATTTTAATCCATATGTTGTGTGATGGCAAACAGTATTTAGGGGTACAACTTTCTTCCTTTAACCACATGAGGTTTTTTGCTTCTTTTTTTTTTAAACCAATTATTTTATCCTACATCAATGCAAGCAGTTTTGATATTAAATACACAGTTGAAAGGTCAACTACCACTAAAATAGGACACAGATCCTTTGGAAACTATACCACATTTCTATGATCAGTGTGTTTGGTCAGCCAAACTCTGATTCTGTGGTCACATGTACAGGATCTGGTTGCATATGCTGAAACAGGTCCAGACAGCTCATAGAACAGGAGGGTTCACCAGTGGCTCCCCTTTCTTTAGAGTATTTTCAAACTGCCATACTTGGAAAGTAACCGATGACCCACACTTACAACTTCACGCATTGACAGAGTACCCACCATTCCGCGTAACACGAGAGGTGGCGACTCGACTGCGCTAGAAAAGCTGGAGTGGCGGAGCTATAAGAGGCGTCCCACATCACCTAACTGGGGGACTTCAAGCAGGGTAAGACAGAAAAGAGAGCTCTGAGACGCCATGAAGATCAGGGCGGCTCTTTCTGAACGAGGAGCGGCCGGCTGCCGGCAAGGAGATTGGGTTTCCCAACAACTTGTTGCCTGGTGCTAAATAAATGCTGACATGTTGTGTGGAGACACACGACACCTTAGCGGAAAGGGGTTGCTCACCTCGAGTTGTTCACAGCACCCACTTTCTGACCCTCCGAGCGCCCTCTTAACCCCTCCGTTCCCGTTTCTCTTTGCGACCCATCATCCCTTTCTGGCTATTGCTGCCCCTGTCATGTCTGAGCTGCCAAAAATTGGCTTCCTAACTGGTAGGGCATGGTTGCCGGTCACTAACAAGGGGGAAGGGACTGTCTGCACGCTTGTATCTTAGTCTTGATGATCAGACATTAAAATCCAACACTTTTCAGATAATTTACTGCAAATGTTCTGCCTGCTATGTATTAGTAAACTATTGACCCTCCTCCCTTTAGTGCTTCGAGACCCAGAGCCAATTCCAGACAACGCAAAGAGAGAGGCACCTCAAATTCTCCTGATTCAGAACTCCAAGGATATACCCCGATATTTTTCTTTTGCCAAAACCATTTCACAGAGAAAAGGTCTACCCAGTACCACATACCTCACTAACTGGCTTCAGTAGCACAAAGGGAATTTATCATTAGAAGAAGCACAGTCAATATCTCTCACCCCCTGCACGGCGAAAGCAAAGCAAGGGCCTGATAGCGAAGCCCGGTGCACAGCTCCGAGAGGGGAACGCGGGGTACCAGAGGAGCTAATTAGAGAGTGAATGTCGGCTATCTTGTTAGCCCACATCCAGCTATGGGAATGGCGCTAATGAGGCGTGCTGTACCAACACAGATAGGCTGTTATTGCAACATGGAAGATCACTGCACTTCCTAATCTCATATGCTTGTATAATCATTCAAATAATGCATAATTGATGCTTTTATTCCCTTCTGAAGCCTCATGTTGGCAGGCAAAGGAATTCTGCCAGCCACATGGACACAACATGCAAGATCACGCCTGACACCATGTAGGCACTTCAGAAATGCTCCGAACATTCCCGAGGCATGTAGGAAATGCTCTAAAATTACTTTACACGTGATAAAATGGAATGTTTGCTTTGCTTTGCCGTTAACTTTGTTTTGATATTTTGCAGACCTTTTTATGGTGACGAGGTGCAGCCAACGCACAATGAAGAGTCCACACGCAGCAAGTATTTAATACTAAACTCCCACAAATTGAAAAACCTGCCTTGGAGTGACTCTTCGAGAGGTACCCCCTTTGCTGATTAATCTAGTAATTACCAATTAGCTGTGGTAATGGCTTGCATCCAGGCAAAATGCTGTGCACAGCGGGCCTGTTTTGTCTTCATTAGAGAGAAGGGGGCTGTGAGCGACGAGGCCCATTTTGACCCCTCTCTCCTGGGATACATCACTTGGCAGCAGGTCAGGCTTCGTATCAGACTAAAAGTAATTCCTTTTTTCCCCTCCTTCCTTTCCTTGTTGTTAAAGCGCATGCTTCTTACGCGCTCTCTAGGGAGAGCTTAAGTTTTCTTTACATTCCTTTAAAAGAGCAGTCGTAAACCAGCATTAGCTCAAATCAGCCTAATCAGTTGTAAGGTTAATATGACAAAGTGTCTATCAGTATATCTCAACCACTCAAAGCTCAGCAGGGAACTGTCACCTGAAAACATTGCAGAGGCAATATGAAAGTACTTATATGAAGCGTATTGTTCCACTTCAGCCCCTCAGGCTATGGGCTTCAGTTCAGAGCATATTACTGCCAGCTCTACAACCAAACCTAATGGCTGTCTCCTATATTTCGGGTATAAACTTCCTCCAAGCCCTTTCTGTGAAATTGGAATGTGCTGTATTGCTGCAGCACCCTTTTCAACACGATCTCTGAGATTGAAAACACGGGCCGATTCAGAGGCCAATATCTGCCGCTCTGTCAGCGTCGCCATCGACTCCCTCAGTTTCGTAGGCTCCTCACCAGGGTAAATATTTACAAATGTGCACTCAATAACATCTGCTGCGGTTTGTGCTCAGCGGCATGGTGGAGCAGGGGAGCTGAAGCACATCATGAACTCATGGGAACGTACAGGGTCTCAGGTTCCATCCGCTCATCGCGAGGCTTCAAATGCCACAAACAACTGGTCCCAGATGTACGCCATGATGCAACGCAGATGGATTAAAAGCTCAGGGGATATCTTTGATTGTCTAGGGTAAGGAACAGATAAGTGGCAGTTGGCGAGATTACCGCGGTGTAACACAGATCAGCCGAAGGGATTCGTGTCAATCATCTGGGGACGCGAGCATTTTCCTACACTCTAACAAATCAAGCATGTGTGTGTGGCAATTTAATAAGAAAAATTTGAGCATAAAAAAAATCTTAATAAAATAATATAATAAAAAAGGGGAATTTCAAATGAACAACTGAACTACTTTTTCCAACACATAAAACTGTTTGGCTAAGTGAATAGAATGTGCCACACATTAAATATGACTCAATTTACTTACAACCACTAAAACTGACATATAATAAGGCATGAGGCTTTGCTTGGATACAAACTACAAATCCTGAAATCTAAAACGTTACAAATCTCTGCATGGACACATTTTTATTTATGTGTCCATGCAGGATGATCTCCTTTCTGCTATAAAAACAAGACAGTTGTAGTACCAGTGATACCTTAAGCAGGTGCAAAAACATCCAAATCCTGAAACGATCGTTTCCCAACATCAGTCTTCAACCTGTCTCGAACCTGTGCATTCAGAACACAAATGCTCCAGTGTGCCCCCCCGCCCGCCCCGACAGGTGCATGAACACACCCTGCTGAAGGCTTTTTAATGCTCTACCCTGGGAACCCAACTGTATCTGTGCACTTCCATGAGCACAGGGAAGCCCTGTCAAATGTTAAGCTTTGATGGAGTGAACATATGGGACTTCTGTGAGGGAAGAGACACCTGCTAGGATTCAAGCTACTCTGTGACCTTCTTCTGATATGAATCGCTCCTGAAAATGAGTGTACCACTTTTAAGTGTTATGTACATTCATGGCTAAAAGTGAGGTCCTGCTTTTTGATTTAGACACTGATGTACTCAATGATATCAGGCAGAAATACAAAGCAAAATTGTGATATTTTCCCCAGATTTGTTTTAACCTTTTGTCAGATACAAATTTAATGTTAAAAAAAAATCAAGTAAATGATTGTATCCACATAAATTAGTGTTCCAATCCTTTGCTTCAGCTTGTTATTGTTTCAGAGTGAGAATCGTAGTTAATCATTTCTGCAGGAAATACTGTAACTGATGATGCATTTGAAAATGAAATATTGAAACTGAACTTTTCATGAACTATGACTGCTCTTATTAGTGTTGAGAGGAAGGAGCGATTCGTCTGTTAGACAGCAGACCGTCACTCTTTTCTGGGATTGAAAGCAGCTTATAAACATCCCAGATGTCATTAACTAATATAATGTTTTGTATTATGGGCTTGTAAGGAATTTCTTCTGGAAATCAACAACTGCTTATAAACTCAATACAAACAAAACAAATTAGTTCATTAATTCATTATTGTATTTCCCTATAATCAATATCAAATTAAAATAGACCCTTACAGCATATCATTGAGAAGTAAGTTTCTAATCATGATTGCACTGGATATTTCTCCAGCAGTGGAGAGAGCAGATGCTTCTAACAGAAGACGTTGTGATTTTAATGCAATTCTAATCTAAAGTGGACCTGAACCTGCTGCTTATGATACTAAATGAGTCTTCAGTAGTTGTAGTAAAAATGCGGATAAGCCCAGTTTTGGTCACTGCTGAATCATTCACTAAGAGAGGGATGATTCAGCGGTGGACTGGAGCAAATCAACTGAGGCTCTAAGATGTGGATTCGTCAAGCCCACTGATGCGTTGCTCATACCATAAACACACACTTACATCCTGGCTGAACACATCTGATACGGGAGGGAGATGAGCAACAAGAGATTACGATCAAGAGGTCCAACAAGCACATAAATTACCGCCTTTGCTCATGCTACAAAAAGTAAGGAGTAGGAGGATTTGAGCTTTTGGTTATGAGCAATTATGAGGATGTGGCTATTTTTATGTATGTGTATAAAGGTCGCAAAGGTCACGGTCTCCGGGGCCTCAACCTCCACTCTCATTCTGGACAATACACCATAAAAAGAAAAGCTCCTCATAACCTGATGGTTAGATTCCTTTTCCCACGCCGGTGTGAGCTGGGGCCCCTGGCACCGAAGGCTTATAAAACAGAGCCCAGGTTGAACCCCTCGAGCAGCGTGACGGACAGGGCACCAAACTGTTCACTGCACACACCCCCAGCATAAATAATGCCAGTGGAAGTGAGCTGCGTCGCCCCCAGAGCTGCTGTGACCATGCTTTTTTATGAGCCGTGGTATGACACCGTGCCCCATGTGAGCCGTAATGAGCCCCCCTACCACTCGCTTGCTTACCGGATCAGGTAAGGGTGGGGATACATGGGTATGCTGTTTAGTGTTAAGTTACTCCATCGTTAAAGCGACTGATGGCAATTAAGGTGTAGATGGTGCAGGCTGTTTGCCACTGTGCTGGCCCACTGTTAAATTCAAATGAGGGAATGAAAATGATTCCCATGTACAAGGCCGCACTGCAAGAGTTAATGGTTATTTCTCAAGATAACCAAATGTGCAAGCATGCCTAGTTAGAGGACCAGACTGCAGGATAAAATACACCATCATAACTTTGAATTTCCATCACTGCTGGAATGTCTTCGGACACACATGGTGTGGTGGAGGTCAGAGTTCAATTTAGTTGAACTTTCCCGGCGGAAAATGAGGTAATTGTGTGCGGCTATGGCTCGTGCAGCGGGCCCCAGGCGACTGCTGCTGCAAAATAATGGCATTGCTCAAAGTTGCCCTTGTGCATTTCAGTGTGAAAGTAGATTAACAATCCTCCAGTGATGCTGAAAAGATCAATAGCTCAGTAAAGAGGCAAAGCTGAGATGCTATTTGTCCTCAAACTGCATGCATATTTAACTGATGAGGATGTTGACTCATGTAAGAACCAATATGAATGATCATTTAAATGAAACACTAATAACAAATGTATAAGAATTCTAATGATATGTTTACTCATAATACTAATAGCATTAGTGCTTACTACCCTGCACTGATTTGTTGGGACATGTAGCTTTAGTCTTTTCACATAATTATGTATATATCGGGAGCAAGTACATATTTATCATGTTTACATTTTACACTCGTTCACCTTGTAGTCTCTGAGTCAGCTGGAGATGAAGTTTCAAACCAACACTCGGAGCTAACGCCAGTTAGCTAGCTAGCTATAGCAGGAAAAATCTACTAACAAGAACATGTAACTAAGGACTCATTGTTCCAGAAATAACCATGAATATCTAGTGTTAAATCCTCCATCATTATCATTGTAAACTGCATATTATGTGCTGTGTGAGAATGGAAGGGTTGAGCAACAGTATCTATCAGGGCAGGCTGTTGACATCCAACGTTTGTACTTATACCTATGAAAAGTAATGCACTGTAATTTGTATACATCCCACGTAATCATGAGGCAGGACTTGCAGGGCTGCAGTGTAGGGAGGAGGTTGGCATGGATGGAATGGGTGAAACAAGCACGGGACTTTCACCCAGGAAACTGCCGTTTGTGTCCTGTGTGAAACCAAGTCAAGGTTGACTTATCTTACCGTAGTTTTGTTGCACAACTTACAGACTTCACTAATGCCACTTACGCCGCCTACATAAATTATGCAAAAAAACGCAGCTATTCTAATCCAAACTATGATCTTTTCCTAACCCTAACAAAGGAGTTTCGTTGCCTAAACAGCTTCTGCACTGTAGGTGAGAATAACTTATTGTAACATATCTACGAACCACTGTATGAGGATACGTTGAACAGGGTCAGGGCTTAGCGAAGGGTCAATTAAACTCCTTACACAACATACAGTACGGCCATATAGCATTGCTGATATATCCATCCATGCTTATATGGTATACACTATCCACATCCCTCCATACAACACAACTGAGGCAACACGATATATAAACCAATGAACGGCCTGACAACTATAATCTATAAAAGTCATTGTTAGCAAACACCAGGGGCAAATGTATGTCTTTTGTGTGGAAGGAAGGAAAATGTTTGAACAGACTTGTTAGCCAACACACTGGAGAACTGAAGGCTCCGAGGTGGAGGCTCCTCTCTCCCTCGTTTCCATTAAAGTCACACAGCCAAAGTTAATGCCATCCAACTTGTGGTGTAGTATTACAGGGAACCCCATGAAACCATCCTGGCTGTGCATTAACCAATGTCATATGTTTACTGAGCGATGGGCCGCTCCGCCCCGAGACGTCTTTAAACCCATTCATGAGTCTAAGGCAGCGGGAGGGCTTTTAAACACTGATTCGACGCGGCACTGAGAGACAGGTCATGTGTGCCTGAGAACTTATTATACATCTTTGTCAATCTGAGGTGAGCCAACAGTAAAAGGTGATCCACAAGGTGAAAGTCTAACCTAACGAGTGCTAACACAATGAAACATCTCTAGACAAACTGTTCATCACTTTTATGAGGGTCAAGTGGCCATGCTTTTGCAGAGGAGATATCGGAGGAAGTGGCTAATGACTCTATGTTTACTCAGGGACACACACAGCAAGACCATTGGCTCAACTCATACCCTCTTTGCACCACCTTAACCCCATGAAACCCAACAGGAACCATTGACAGTGTATTTCATTAACATGACTTACTATGCTACTCAAACAGAATTCTTACAATTGCTCTTCATCACTGCCAAAACCCAAGATAACTTTTAAAAGGTCTTAGCTCAGCATTCGTGCCAATTACTGGTAACTGACCGTTTTGAGTGAGGAAAAAATACTTTTGGGGCCAGCGTGCATCACATGGAAGTAGCAATGTCCCGTTTGGCCACTACGTCAAATATTGCTGAGCAGCTTCTCAGCGGCAACCTCCTGTTCTGAAAAGTGAAGACAATGTGGAAGTGCCTTAATCTTGCATTTTTTCTAATGGCCATCAGGGGCGACTCCTCTGGTTGAAAAAATAAGTCTGATTGTATAGAAGTCTATGAGAGAATGATGCTACGTCTCACTTGATTTGTTCCCTCAGTA
This sequence comes from Anarhichas minor, assembly GCF_050575085.1. Lineage (NCBI taxonomy): Eukaryota > Metazoa > Chordata > Actinopteri > Perciformes > Anarhichadidae > Anarhichas > Anarhichas minor. The sequence goes on along the minus strand of NW_027466467.1, from coordinate 5,923,700 downwards.
AACATTGTAAACATGAGTTTATGGTTTCAATTGCTAGATTCAAGTCTCCTTCAATACAGCATGATGTCCATTTAGTAAATTATGATTATATTAGATTAAAATAGACCATAAAGCAGGGTGTGCTTTGGAGCGTGGCTACCTTGTGATTGACAGGTCGTTACCGCTACCAGAGCTGTATATGGCGTCTCTATATCACTCTTACGCAGTCCAAATATGGTCACTTTCGTTCACTGGTTAAAAGAAAAACCAAGGTGGCGAGGGCCAAAATGCCGAACCTAAGGCTTCAAAACCGTAGTCCACAAACCAATGGGTGACGTCTCGAGTACTACGTCCACTTCTTATATGCAGTCTATGGCAGCTTCACAGCTCCGTTCAGTGCCAGTGAAAGTGTGTTTGTGTATGACTGGTTTATCCAAAGAGCTTTAATAGCTGATGGTTTGAAAAAGCTGTGGGGTCTGTTTTGTATCACACAGGTGTTACTTTGTCATGTGTCAAACTGAGAGAGGAAATGCTCATTTTGATAGACAGCAGACTCGTCATCTGAAAGCACCACAGTGTGCCGTGTGCTTTCTTTAAATCAGTTAAGTATTTAAAACACGCAGAGGGGGCCCCTTGGACAGACATACAAGTTGTAGGCAGGTTCTCTGAGGTCATTCTGAGTGACAATGTAAAGGGATGGAGGTCAGGAGGGACTTGGTACCTTCGCCCTCTTTCATTTCCTCCGGGGTGAAGCGCCGGTCCCCTCTGCCTTCTCGTCTCACGCCGAGAGACGCCTGATGAGACCCAGAGCAAGGTCAAGCCACGGCTCAGACACAGAAACCTCTGTGCAAATTCTGCACATACCAAGCTCTGTTCGTCCATAACAGGGCCGATGCACACGGGACACAGCATTGAGGAAGCAATAGACTGAGCCAAGAGTGCGATACAGTTTGTAATGTGTGGTCAGGTGCTGTTATTCTTTCCATGCTTAATCTGCAAGATGACAATGTGCGTACCGGAGCATGAAGATTACGCCAGGAAGTGTTCTGAAGCAGGGAGACTTAAGGAACATAAATGTTCACCCTCACGGCACAAATCTGACACAAGAGGCCTTTACGCTACTCTCCCTCACTTTGTTCTCATAAGGCTCGAGGATTTCCATCCTCGCCGTCCGCTGAACAGTATCAGTTCCAGGTCAACCAACCAGAATGCTCTGCCGGTGGGATCCAAACTTTGTCCGTTGGACTGTTTCTTCCTGTAATGAGAGATTTGTTGTGATTTTCATCATTGTCAGCAATGGCTCATTTAGCCCTGCACCAGATAATGACCTTCTTTCGGTGTCCCTCTCCTGTGAGGTGGGGTGACGGAGCAGGAGGAGAACAAAAAAGGTGAAGAGCGAGTGGAGATGAATTAAGGCGTTTGTTCTGTGTGTGCTGGGTCACACAGTGCACATCTTTGTGTCTACCTGAGGGAGTGCAAGGGAGGTCGCAACACTGACAGACACACAGGTGTGGCTGCACTTGATGAGCCGTGCTGCCAAAGTCTGAACAGAGAGATGACGCTTGACCTCTGGAGGGCTGGCAGGTAGGAGGAAGAGAGCAGAGGAAAAAAGGTTTGATTTGATCAAATTGATATGAAAAAAGAAATTGCTTTGTCGATTACAGACCTACTAACCCGCAGCAACATGTTTAAAAAACAACGTCTTCATCATAAAGTACAAGCAGCTAATTTCCTTAAAGCCTCAGATTAACATTAACTACCTATTTACTGATCACAGGACTATGTGTATTTGTAGGGGGCTTGGAGTGACAAATCCACATTTAATTATCAACAGACTCTGCAGGGTGTAATCATTTCAGCTCAATGTTTTGGTTTTAGGGCCCACAATTCCCTGTTTTGGTTTACTCTTTCTGCTCTCATAAAGCATCATTTCCTTTTGGAATCACCGGTCACAAAGGATGGATTGGGTTTTAGGTTGTAGAAAGTTATTTTGTATCAAAAGTTTGCAAAACAACACTTTTTTTACATGGGGAACAAAACACTGTACAATGTTCTGAAAGGGCATAAAGAGACAAATATCCTCTGAGCAACAGTTCAATAAAAATAGAGGAAATCACCATCAAAATGTTCCTGTTTCAGTGTCATGTGCACACATGCCTACAACAAGCTGTGTTGCTTCAGCAAAACTCTCTTAAAACTTCACAATAGCAATAACAGGTCAGTGTAGTTTAAGGTTAGCACTGTTGGAACTATTGGATGAGTGAATATCAGCTGAACATACTATGTACAGACAGATCAGTTTAGAGCTCTTCAATCTGACCTCTGAGTAGACGCAAGAGGACCCAAAGAAAACAGCTTCCCTAAATACATAGAATCCAAACGCTCACTAACGCTTTTATGTACTGGAATAGAAATTTAAATGTATTTTACTGTTGTTATCTCTGTTAAAATAGCAATTATTCACGGAAAAAAAGATAAAACATCAATACAACAGGTGAATCTAAATGGTTATGTGTCTAATTGTTTAATGCAGATTGAAGTGTCCAATGCAATGTCATGAAGAGCATAAAACATGTTCTTATTATTGGTTTTAAAATATAAGTTAAAAAAGAATACTCAACAACTGCAAAAAACAAAGAGTCTTTTTTGTTGCCAGTAGAGCACAACATGGCCCTGATAGATCCAGAGGAGGACTCAGCACTTTTTTTGGTCCATCCAGCCATCCAATATTTAGACCACAACAGGCAGGTAATGTTAAAACCTTTCATCTGTTTCTTTAGAGGAGAAGTTACTGCTACTACTGCTGCCATGCAGCTTCAGCCAATTAAAACAACTGTGGGCAAACCCCTACAATCCCTCCATTGTGCCGGACCTTCAACCTGTCAAGACCTACTTTTGTTTTCAGCGTCCACACTACGTCTTCCACTGCCACATTCCCACAGCTCCGCGCAAAAACCCAGCATTCTGCGGACAGAGCTGCAGTAGAAAAACAAAACCCCGTTGCCGGCTTCACATGAGAACACTGCGAGATCCTCATGCGATATTGATGAAAGGCTCCACCCGGACGCATTATGGATTTTTTTCTCAGCCTCCTTTGAAGAATATCAGAATCTCTTGTTTTTGTTCAGAGATTTATCGGGGATGAGAGATGAAAACCTGTTCTCGGGGGAGTGCGGTCGAGATCAGAGACGCGCGCACCCTTTTCTCTCGGACGCGGACGCACCCACGTGGCGAGGATGTCTTTCTAGGGTTGGCAAGAAAACTGTACGAAATGATCAAAAAGAGCTGCAAACTGACTTGAGAGTGCTGTCCGGTTGTCTAAACTCCAAAGTCTGAATGAGAGAAAAAGACTAAGCTTTCTATGATCTAATCCCAGGGTTGAATGACAGCTAGGTTTTCTCTGCCTGCTGCATCCTTCCTCTTGGTCCAAAAGGCAGTGAATAATGTGTTAAAGGGTATTAAGCAAGACATCACAATCAAGTAGGCCTAGTCCCCTTAAAAAAAATGTAATTGTCTTTTCTCTTTGTTGATTATTTTCCTTACTGCCCCTTCCCTCTGTTCTCTGCATTCCCAGTTTTCTTTTTAACCACTCTGTTTAGTAAGATTTAACCGTATATCCACAAACCCTCACGGTGGCAGAGCGTTCCCTGCGGCAGACCACAGGTGAATATCTTAAGGGCAGCCCATACTTTTCCAACTGAGAGGTGTTGGCTCCAGGTATAATCAACTTATCGCGGACGTTTCCCTAGAAAGTAGGCCTATCAATGACTTTGCATCGCTACCGGAGTGTCAGCTGAGTGCAGAGCGTCACCTCTCTGAAGCTCCTGCAGCCGCAGTCACACCAGCAGCTTCTTCTCCGCAGAACCTGTGGATTCATCTCCTTTCTTTTGTTCCATTCTCACACAGTTCATTAGGACCTTTTTCATGTGTCTTTACTGTTTTACTCTGTAACGCATGCGACTTGAAACGTAGCTACTGCAAGTACGCTACTTGTGTTAAGAAGTAGACTACGTGTGTAAAAGTAAACATTTTTAAAAGAAAAGTTGCACATAAAAGACAAGTTACAGCAACAAGAGTGTAAATGTAACTCCCACCACCACCCCTGCATATAACATCAGCAGTAGGTTAGAGCTATATGTCAAAGGTCAGACGCATACCATAATCCTGTTGTCACAGCAAAAAGATGGATAATTTTTTTACACTGGATCCTCATGGCTCAACGTTTGTATAGAGTAGCTAACATTGTTGAAGTCATTTTTAGAGCTATGGCCGCAGACTTGCTATTGAGCCAAGTCATTATAACATTAATAATCTTATAGCCAGAAGATTTAACATCTTGGGCATATTATAGGTCAAGCATATATAGCACTAATCAGTCATAATTACTGTAAAGATGCTCCAGCCCGGGTTGAGTATTTCATCTGAATGATTTCATGACATTTTATCAGTGGATTTGTAAAGTAAAGGTCTTCAGTCTGGGATTGATGTAGGCCAACAGTCATTTCTCTACTGTCCACATGTCCATCTTTCAGAAAACTACAGGGTCTTGCCGATGGGACAGTCCCTTAAGGGACGCACATGAGGGATGTGACTGCGTCAGTGTTTTAACGACTCTATCTGTGCCGAGTGCTTCTCTTCACTCAGTCATTCGCGTGCCTGACTGCATCCGTCCCAGGAGCCACATCTGGAGGCCACATGTGTTCGGGACCCGGGTGGACCGGAGCCAGGACTCAAAACAGCTCAGGGGGACATTTTATTTAAGGCTGGGATTGCTGGATCAACCCGACTGCTTGTCAATCATTTTTAATTACCAGGACTGCTTATTGATGCAAGCTCCTTCACCACGTCTTGAATGAGCAGAGAGGTGGAGCGTTTAGTCAGTAGCAGGCGGTACATACAGTACATGGCATTGCCTCTGACCCGACTTGATTGAGCTACGTTGACAAATTAGGCTTCAATTAAAGTCTTCCGAAAGATTTTCCCCTACGCATTCAATTCAAACTGTCCTTTTCTTAAGCTAGTACAATTTGTATTAGGCCAGAGGGAAATTATTTAAAATGTTTTCTTGTATGTTTTTGCCATATATAATAAATCTGTTACATTCCCACCAGTCATTTATTCAGTGCTCTTCAAAACAGCCATTGGTTTCCCTTTTATTTCAGCGCACTTTGCACAGTGCGAATCAACTTGCAGAAGCTTGAAGCTGGCTCTGGCTGTAAAACCTTAAAGTGAATGTATCATATTTTATGTTTGTCTGATTTATGGTGCTGTTATGTCTTGGGAGAAGCTGACCCCCCCCCCCTCCACTTTTCACCACATTTAAGTGCCAAATGTAAACAAATACGGTGATGTTTAATAATGTTCTGCTTAAAAAAATATCGAGTGCGTTGGTTTCGCCCAGAATACGCAGCACTTCGGTAGGAATAAAAAAAACGTCACTTCATGTCTTGATTACTTTGCGGTCATGTTTTTTAGAGCAACAAGCAGACTAGTTGGCCAGTACATATCAGCATGAGGCTTTCAGCAGAGCATGTGTCTGCCAAAAGAAAACACATTATACAATTATCTATCGAGAAGTTAACACATCTACCTGTTCAAGACTAACCAGATCAGGCCCATGAAACCAAGTGAACAAAGCATTATCCATAGCCAAATGTTTACCTTTCTGAAAGCTCCAAATAGTAGCTCAAGTAAGTTTGAATAAGAAACTCAAGGAAATTAAACTATTTCAGAGCTATTAACCCAAAAGTAGATGCAATGCGTCTTCATCCATTACTACATTACTACTGTAGTTTGTCAAATGAAAAATAAAACCAACGGGAAGGCAAGAAATGTAGACTTTTAATTGGCCGATGATAGTCAATGGTGAGTAATGACCTTCTCACTGTCATCACATCAGCCCCATTCCCACGTGGATAGCAACACATAAAAAGTTCACTTTTGGACATTGTTAGATCCGGGAGTTGAGCCCCCGGAGTTAAGCCTGTGACTCATCGCTGATTTATTCAGAATGGCTGGATTGTCATCATTTTTGCTAAATGTTGACTCGATGCCGATCCCAGTGATGACGCAAATGACTTTCATAAACCGCGGATATGTCAACGCGGGTTGTGCGAAACACAGTGTTTGTAAACCGAGATTCAACATCATTCCAAACAGCGGTGACGTCTAACATCCGTTCGATGCTGCACAAGCTCTCCTCTTTCACAACAATGTTCTCTGCCCTTTGATCAATGTCGACTCTTCCCCCCGATGTTTGTGAGCACCATTTGTGTTCGCTGACACATTTACAACTGTTGGACGTTTTTTTAAAGTGTTTTTGGAAGTTTAGGACTAACAGAATTTTCGGGACCAGGAGGAGTCTCTGTCAGCTGTCCCATGTGCGAACACAAATCATGCTTTTCCTCTTTGACCCTGTTTGGATTTTGCTCAGCAGTTATGCAACAGCGTTTAAATTAGTTTTTGTGTCATGTGGGGCGCTGACATTGACTGTAATCAGATTACAATAACCAACATCCAATTTGAGACATTTATTTGCTGTATTGCATAGAGTATGTTTTCAGTGCATGCATACGAAGTCTAATAACCTCAAATCGTATTACTTCATTGGTAAATATGTACATGTAAATTCCAATTTGAATTCACATGTACTTTGCCGACAGGATGTTTCTTAATGACATATTTGTGCTCTAAAAAACTGTAGGAAAACCATCCGTAGCTGCCAATGCTGCACTCATGCACGTAGTGAGAATTTCCAAGAGTTCACCGACATTGTAAGCAGAAGAGGAGAACAGTTCTATGCATGCCCACTCAGATGGAAAGAAATGGACGTACAGGGGGACCTGAAAAGCTTTTTGCAGCTAGCTATGGGTCTTGTAGCGGCTGGAGACTTTCAGTGTGGATTAGTGTCAGCAGGTAACAGCAGTGAGGAGCCCATAAACCTCCTGGGACTGACATCTGCAGGCGGGACAACAGTAGGCAATGAAACAGAAGGACATGTGAGATGGAAAAAGAATAAAAGGGACTTACAGCGGAAGTGCTAAACAGGAAGAGATGAAGAATCAGACAGTGGTAAAAGGCTGAGAAGACAGCTGGCAGTTTAACAGTTTGAGGTATTTGTAGATTTGGTCTTGTCATGATAAAATCTAGATTTATCGTGAAAGCTGCAGAATGTCTCTTTTATTGAGTAATATCTATTGGCTAAAGTTCAGTATCGCCAAAGATGAAAACATGTCAGAATCTCAGAGAAACTGTTTGCTACATTCCCCGATTTAAAACTGAAATGTGCAGAAGCCCATGCATCCTAACAAAGGGGAGTCTGAGAGGCAGCAGGCGTGACTCTATGCTGTCAATCACTCCTAGCCTATTAGCTAGCCAGCAGGGGGCTGGAAGGAGTGGGGAGCGTATCATTTCTTGTGTTGGTTTGAATTTAAGGAAATTGAAATTCCATTCCTCCGAAGCATTCTTTAAGGAGCTTTGAGATAGGGAAAAAAAATCTATTAAAAGATCAAATCCCAGGGGTTAAATCTCGTCTTAAATCCTTACTTTCTCAATGGCAAGAGCTCTTTTTGTCCTATTGTATCAGCGGTAATGCCGTATCAATTGGAGCATGTCAGATTTGTTCCAAAAAAGGTGCAGGAAAACGCTGGCATCCTTTCAAGTAACGGGTGTGGCTGGAACAGCTTGTCAGTTTGAAAAGGTCAAAGTGACTTTTGCTTTGTATCACGGCAAAAAAAAAAAACCTAGAGTGACGGCGGTTTTTAGTCAACCCTAATTACATTTTCAAAGACAACAAAATTGCTGTGTAAAGTTTGTGAAAGAAAAAATAATTGCGTTCATGCATGCAACTGTTTTAATGTGTGTGAACGTTTGGGCACGCTTACGTGCGTGCATACTGTGTGCACGCACCGAGCAAACTTTTTAAATGACCCAGAGCTAGTCATGCCTGGCACTGGTCCCCCAATATGAGGGATATACAATCCCTCTTCTCTAACTTTAAGGCTCAATAAAGGAAAATTGCAGTGCCCCTCCAGGGTAGAAAATGGGTCCTGTTCAGTGCCTCACTCTGGAGTATGTAATCACAGGTTACAGGGGACAAACAAAATGACATTTCATACACCACTAGGTCCAACTCTGAGATTTCTTTTCTTGCTGTGCGTGGCACTTCTCACTCAGGCTCACTTCATGGTGTGTGGAGAGAAATATGTCTTTCGACACAAGTTTACAGCCATCATTGCACATCAAGTCTTTAAAACTTTAGCAAATGTTAGTGATGTTATAGTTTGACGTAATCTACTTGACTTTTGAAGCATTCCCATGTGTCCATTTCTCAGGGCGAGACGGCTGCGCACCAAGATAAAAAATAGTTTGGAACTTTTGGATAGATATTTTCTCTTTCTTCTGTAAATGTCCACAGTTAATATATGGAGAAGTTAATCATTTTAGCACAGGGCTTTACGAGCTTTACGATCTGTCCGACGGACTATTTTATTTGCTTCACCTTTTGACAATGACATCACAACATCCGGTTGAAAGGTCAGCAAAATTGACACACCAAGCAGTAAAGCTACTGTGAGGGATTTACGGTGCTGGAAATCAATTTTATCTTTTGTTTTTACTTTGTTTATTTTAGTCAGAGAGGCTTGAAATTGAAAGACTGTATTGGACAACAAAAACAGGACGCAAATTCCATTGTTTTCTTCAGCCCCGTTTCACATTGGCAACATTTAGCTTTGTGTTTAGTGGATTTTCAGGAGATAACCCCGGTAACTCGAGGCTACCCCTGCCCCAGAGCAGGGCTAGCAAGCCCTAGGCTTAGGTTGGGGTTTGCCCGTTTAGGAATCTGCCAGGATTGTGCCAGTGTGAAAGCTTTCTTGACAGCTCCCTGAGCCCGAGGCTAACAGCTCACTTAGCCTGTGGCACAGTGCAGTGTGAAAAGCCCTTAGGGGTGCTTTCACATCCGTTTAGTTCGGTTAAACCGGACTCAGGTCCATTTTTTCCAGTTAGTACGGATTGTTTGGGCTGGCGTGAAAGCTGTCAATCAAACCCTGGTGAGGACCAAACATCCGAACCGACGCAGCTGTATAACTTGTTGCCGTTGTTGTTGTTGATGTTAAATCATCTTGGTTCACTTGTGAAAAGTAAAAAATGCAATAATGCATAATATTTAGTCAGAATTATCATTATTGAGATTGCTATTACGCTCACTAGTTTTAAGTATGTTTGGCTTCTTGTACCATGTTCATGTGCGTCTAATCGGGGATCATCTTTCAGACATTGCCAACATCATAATCCTTCTTTTTCAACTATTGTGACTTTTATCAGTATCTACTCTGAAGTGGCGAGACATTCAAACCAGCTGTCGTGAGGTCTCAGATCCAGAGGACCAGACATTGTCATGCAACACACTCAACTGACATGATACCGGCAGACAGAAAGATAAAAGTTTAGATAAACAGACAAACACAAACACACTCGATCATACCGCGTGGAACGGTCATACCACTACAGAGATGCTGCTGATTTTACAGACACAAAGCGTCTGCCTCATATCATTCGAAAAAGATTGAAAGACTGGATCCTCCCTCTTTGCAATCAAGATGCACACTCAGATTCAAAATATGTAACCTCTCTGTCTCCGGGGCGAAATTGAAGAAAGCAGAGAGGCTCAATCAGTTTGGAGTGTGATGAGATCATGAGAAAATGATACGCATCTTTTTGTTTTGTCTTATCGGGATGAAAACAAACATTTTGAGTGAATGCATCAGACAAATGCTCAAGTTGGACGGACGGCTCGAGGGGATGCTGGATCCAATTTACTCGAAGTCGGTTTCTAACAATGCCACAACGAAAGCAGCAAGAGGCTCACATGAAACGCTCAAAATCACATACTGCACTAAAAACGTCATTTAGGAATTTTGGAGATATTATACTTGTGTTCACATAATGCAGTTAGAAGACGCCACCATGTTCACATTACAGTGCGTTGTCATGGTTGGCTTCCATAGTGGTCAGTGACATAATGTGCTCTCTATGTCACATTGTGGAGGGACATAGAATTCATAGCAGGAACCACAATCTGATTACAGAGACACAGACATACTGCATAAAAAGTTCAAAAGCTCCTCTTATAGAGTCCTTTGAGTGGGTGGTCTTTTGAAACATATCATCACAATGTTGAACAGTGTGACCTATTGTCTGCTTAAGGCCACAGGTACAGTATAGCAGGAATGCTACGGTTGCTGCTTGTACATGGTAGTTAAAAGAAGGCCCGGTGGCACAAAAAGGCCGCACATGAAGCCAGTCACAAAGAACAAGGCACCGACAGCATGTAATGCAACTCCTGAAGTAATAACAAAGATCCCATGGCAGGTGATGGACGTACAGTAAACAGTCACATGCCAGTAAGAGGCTAGATTTAGTGCCCCGAGGACAGATCACCCACTTTCTTTCAACAACAGCCAAAGCTTAAATAGCTGGAACCTCTTATAATTACCTGCTTGTACTTCATAGAAGTATGCCGGTAAAGATATGAGGCAGTGTTACAGATTAAATGCAGGTGATTCATAAAAGGCATGTGTTCCTCCAAATAAAGTGACTCAGATTCAGTAATCTGGCCACTTGCTTTTTTCCCCCAGTAGTCTGATCATGGAAAACTGCCGGCACAACTGCTGTATAAGTGAATTTAAAGTGTCATGTGACTGGCAGCCACACACAAACCAAAAACTCACACAAGTCCTTAGTTCATGCATCCACAGCATCCTCTGTGTCCACGCCCCCCCTACCTCTGGACAATCTATTACTCACCCCTCCACCAGCACACACTCACTCCCACGGCTGACAGCACATCAGGGCCCCAGATCACAACCTCTGTCTAATTTATGCTCGACTGTGCTGCGAGGCCACGTGCCTGTTTGTGTTGTTTATGTGGAAGCTGCCGACAGGACATTAGAGGTTTGACACTAAAGTCGTAGTTTTAACTGAACTCTGAGGTCGTGCATGGTGCAAACCAAATTCACTTGAAAAACAGTTTTGAATGTCTTCCAGGACAGGAAGCGAAGGTTACGTCTACAACTTTTTGAGGTTCAGGACGGTTGTGTGCCGCACAGAGAGACAAATTGAGGCGATGTTACTGACATTTATTAGTCAGGGAGGGGAGGTTCTTCAGCATTTTAAAGTATTTCTAAGGCGTGTTCCAGGGAGAAGTGTGGAGAACAGGTTTATAGAAAAGTAACGAGGCACTCTCACACTGCACTATAACTAATGGATGCTACTTCTTCATGAGGCACACATCGTAACTGTCGTACGCATCTCTGTTTTAAATCTAACTCCCGGGCCCTTTGCTTTCTCTCCTTTTCTGTCCCATTCTGTCTTTTCAAAAAGCCATAATTGCCCTCGACAGCTGCTGGAAAACTTGAAAGATCATTTTTTTCCCTCTGTTTAGACACAATTACCTCTGTACAAAGAGCAACTCTGACCCCCTTTGAGACTCACTTTCTGTACTGTCTGCACGAGTAAACAAGAGGTTTCTGAAAGTGCTGTGTGGAGGATTTTGGCACTGAGGTGCAACACAGATGAAGAAAAAAAATTTGTTTGAGAAAAAAGTGACACCAACTTTTTGACGAGTGATGATGGAAGATGGAAACTGGACGTCATGTGAAATGGTAATCAGCCTGTGAATTTATTCATGCACAAGGGGCATGCAGAGTAAAAATAATACCCGTTTATCTTAAATGTTTAACCTAAAATAAGGTAAACTAATTAAAATAGAGTGCACAAAGGACACACATAATCACTGCTGTACATTACTGTTTCTTTGTAAGTTTTCTGAACCTTAAGAAGTGGCACATTGAGCCGGCAGTGACCGCGAGGATCCATCATTACTCTCAATTTAGCAGCGAGTCAAGCGCCACCCTCTGTCCCTAAGCACATGCATATAGACTGATGATATTTTCATAACCCGGTTATGGTGAGGTAATAGGCTATAAAGGAAGGCCTCCACCAACAGCTGCAGTGAGGATGACATTGGCCCCCGGACCCTGGGACCTAAAATGGACTGCACCCTTTCCCTCACACCTCAGCCCTGAAATCAATCTTATTCACACAGAAACCACAGAACAGGAACAGAATGAAAAGTGCCACTCTGAAGCCAGAACATTGTCAGTATTGGGGTTTTAAAGGTTGGATTGTCTTTCTACACACAGTATAAAGATATAATTTGTCATCAGTATTTTGGGTGTAGTTTAGATCTAGTCTAGTGGGGTAAGTACCTGCTCACAAATTCAATAGATGCAATGTCAAAAGCTGTCGATTTAAAAGGAAGGAAAGAAGGTGTGGTGGCTCAGAACATTTGTTTCCATTTCCTTCCTTCATAATACTTTCCAGAAAGACCCTGACATGGAAAACAGCAGCCATGACAGGAAAATGAAATACACATTAATTCTTTATTAGACGTGTAAATGACTTTGAACTGAAACAAAAACAGCCGGAACAATTAACCAATAATATACCCATAATTGAACTTGACAAACAAGCGTAATGACACACTTAAGCGAACCGAGATAATAAATAACAAGAATGCTCAGGAAATCCTGCTTTAGTCTCGAGTTAGTCAGCTAAATATACATTACTCACCAGCGACGTTACAATCAGCCATCATGCATAAAATAAACACAGTTCACCGTCTTTATTTTGAAAAGTAAATGGAAACAATTAGCTCGGAGCTTCAGTGGCCAGAGGTTCCGCCAACATCTGTATGTTGTCGCAGCTGTCCATGTGAAACATGATGAGCGCGTTTGTGTATTTATGCGAGTGAGGAGGAGGAGGAGGAGGAAGAAGGGGGTGGGCACACCACCCATTCAGGTATTTTTCAGCCACAGATAACACAACTATTCTAGACGGTTTCTCTTAAGGCTTACAATCGTTATCTGCTATTTGGCAAGTCAGGGATGGATTTAGTGAAAGGCGAATCGTTGCAGTTAATTAAAGTAAACTTTAAATGCTTTAAGTTTGAATCTAAATAATAGATTTTACCAATATTGATTTTGAGAAAGGACTGACTGCACTGAAATACTCATTCTGAGTGACAATCTACAAATTGCACTGGACTGTGGACTACTGTGGTGTGTTTTGTTGTGCTTTGCCATTCCTCTCAGTGTGTAACTGGGGTGGTTGTGGCAGGAGAGGGGGGTCCTTGGGGACAGGTTCGGGGCAGTCGTCCCAGACCAGAAGGGAACAGGTGGCTATTCCTGTAACCAGGCCTTCCTCTAATACCAGTGCGCAGAGTGAGCATGGTGTTAACACCTTTACTGCCCCCCTGGGCAATGTAAGACCCCTGGCAGGCCTGTGTAAAAGCCTGTGGTGACAGGTCACCTTGGCAGAAGGTGGCACTGTCTGACTGGGCGCTCCGCCAGGTCACCCGGGTCAAATCTGCCGACAGACAAGCATGCTTCACCATCAAGATGCTGCTGGAGACAAACGCACAGGTGGCGGGTGTCTAAGCTTTACACGAAGGGCTGCATTGTCATTTTACAGATTTCTTAGTGTTAAATTGACGATATACATTTTTTATCAAAATACAAATGTTGGGAGGTTGGCTCCTCATTCAATTTACCAATATAATAAGGAGAACATGGACAAGGTTTTAAGCATAATTGGAGCTTGGTATATTTTGAAGATATAAAAGGACAAGAATGAAATAAAAAGAATGGACACAGCATCTCTGAAATCAACCACAGCTTTGTGAAATCCTAGTTGTTACAGGGTAGACCATTGCTGCAGCTGGGGTGGGAAGAATACTGAGGGCAATGGGTTGAGACACCTGTTGTGGGAGGAAAATGCATCCGGGGGAAATGAAAAACAATCAAAAAAGTGGAATGTTTGATTCCACCGTTAAAGCAATTAAAATAAAATGAAAGTCACTATAGAGAGTCAACCATCTTCCCCTTAGAGGAACTATGATACAACATATCAAGTCAAACCTTATTTAAATATTAAATTATACATCTATATTATCTATCGAGCGAGGACTGTCTACATATCTATTTTCCTTCTTTTTTTTTTACACTGAAATGATAACTGGATGCAAACTACAGATGGGATTTTATCCTGGCTCATTGACTCTCATTGCGATCAACATGGGTTCTTTGTACGTTGAATGAAAGCAGAGACCCACCAGCCATACCCAGTCTGATTTGGATAGCAGTGGTTACTTTCCAGATGTGTAGCCGGTAAAAGTGAGTACAAGGGACCAGCACCATACCAGTACGGGAATTCCTGTCTAGTTGGAATCTAATAAATTTGTCAAAATGATCACGTAGCTTCTTACCTTTATCTGTCAACACCCGCAGCAACTTAAAAGCTTGAGCTTTACAGAATGAGGGAAAGGTAAATTAAATTCCATTTAGCTACTTTCATCGTGTGGCTGCTATATTTCAGCCAAGTAAACTCATCACCTCTAGGTGATAGATGCATGTCCTTCATCATGAGGCTTGCATTAGGGGAGACATCAAAGGCAGCGCATCCTCATAAATACGGTTGCCTGTATCATTCATCCAATAACCTTTTAGCTCATCGGGACTGTGTTGCTCTCACAAGATAAAGCCATCTTTGATTTATGGATCAGCTATAATGAAGAGAGGCTAGGATTTCACAGGGACACACTATTAAGGACAACTTGAGGCTCAGAACATCCTAGTTAATGTTGCAGGTCCACAAATTTGCCTGCAGTGATGTATAGGAGCTGCCGGCTGACATTACAAGTAACATTCTCCTGGCTCAACGGGCCGCATGGCTTGAATTAGTATGTAAAGTGCTTCATTTGTTCTACTGAGAAAGCTATGCCGAGCTTGATCAAAGGGAGGTACTGCTGTACCTTAATACTGCTGTACCAAAATGCAGCATCAAACCTCGAGCAAGCCTGTTGACTCTTAGACACTCATTGGAGGTAAATGAATTCCATATGTTTCATACCAATAGATAAGATATTAAAGGATTGTCCTACTCTTCACTTGGCTTACATTTGGTCTTGATTTCCCAGAGCTAATATGTCCTGTGTGCCCCGGGGCGGCAGTGACACAGCAGCTTATTGAGAAACCAACCAGTCCGTCAAATATTATGAGCAATATCGACCCACCGACGGGAGATATCCTGCATCAACAGGGTGTATTTCTCCTTTGTAAGCTCAACACATGTGTATTGTCTCCAAACGAATTCCATCATCCAACACAATACCGAGTTTCACAGAACCATCACAGCAACAATTACAGGGAACAAACTGGTACAATACAGCTATTGAGAGCGGTTATATAAGCTGCAGGCTCATGGCCAAGCTGTCCACATTGGTTAACTTTTTTCTTCTTTTTTCTTACCTGCACAGTGATATTTGTAATCTGAAGGTCTTGGGCAGTACAAAAAGTAAGAAAGGAACGATGATAAATTGGTTGACTTCGGAAACTAAATACAGTGTTTTTGTCTCGTGGTTATGTACAATAAGTGCCTTGTTTGGAGTCTCTCGCACAAATTTACAGAAGGTTGATCATTTCTTCCAGCAGGAGCTTTTGCTCACTCTTCCTAAATATCCCTGGCCCCGACTCTAGAGGGGGATGACATGAATCTCACCCCTTAAGAGATTACACACTATTAAAGGCATATGATCCAAGTTGGATGGAAAGCAGAGCTTTGAGAGGGGGCTACAGGAAAGACTCCAGCTTGCCTGGAATGACTCTGGCTGACACACTGGCCCCATTCTCAGTTTATTACTGGACTCCTGCCGGTATGTTTGATTGCTGATGGTCAAAATCCAATCTAGTGTTGTATATCAAATCTAAGGGAAGGGTCGTGTATACATGCATGATATTGTAATGGCCCAGTGACCCACATAGTCAGACAGAACTGGACATGAGAAAAAAAAAATTTGTGTTTGTGCTCTCAGATGTCCAAACATTAATTTAGATATATGATACGTCATTGTGCCGGTTGATAAAGCAGCAACACATTGTCCGATTAGCACACTTCAGGGAATGGATGGATGGACAGATAAACACAATCCAATGGTGAAATCTTTCGTCAGATATTTGGGGGCACCAACCAGGTTGGTGGGTTCGATGGAATCCCCATCCCCAACCTACCAACCAACATGAAGCATGACGAGTTCAGTAACCATTTAGGGTGTGTTGGAGTCGGTTAACACTAAATATTAAGGGGGGGGGGGGAAATCACTTTGCTTTGGCTTTTAGAGACAACTGATCATCAAAAATAATGAGGGGAAAAAATGTCCATTTTTGTTATACTGGGGAAGGGGGGGACGCGACCTCTCGCCCCTCGTGGAGAGTACGCACTTGGCACAATCTGTAGCAGAAAAATTCACCACACAATCACTACAACTTGCAGTCATTTGCACTCTCAAGATGGAAGCCTCTTGGGGAAATGATTCTGAATGCACTCCTATGAGCTCCTGTCTGGATGAAAAATGCTGAGTGGCCTTAACGAGTCCCTGTGGTCTCAGTTTTCATGGTCACAATCAGCATGAATGCAAAGTACTGAAGATAGCGGAGTTGGTGTCTCCCAGGAGAACAATATGAAAGACAGAGGTGAATGGTAACCGTTTATTGTGTCTCTGCATGTAAAGATAAAAATACAGGACTAATGCCGTGTCATGCCAAAATTACTCTCTCATTCACAAATCCTTATGTAAGTAAAACCTCAACAGTAAATGATACATTTAATAAATTGAGATTTCGAACACTTAATCATCGTCATTTTGCGCCAAGAGTCAAGAGACCACCCGAGTCTTTATGGTTCATCCTTCAGAGACAATGACAATACGTTTGACAATCCTTTCCGATTCTTGTTAAGATTTTTCAGTCGGGACCAAAGTGGTGTGCCGACCGGAATTGCAGCCCCTTGAGCCACGCGGCTAATATGAGCAAAAAACACACATGCAATATAGCTACATTTAATCTAATTACATGACTAAGCCTGGTCTAGCTCTGGTAGTCAAACCGAGACTATATTAATTAGTTTCATAGTTCTATCTTTAAAGTGTAACCCCCCAGCGTGTTTTTGTTAACTGAGAGAGGAGACAGAGGTAAGATCTGGAGACTATAATCTCTATATCTTTCGACCTCTGGCATTTCCTAAAAGGATGTTAACTATTTCAACTTAATGATACAGACTGGCACATACACACTCTCAATCCCATCATTTCTTGATCGATGACACCCATGGGAACAGTATAAAACACACGGCTATCTATATAAAAATTACATAAAGCAAATGTGGTTACTAAACACACTCCGACTCACTGTGAAGCGCTCCTTTTCTGACAGTTGAACAAAAGCTGCTCTGTTTGAAACAAAACATCAGAATGTGCAAGAGGCCCCAGACTTCACTTGGCTCCCCCCCCCCCAAGCTCTCCAATGGCTCATCAAAGTGAGAATAAGGAAGGAACTCCGCTGCGGTTTCATGGCAAGCTCGAACATGGGCTCAGCCTTTGAGACGTTTGAAAAATTGACATGTTTTTCATTCCGGGTTTGTAGTGTGCACACTACATAAAGAATCATATCAGCGGTTCTATTAAAAAGCGTTTGAAAACCATGTCTTTTGAGTGTACGAGACAAGGAAGAGACGACACAAGTGGATATCTTGTGAAATCGCATAAGGAGCGTCATTTATCCCCGCTCAAGGCCAATCTATATCTAAAATAAGAACATCCACGCCTCATCTGGAGGCAAAACCACTTGGCAAAAGACAGGCTCTTACAACAGACTTAAACACCCTAGGATGGAGCTGATGAATCAAGACAAGTTTGTTAATGTATCTGTCCCTGGGTGGTTGGGTGGGAGGCAGGCGTCTGGCCAGTCAAGCAGGCAGGGAGGCAGGCCAAGGTCCCTGGATGGCAGCATGACAGACAGGAGTGGGGAATGGCTGGACGAGGTGCCTGGGAACCTCGCTCTAAGAGGATGACAGCTCAATAAGTCAGGACCTGATAAAGCAGTCAGGAGTGACAATCTCTGGGCCCCAGTCCGTCCTGCTCAGATAAAGTGAGACAGGCCATCCATCAGTCCGGAGACAGAGAGCTGGACCCATGCTCTCCCACCTCAATGGAAACGACTCAATGACCAGCCGCTGCTGGAATGCGCGGAGCCTCTTGCTCTCGAGAGGCAGCGTAGGGAGGAACAAAGATGGCTGTGGAGGAATCACGCATAGAGATTAGCGATGACGCGTAGCCTGTTAAGAGGTAGAGGTGCCACGTCTCTGGGTGAAAAGCTGGAGATGGTGGTTGACAATGGCGGGGACACGGCGCGTCTCCAGCTAAGAGGACCACCGCGGCTGCAGACAGCAGACCAACACTAGCGAACCTTCATACCATAATGAGAAAGCAATAAGCCATGGAAAAGTTGCAAATGTCACACAATGCATTCCACGTGTCAAGACTGTGCAAAGGCAGACAAAGCCAGTGTCTCGAGGAAATATAAGAAAATACCATCTCCTAGTCCGTAAAAAGGATGTGCGGATACAACATGTTGCACATTTTCAGACAGAAAAGGAGATGTAATTTCAGATAAAAGCCACAGGATTGGTTGCACAGAAGAAAATAAAACTGTTTTCAAATTGCCAAGAATCTTGTGAATACACAGTACTGTAAATTTAATTATTCAGTGCAAACATCTTCACCTGGCAAAGCCTCTTCACAGCCTCCTCTGTATGGACAACCTCTCGTGCTTTCTGCTCTGTCTATACGCACACAGCTTTGTATCGTGGTCTCAAGCCAGGAACTGTGTCTGTGTATAGCTCCAAAGAAAATACAACCAATTTCACAGCAACAAACAATAATTTCCCTCTCCTGTTTACTCAGAATTAGCCTCTTGGAGTTGCACGTGACAGGAGTGGAGCGGGGGTCTCCATTGGTTAAGTACTGAGCTAAATATGGACTCTTTAATGTTTTTGCATGCTTAAGCAAGCCGTGATATGTGTTTTTAGAACCCTTCCAATAAATGAGCTCACTGTGTTCACAGTGGCTGGTTAATGTTTCTGATAAGTTATGGAACTGGAAGTGTGTCGCTGTTTAAATGGCCTACAGGCTATGTCACTCGGACTGTAATTGAAATTATCATTATTACACTTTTTTTCTGCATAAAAAGGGAATAGTTCGATCATTTGGGAATACGTTATTCAAATTATTTATGACAATTGTATGAGAAGAGCCATACCACTCTCACATCTGTCCGTTAAAGCTGGCTAGCTAAGTAGGAAGCTACAGCCAGCAGCTTGTTAGCTTAGCTTAGTATAAATACTGTAAACAGGAAGAAACAGCTAAGGTAATATAGCACACTAATAAACACATTCTTGCTCAACTAATCTGTACAAATACAGTAAAGAAAAGGGTAAAAACAACAAGGTGTGGTTGAATGAAGAGGTTATTGACTTCACATCCTTCCTTGTAAAACCACAAATTGTTATTTTTGCACTTCTGTGTATATGGGTAGCGGTGCTGGTAGGTGGACTTTGAGTCAGGCTAGTTGTTTACCTGTTTCCAGTCTTTATGCTAAGCTAATAAGCTAACCAGCGGCGGGTTGAAGCTTCAGCTGACAGTTATCAGAGTGGTATCAAACTTCTCATCAAACTCCAGTCAAAAAAAAACAATAAGCAAATTTCCCAAAATGTCAAACTATTCCTTTAACAATGATATCAGAGTAAGAACTCTTCCATGGTTCTCTGTTAGAACTCAACAACCGCTGTGACGTGTCACAACTTCAGAGGGGATTGTGCTCATTGTAGCCTGGCACAATGACTTGCAGTCCCACTCCACCAGAAATAGCAACTTGTCCTCATTTCGGAGTCAAATGCCAAGAGCAAGGAAACAGCATTCCTATAAAACAATAGCATTCCAGTCTTGCTTCATCATGCTTCTTTGAAGAAGGACTCTGCTTAAAGACGTGCATGTGCTGTGCTCAAAAGTTATAAGCAACCTTTAATCATGCTCTCAGAGATGCTCTTAACTTGGCAGCAGAGTGAGTGTGAAGGACATGCTATGTCAAAGAATGCAATTCTTTCTTCAGCTGTGATTGCAATGCCTCGTCTCCTTTCCTGTGTATCCAAAACATTTTCCTTCATCAGATCATGTTCAAACACTTCTTTATTTACAGCATAACACATAGAGGTGGTTGGACTGGCAACCCCTCACGCACAACATGGCAACGGAATTAATGACTGGAAAGTTTGCTTTGGAAATGTCTCAACGACAACACGGTAAAGCAAAACTGCCACTTGGAAACCATTGCAGGCAAGTCAGTGAAATTAAAATGGACAATCCATTAAATTCAAACACAGAACTCCGTGTGGAAAACATGAACATGTTGTAGGAAGGAAAGAGGACGTAATAGTGAAACTTAGTATCTAGTATGTATTAGTAAGACTTTGCGGTCGTACAGCACACTTTTCTGTGTTTCAATGTGCAGGCTGCTTGTAGCTGAAAATAACGTATGTTCAGGCAGGTGGTTGAAAGTTGCCAAAGTGCTATTTTTCCTATTCCTGTGACTGAGTAGACAACAGCTGTTTCTCATCAGCAAAACTTCAGCCTTCTCTGAGTTTATAATGGAGCGCAGCCCCACTGGGAAGACTGTTGCTTCTACTGTATGAGCAAGAGTAAATCATGTTGCTCAAGGGACGGTGCTGCAGATATTTCCCTCATGTAATAAAAAGATGAACGAGAAAGAAAGTCAAAAAGAGGATTATGCCAGAAGAAGAGCAGCAGATCCCGGCATGTCTCTCAAAATGACATCACGCATTGGAAGGCCTCTTCACAAATCACTTTTCATCTGGAGCTATGCTAGCTCCATCATTAAAAGTATGATCGTCCTGCGTCTGCTCTGACCCTGGGAAAGTTGCAGAAGGTGTCCTGGCAGGGGATCAGACACAATTAAAGGCTGTTCCTCCATCTGATTGGCTTCACATTGTCTGCCAAGGCCAGCTACCTGCAGAGGAAAGGTTCTGCTGATATCAAAGGCAGGTAACCTGGTCTGAATCCAGCTGTCACTGAGTTTTCTGTTCATCTGGCCCGAGGGAACATCTGTCCCTCTCAGTGAACTGAATCCAAAGTCTCATTAAGGAGGAGTAGGGGTGGTGGGGATGGTGCTTAACTCATTCTGGCAGTCAGGCTTATATTCTCTGAATGTGTGGTGCAAAACCAAACCTAAACCTATAGGATTGGACATGAAACACCAAAACCTTACGTGCTGAAAACTGAATTCAAAACTGAGCTTTTAGGTTGCTACTCTGTTTGCACTACATTATTAGGTCCCAATTGTTCATCATTTTCTTCTAACATTCCAGCCTGCATTGCACCATTTGTCTTGGTAGCCTCTCTATTCACAACCTACAGGGTTTTCAGCCCATTGTCAACCTGAAGCCACAGTGACTGGAGGATAAAAGCCCCCATAAAGTCCTCTTAACACACTCATACCTGATGCTGCATGCAAACAAAGAACTGCAGATTCCTCAGGCCTCCAGCCAGGAGGGCTGCGAGCGCACAGTGAGGACATCCTTTGTAAAGATTTGGACAACATTTATCAGAAAAGACACATTTTAGTGTTTTTTTCCCCCCTCATTTTACAATTGTCTTGTGTAGTTTAAAGACCTCCCAGGGGCCAGCATATTAATGAATAATCCAGAGTAATTCCACTGAGGCTCAGTTTTAGAGAACAGAAATAGGGTCACACTAATAAATCAAGTCACTTTACACAATATAAAAAGAGACAAATATTGATTGTGTGCTTGGAAAAATGAATACACAATCAGACCGATGTGTAAGAATTGCCCTTTATGCACAATACTGTCTTCTTCTGATTGAATACATCCTAGTGGACAAAAAATATATCTTACTTTATCTGACATTTATTCACCTTCTTGCCAAGTGTTGGATGAGAAAATTGACACCACTTTCATGTTTGTATGTTATATGAATCTACTGCCAGCAGCCAGTTAGCTTAGCTTAACATAAAGACTGGGAAGAAGGTAAAACAGCTAGCATAACTCTACAAACACATTACATTTAATTTGTTTAATCTCTACAAAAGTGCTAAAAACAGTTAATGGTTATATGGGGGGTTGTGTGCTGCTATTTCTTGGCAGGGTGCAGTGAGTGACTGGAGTCTTGGCATCACCGTGAGGTTGCTGCACAACCAGTGGAGACTCAAGGAAGTTTTTGCTTTTTTTGTGCTGGTAGACAGATTTTGTTACCTTTAGACAGAGCCAGGATAGCAATTTCCCAATATATTGTCTTTAGGCCAAGCTAAGCTAACTACCTCCTGGCTGTAGCTGCGAACTTAACAGACAGATAACAGAGTGGTGTTGATCTCTGGGGTTTAGCCCGCTCAGAGGTTTTCAGAGGAGGGCCGTGGTGTGAGTCACCCTAACAATGGCGGCACATGTAGATGCAGCGGCCGGAAGTTTACTTCGCTACATTTTTGTTTTGAATTCAAGGAAGCGCGGGGATTGGATAAAGTGCAGCCCACCGTGAGACGATCACCGCCCACGGCATCTTCCGTCCACCCATTCAGACCAGCCAGACCAAACCAGGCGGAAACCTCTGGTTCTGTAAACTGAAGCCAATTAGGAAGTGTCTTAATTAAACTTGCATTCTCTCCTGGCCATCCTCTGGTTGCAAAAAAAAAAGTCTAATTGTATGGAAGTGTATGAGAAAATGACTCTACTTCTCACTTGATTTATTACCCCATAACATTGTAAACATTAGCTTATTAGTCTCAATCGCTAGTTTCAAGTCTTCCTCAATACAGCATGATGTTCATTTAGTAAATTATGGTCCATTTAGAGTCAAATAGCCCATAAAGCAGGGTATGCTTTAGGGCGTGGCTACCTTGTGATTGACATGTCGTTACTGCTACCAGAGCCGTACATGGCATCAGTACGTCACTCCTCCGCAGTCTGAATATGGTCACTTCCGTTCACTGGTTGCAAAAAAAACAATTTTCAAAAATCCAAGATGCCGATGGCCAAAATGCTGAACTTGAGGCTTCAAAACAGCAGCCCAAAGATCATACATGAAAACAAGATGGATGAATTAAGACTTCAATCCATCCCTGATGTCAAATTTGAAATGTTAAGCTGCCGGACATTTTCCCGACCAGAGACCTAAACATTGTTTTGTTGCTGCTGTTTACATTCCTCTTGATGCTAATTAAAAACAATGCACTACAAGAATGCACTACTGCTTTTGTTTTGTTGTGTTTTTAGCAAATCGGCTACAATTGCATTTCATTGTGTAACCCTGTGTTGCATAATGATGATGAATATCCTTGAATCTAGAGAGGAAATAAGCGTATTTCCCAAAATATCAAACCTTCTTTCTGTGGAACTGTGCTAATGGTAGTAATTATTTTTCTCGACTATGCGATCGACATCCCAGTGGAAGCGGGATGGCATGGCACCTCAGGGGATATGGATCAGTGTAAAATTGCTTCAGCTTGTATGACTTGTGTGTTGTGGCTAATGACCTATGTCACTTCCATCTGCTTTTACAGGAGGATAAAAAAAACGAGGATTGAAACTTAAATGCTTAATCACATGTTTGTGGAACAATACATCAACTGAGCGCAGAGGCGCAAAGGACAACTAACCAAACCACACCAACAATTGAAGATTTACAAGTTGAGTTGTTCACATCACCCACATTGCTATTCAACCCACATACCAAGTGTACTCTCTTGTTCAAAGAATTACACTCCCAACATCAACTTTTCATTAAATATACATAAATCCAACATGGTTTAATAAAGTGGACTACAGTGAATCTGCCTTAAAATGCAGAATGATAAATACTCAATCTATATGTAAATATGAGGTACATAGAAAAAAAAAAAAAAAAAAAATCACAACGCAGGAAAAATGCATTAGCCACCGTATTTGATCAGAGCCCCAGGAGCTGAAGTTCTGATTTTTAATGGAATCTGAGGAGGGGAGAGTGTCAGAGCCGAGGCAGGGAGGTGAGAGTATGAAAGCGTTCACAGGAGAGCCGGCTATCTGAGAGGACGCCGGATAACAGAATGGACCTGAAAGATTACTCGCACTGAGTGGAAATGGATTTATTGCATTTTGGAGGTCTCAGCAGCTTTTCTGCACTCCCACAATCACAAAAAAAAAAAAAGAAGAGAAAGTCATGGTTTACGTCAAATAAAAAATAACTTTCTCGTTTGACACTCAAACGGTGGTTTTCTATTATGGCTCGCAGCCACTCGACTAAAGCAAAGCCTATTGAACGTATTAAACAACATAGTTGGTTAAGTTTGAGTATTTTTCAAACACCTTAAGATGTTTTACTTGATTGATCAAAACACCTATACCTACCATCATCATATTTTCATCTTTTTATATTCTAACAAAACCCTACATTATAAACATGTGTGGCTGTACTAAGCAACATGGTGAAGTTTTTCAGATATGTTTACCATGTTCACACCTTAGTTTAGCACGTTGGCTAACATTTGCGTATCAGCACGCAGGCATTTGGGCATAAACAAAGTATTGGACTTTGTCTTGATGAAAAGTCAGTGGATCACCAAAGTAATTCCAATGTGTGGATAGAATTTAATGGCAAAACTTTTTACTCAAAACCACAAATGTGAATCTCATGGCGGCTCTGGAGGAAAACTCATCTTCAAACCTACTCAATGTCATTGGGATTCATCCTCTGGGCGCCATGAATATTTCAGGCGGTGTTCAAAATGACTCCCTATTTACCACATTTTGCAGTATATTCACTGTCTGCCGTTTCATTTCAATGTCTGAAGTCTGAGTGAGAAAATGTATACACCATATAGTGCCATGAACAAATCCACAAGGTCCACGGCATGGACTTTCTGCGAAAAAATCCCACAATGCAATGCTCCGCATTTTAGAGATGAGGATATGACCCTTGTGGGACTCAACAGCTGTCAGTGATGACGCAAAAGGAGGTTGATTGGCAAGTGTCTGAAATCTCAATTGAAATGTAGAGTTGGTAATCCTCAAAAACAATTTTGAGATGTTTTTTTAAATCTAGCGTACTCTTGCAAGTTTCTAAAAATGACCTACCCTAGCTTTAATGACTACTATATAAAAAGTAGTTATGATGCAGGACGGCTAATTATCTGCTGCTGCTTTCAGCAAAATGTTAATTACTCGTTTTAAAAGGAAGTCCACGAATGTAAAGAAATTGGCATCAGAATGCGATGGGAAAAAAATAATCAAAACAGCCAAATTGAAAATCACATTGAGTGAAACGCACTAAATGGTCGGGGACCTCGGGGTTAACCAACTAAGTTGAGGAATGTATTTGTCTATGGAGTCTTATTAAGCTGGGCTGTTACAGGGTGGGTGTGCCTGTCACCATCTGTCTTTTACAGGGTGCAGAGCAGTAAGGGATGGTGATGTGTGCCATGCAGCTCTGGATGAATCATGTGACATTCCACACATGGTGATTAGTGCCAAATTATGGTCCAAACTGGGACCTGGATGAAGTGCTTGCAGATGCACGTCAATGCTAAAGCTTCAAACCTCTAATCCCCAAACTATAGTTTAACAACAACTTATTTACGTCTCATAAAACAGAGGCTTTAAGATCCCGGGACAAATTACCACACAGTTAGCTCAGCTAAAGACAGTGGTGCTCTGATGTCATCGCTGTCCCAAGAACAAAGACGACTTATTGGCAAACAACGGTAAGAAAGCAACTGACTGCCTGGGCCAATGTGAAATCCTGTCTCAAATATGAATGCCTGTTTTCATGCCGCACATATGTATTAAAACACAGAGAACACATTATAGAGCTTTACAGAGCTCCACCCCCGCTTCATTTTGGATTCCACCAAGTCAGGCTGCATCTGCTTTGTAATTCTCTGCTGAATTTTAGATTTAATATCTTGCTGTTCAAAACTCCTTCTGATACAGGTGCTGTAAATCAGACATGAAAGGACCTTCACCTTGAGAACCAAATGTTGGCAGCTTGATGGGTTTAGTGAGATGCTCTGTGGGTGCCCTGTAAATGCTGTATATCATAAACATTATGATCTTAAAAGTTTAAATGCTGGAAGTAGACCAACATCACAGGCCTGCCTGGAAGATATGAAACAGTTTATATTGACAGAGGGAATAAGAGGGCAGAGGAAGGAAACGGGGATGCTTCAGCCTTGATAGAGACAGCACGATAGTTACTAAAGCACCCAGTGTGCATGCTAAATAAACCCAGATGCACACATGTAACACATACGACATTATATAATCTTTGATTGGACAGACAAACATTTTCTCACTGTAAAAAAAAAAACATCCCGGTGACTTACACGGATAACAAGGTGACACATCTGCACAGCATGTGTAAAGTAAATGATTATAAGGCTGCATAAACGAGGTGTTGTGTGTTCGCTTGTCGCAGTCAGATGATTGAGCAAAAGTAAAGCACAGGCTTCGTAAACAGACTGTTGAGTGAGACTGTCCAGGGCCGTTTTGCTGGAAAGACGGGAGTGAATCAGCCTAAGTAAGCGACAGCAGCTTCAATCACGAACCGTTTATGTGCATGAGACAGGTAGGCGTTCTACAGACAGGAAGCTGAATAGATGCTTGTGGTGTCAAACAAAAAAAAAAAAAAAAAACATTGAATATTAAATCAGAGTAAAGCTCAAACTGGGACCCCTGTTAAAAATTGAGTTACATCCTTATTATCTAAGAAAGTTATGTGGGAGTGAATCATGTCTGGACAAAATATTCTATAATTCAAATTTATAGCAGCCCTTGTAATTTTGGTGATGAATGGTCATTCACAGGACTGACCAACGCGTTTGGACATTTAGGAAGTTGTGACAGGTGGTAGATGCAAAACATGTTGGATTACCTAATGAGCCCATTGGTTCGTAATGGAGTGGAACTACATTAATAGTATGTCTCGCCTTTGGGTCTTCTCCGTGACCTCCTCACATAAATCCTTGTGGCAGGTTTGTAACCACCACTTAATCCCTGGCGGTCGTTGCAAATGTAAACCACACACATACGAATATGAACTTCCCATGCGGACACACACACACACACACACACACACACACACACACACACACAGTGTCAACTGATGGAATTCATCGGATAACACCTAGATCTGTCCACACGTTCAAACTACTGCCCTGGCGTACACTGAATGGCAGCAGCTGTTCATTAAAAAACTGCGTTTAAGAAATAAGATTAATTAAGGTGTTCTTGCTTTAACAGCACCGGCCTCCTCTCTCCGGCGGCTCGGCGCTCCAGCTGTGAGAACACGGCTCGCTTTATTGCCCCCTAGTTTGTGACACACTCCCCGCGCCCGTCTTAACATTCTGTTTAGCACAGTGTTAGATTTCTACGCATCATTTTCTGCCAAGAAACACTGAGGTGGTGTTAATCATCCATCATGGGATCTGTAAGTAACAATAGCTGCTTAATGGATATTACAGAACCACATCTATCCACGAAGGTGGCACCAAGTTAAGCCTGAATAATAAAATCGAGTGAACTGTGGGTGCATTTAGGCTGCCACATGAGCACCTCCTTTCACAATACTTTGTGGATGAAGGTGCTGTGAACTTTCAAGGCAAGAATTGGTGAGGCAGTAGGTTAAAACTAAGCTGTAATCACTCAGACACACTCAGTGCACCTCTAAAACTCTTACCACTGACATTTGCCAGGCCTGCACCAAAACATTGCCCAACAATAAGCACTGCATTAAAAGAAAAAGGGGGCAAAAGCAGGTTTATGATGCACCAAAAGAGAACTTCAGGTTAAACTGCAAAGTTTTCAGTCTACAGACTTTCAAGCTCCCATCCTTTACTATTTATTATCCTTCCAAAGTCCTCTGCTTCCACCTAGTGGGGACTATCTACAATACATTGACCACTGGATGCCACACTTGAAAACCTTAAAAATAAAAACAAATTTATTAGCAATCAGAGGGGGGGGGGGGGGGGGGGGGGGCTAATGCATGACATCTACAGAAGCATTTGTTGGAATAAAAATGCAAAATCTTATTTACAAAGTCTGCAATTGAATGTGAATAAGTTCAGCACATGCACATACAAATTGCAAATAGGCTATATTATTATTATTACACAGGTAAAAGCTTTCCCCCAAAATAACCCACAGTTTAAAGCCCCTCACTGCTGCTGTGGTCCCAACGATCGACATTTAGGATTACTACGATCACCGACAGATGCAGAACATTGTGTGTGTGTGTGTGTGTGTGTGTGTGTAGAAAAAATTATAGTAAAATGCAAAAGCCATGTAGGTCTACGTAGAGCATTGTAGCAGTTATCAGCAACACTCAGGCACAGAAAACCAAAAAAAAAAAAAAATGCTTAAATTGATCAAGATGCACTGGCCAAGCAAGGGGCGGATTAATATACAGCGATACCGTGAGGAATAAGTCCCGTCGCTGAAAGGAAATTACACGTCAATCGCATTTTGAGGAGACTGCGTCGTCCTCCGGCTGCTATGCCTTCTACAAAAAGACATCAGGATTCAGACACGGGCGTGCGTGGGCAAGTGGCAACGCATTTATGACATCAAGCGACGCGTTGAACTAATGGATTGTCTTCTGTTCTCCGTGTTGCTCAGTCATCACGACTAACACTGGCTTTCTGTTATCCAACCCGAACAAAATAGGGGATTATCTAACAAGACACTTTGGGAACACCCATCGCTGTGTTCAGACAATATTCTTAAAAATCACTCAACAACCTGAGAACGGCAAGAAAGAGTTTCGAGCTACATTAAAGTGTCACAGGCTACAGGTGAAACAGCATTCACATAACCCATCAACTAAGAAAAAAACACAAATGTAACATTTTCTCATTCACCACTTCATTCCTCATTCCATTGTTAGTACAGTGCTGTCTTTTCTCAGACATCGTAAAGCGTTTGAGAGATTACAAAACATAAAATGAGATCGTTGGAGGGGGGGGGGTAGCGTTAAGAGTAATCAGGGGATGTCTGCTGCGTCTGGACCAAGTGTTGTGTAATAGTGGGTTAGAAGTGGCATTGGGCAATAACTGATTGGAACGCTCCCTTAGTCAAAGGCACTTTAGACTCTGCTGACCCATGTTAGGATTTTGCCTCAGACAAAAACAAACACTCAGTCTTCCCTGCTATTCATCTTTACGTTATGTGTAAACTTTGACTTAAGCCACATAATAAAATGGATACTTCCAGGTAAATAAAAAGGCAGGCGACATTGCAAAGATCTCATCGGGAATTTACGGTTTTAGCACAAGCTACCATCGTCATTTGGCAAATAACTGTTTAAAAACTACAATCGCAACCTCGTAAACACCAACGGGACGGACGTCTACATGTGGGATTAGGAGGAGGTCCGTCCTAGTGTCGCTGGGGGACGGCACACCGTAACATCATTAGATTGTTGTGTCGAAAGGAACAGAAACCATTTAAAGAAAAGAAAGAAACTCAGACAGATCATGTTCATAGTGACCAGCGATAAGGCATGATTGGAATGAATTCCACCTTTTAGCAAAGTACTGAAACAACTCTTCAAGACTCCGGATAGCTGGGGGTGGCGGTAGTGCTGTACAGGGGGCTACACATCTATGGTAGTGTACTGGGTGGTGCAGGTTGGTGACGGTAGTGAGAGCAGATAGCTGGAATACTTTCACAGAGGCAGTGGAAAGGATGGCTGTCGAGGACCCGTGACCGTTAGGGGGCTGAGGCCAGAGCTGCGACGAGGGAGGGCTTCAATTTCAGCTCCTCCGTGACTTTGAATGCTGGATGAGCCACTGCAGCGTGATATCTGCAGAGGGAGGGATAGTACGACATTTCTGTGAGCTCAGCAGGCCCACATATCACTAAACATTTGTATGTAGAATCATTTAAACTGTGATCTGCTCCTTGCCTATATTGTCCTTCTCTTTGCAGGAGACGGAATAGCAGCAGATCTCTCGGTCCTGAATGCCGGATAGATTCCTGGAAAAGGAAAGAAGGAAACATGAAACCTCCAAGTACACGTTAGAGTCTTATGTTTAAGTGGATAAACTTTACTGGCACATGCAGTGAAATGCAGTTAAAACAGAGCAGTTTTGCAATGCTAGCAAGCTGAAGTTGGGGAAATACAGTAGACCACACAAAAGACAGGATTAGCATTTGATTGGGTGTATTTTAGCCTGTACTGATCCATTAAACGGCCCAAAATTGACCCTAAGTTGTATTTGGAGTAAAATTACAGCTATTGATACAATGATTCACCTTCACTTTACGGCCAGAAGTCTGCGGTCTCTTTCCAGATCTATGGGCATTAATATGTTGCTTCCAACATTCTTCTGGGAAGGCTTTTCATAAAATAAATGATTTAAGTATTTTAGATTTCCCATAGTTAGTTTTGGTCATGCTGTGGATAATTCAATGTATTGGAAATGCCCGATGTCATAACTTTTGGATCACCACCGGGATACTCCCGACACTGATTCATCGTGCAGTCATCATGACACTGGGATACTTTACATCTGAGCAAAGTCCTGACGTTTGTGCAGGATTATCAACAAACATACTGCGGTTTTGAGTGCCTCACATTTTTTCAATGAGCTGCTTCTCATCGAGTGCGTTGGGTAGGTCTCGTTTGTTGCCCAGTACTAGAACCTGAAATGTTAGAGAGAAAAAAAAAAAAAAGGGCTCAGCACAGTAATGTATCAGCATCATCCCACAGTGTGATCACACAGAATCCTTACAGTTAGGATACAATAACGTGTGTGGCGTCAGGTTACAGCACCTATCCATTTAGCACATCAAAGCCCGTCAGCTTAGATATTGAAAACTCATTAAAGAGAATCCAGGCCTGGGCTCAAATTACCACTTTGTGTTTCATCAAGCCTGCGTCACTGCAACCCATCAGTTACTTATTATGAGTTTAATCCCCGCTTGTGATCAGAGTCGCTACACAGAAATCATGAGGTTTTTTTGGGCTAAAGACCACAAGTGTTCCTCTTACGGGAATTCCTTGTAGCTGTGGTTTGTCTAACAGGTTGTGCAGTTCATTTCTGGAAGCTTCTATCTTCTCTTGGTCTGCTGCATCCACCATGTAACTGCAAAGGGGAAAAAAATAAAAAGACTTAAGAGTTTGGCAACACTAAAATACCCGTTTCACTGAATCAAAAACCAAATATTTAACCTCTTACGACAAAGTTTGTAATGACACATATGAAATACATATTACACATATTGAATAAGCAGAGTATTGCATCAGTGTGTGTGTGATGGTCGTTCTGTTTTTCAGGATCCCAGGAAGCCAAATAGTAAACGTGTGGTCACGAAGGCCACCTGCCGTACGTGGTGGCGTCCCCAAACTTACACAATAGCATTGACTCCTCTACAGTAGCGCTCCCACATGCTTCTGAAGCGAGGCTGTCCCCCTATGTCCCATATCTGAGCCAAGGAAGCACAGAACAGAATCAAAAATACAGTCTTACGGGAGACAAAAGCCGGTTTAAAACAGAATTAAAATAGAAACAGTGAACGCATCCAGCTGGATGTTTCTGCTCATTAGCTTACCTTTATTGTCACATTGCCTTTAGTGACCTTCCGCATGTTGAAACCGACCGTGGGAATCATGTCCTCACTGAACTGGCCTGACTGCACGAGACAAAAAGGGCCGCACGTTAGTGATTACTGCAACTAGCAACTGTGATATGAGGTGATGAAATGGTTACAAATATTCACATTACTTACGCACTGTACAAAGCCAGTGTCTCTACATCACCAAAATATAAACGTGTCCACGTGTATTTACGTCTGTGTAGTTTCTTCGTATTCAGAAGTCGCATGTAAAAGCTTAGCTGAAGTGAATGATTTTAATTAAAACAATACCTAATCATCTGCTTGTCGTCCTTTTACTCCACGAATCACTGTTAAGATGATGGCGTCTACACATCAGCATACATTCGCCTTCAACGGAGCTTTCTGCAACCAGCCAGCGCTTTGCAACTTAACATTCCACAGGCTTAACGTGCCGTACAAGGCATTTTATCCTAAAAGTGGGGTCGCTCTACTGTAAAGCCGACGGGGTCGGCTTTGATAAGAAAAATGCAGAAATTCAATAATAACTTTGGCTCTATGGCTCATACACCAGTCCAAAGGTCCCACAGAGTGAAGGAGAGGGCAGTTTTGTTTGTTTTTCTAATCACCAGACATGACCACAACAGATTCAGAAGAATACAAATTGTAGTCTTGAGATGAATCCAGGAGATGAGGAGCCGACAGTACTGTGAACTACAACTAGGCCTCCTTAAGACTACAGAGTGATCTGTCACCTAGATACACAGACGTAAACAACAGTGGACTACAGAATCTAACCCTTCACCACATACACACCAAAGGTTGTGGCAAGCTAGACATGAAAACAAAGTGGTCAAACAAAGAGGGAAATGATCATTTAAAAAAAAAAAAAAAATACAGTGCTAGCTATAGGACAACGTGCCATAAATGTACACTTAACAACAGAGGAAGGGATGAAGAATAAACAGGACCCGATGGCATTAATGCATTTAATTATGCAACTTTGGCATAAAATAGTATATTACACGTATGTACTATATATCTAATCAAGCCATATTTATAATCTATTCATAATAACATAGATAACTAGCTGACAGCTATTATGGCTCCAGGCCTCGGTCGCGAGATGACAATTGTGTTTACAAAGTTAGCTCGTGGCAACAAAATGTCGATGTTGTGACACACCGGCAGCTTTTTTTTTTTTTTTACAAAGCTCCAACTCCGTTCACATGACCGGTTTCATATGTATGCGCACAGTCATACCAACAACTTCGTCACTCTAGCTACAGCCAAACAGCTAGTCACTGTCACCAGCGCTCCAGCTGTGCCCAATATTTGGAACAATAACGTGAATGTTGCAGAGAATATATTTTACTCGGAACATATGAAAAGATAAACCTCTAACGTGAGCCTGGGCCCCAACACTGACACTGCTTGTTTAGCTTTACTTACTGCGATCACATTGACGAATGTGGTTTTTCCGGAGTACTGAAGTCCCACCAGTGTGAGCTCCATCTCCTCTTTCCAGAAGATGGACCGGATCCAGTCCAGAAGCCTGTTCATGAGGGCCAGCATCTTGGATGACAAGGTGGTCGCAGTGCTTCTGTAGTCGTCTGGACGTGAGCTTGGCTGGCTGGCTAGCAGCAGTCTACACAGGAAGTAGCTTTGCTGCTTTGTCATATCATGTGATCACACTGAACTAGAGTTGCTGGTCCCGCGCATGGACGGAAGGTGCACGCGTGCCTGCTGAGAAGTTCATGCGCCTCACGGGAGCGCGCGCAGTGAAGGCGGAAGTTGACTGATATTCAGTCACTTTACTTTTGAGAGGACGCCTTTATGTTTTTAGACGGTTACTAACCTTCAGGGTTCTCCGAGCAGCTCGCGACTCAATCAGGTGTCTGGACAGCAAAGGCTTCAACACAGGACAGCACACAAACGGCTCAAAGACTAAACAAAAGGCCTATATAGTCAATGTAGAACAGGTGTTCTTATTGGATAATTGATTGAGCAGGATTTCAAATCTATTGGACAATGGATCCAAAGGTGGGCTTTGCCAGAGTCAATGTCCAAGTGCCACACCCACTGCTGATTAGTAATTGTTTATTTACTAATTCCACACTGTAAACATACTCTGTTACAAGTAAAAGTCCTGCAATGAAAACTTAAAGTAAAAAGTGCTCAATACAGATAAAAATGTTATACAATTACAATTATTATTACTCGTGTTTTAATGTAAAACCAGGGTTTTACTGTTAGTTGGTTGAGGTGAAGAACATTTTGAGCTGTTTTGAGCAAATTACAATGCTAACTTTCACAACCAATATCCAAATTTAGTTTCGTAACTATTCTCCGTAAGTGTCATATATTGGAAACATTGTGTGTATAAGTGGCAGTGCGCTTTTGGTTTTGGAACTCCGCATTTTACTTTGGGAAGTCAGCGCAATGTAACTTTTCCTTTCAACTTCCCAATCTAGTGTGCTAACATTCAAAAGCTATACTTTTACATCCAAAACCAATATGAAAATTCTGCTTTCATTGTGCACCATGTCAGCTTCAATTTGGAAAGTATTATCCACTGGTGTAACTTCATTATTAGGAAACGCATCTGTGCATAAACAGCAGTATCGTTTTGGTTATTTAAGCTAGCTAAGCTTACTCGTGAGCTCCTTATTTGTGAAAACAAATCTTGTATAACCTGCATGGCTAATTTGACCATGAGCCCGCTCAAGTGAATTAGTAAAACAAATGGCCTTCACAAAGAGGAAAATGTGAACCACAAAGAACAGTCAGTAACTCCAATGAGCTTACCAGAGAAGTGGTTTACCTGAGACCCGAATAGGCCCAATTACCATAGTACTTGTAGGCCTGTCCTGGCGTACCAGACAGGCCTTTCCATCCTTGTTTATTCCAACTCGTGCCGTTTTTCAGTGTCATTAAGAAAGTCTGTGTCACTCAACACTTCTTCAGCTGACTCCAGATGGTAGCAATCAAGTAAACATTTTTATTAAGCTTGACATATAAATTCCAGTTACAAAAGGTGACAAAAATGATCGGAGCAATTTTTATTAGCGACAGAAAAGCACTGTCACCCTCACAATGCTTGAGTCCAATGACCTTCTAATCGTTGATTATTCAATCTCCACGTGATCGTGAATCTACAGGTGACCATGTTGGATGGACACTGCAGTAAAAATCTGTGCGGTGTCGAGCGCTCAAGGCTTGTCAGTTCGGTGGGCAGCCCTTGAAAGAGATGAGTGAGAGAGCGCCTCATTTTCAGTGAGACATCGCCACTTCATTGCTTAATATTAATATATGTGAGACAAACAAACAGATGCATTTAAGATGTAGTTGTGAAAGATGAAATTACCTGCGGCCTTATAAGTGTGTTGTACTTCTCGGGGGCTGCTGCACTCATTATTGTTGTGTAAACCGTACCTCTGGGGATTATCAACATAGAAGACATTAGATACCATCAAATATCATGCAATGTATAAACTATAACAACAAGCTATGTAAAGCTTCCTTGAAAATCTAACCGTAAAAAATAGGCATGTCATAATTATTAATGCGTCCAAAATATAAAACCCTCAATGTATTCACAGGAACTCGGCTGTTGCTGTTCTATATCGTACTTGCTATGTGCTGAAGCCTGGTGTCAAACAAAGGCCGATTGACATTATTGGTGGTATGCACACAGCTAACCCATCTCAGCAACATGAACAGTCATGTGACTCCTTGAAACAAAACATTTGAGCATTTAATGGACGGGAAAAGTTCTCCTCACCCATTACACACCGGATACAGCGACAGAACCTATAAGGAAAGACAAGATTGTA
This sequence comes from Anarhichas minor, assembly GCF_050575085.1. Classification (NCBI taxonomy): domain Eukaryota; kingdom Metazoa; phylum Chordata; class Actinopteri; order Perciformes; family Anarhichadidae; genus Anarhichas; species Anarhichas minor. The sequence goes on along the minus strand of NW_027466467.1, from coordinate 5,888,316 downwards.
AAATGTGCTGCACGCGATATTTCCCAGTATCATGTGTACTTTGGTCCCCTGAAGTATTGATGTATTAGTGCAGGGATTCCCAAAGTGTGATGTCTGAAGCCCTCTTATTTACGTCGCCACCTGTACACCAAGCATGCCAGTGCAAGTCAAAAGCCCCTTACATTTTTTATATCGAAATTGGAGGAGTTACAAAACAGCCAAAAACAACTGCATTGTAAATTAAATGTGATGCAATCTGCCTCTGAGCCTGTGCGTGTGTCCTCGCCATCCTTATTGCTCTTTAAAAGTGACGCCTTGTGTAACTGAAATGTATTGAAACTTTGTTGCAGTGTTTCAGGGCGTTTTCACACCCGTAGTTCGTTTGCTTTGTTCCGATTCAGGGATTAATATGATACAATGTTGCAGTTGCCCCTTTGTTCGGTTTGTGTTCACACTGCAACATTTAACAGCGGACTAAATCTTGTAAACAAACGCCACGCGCGAGCAAACTGTTCTCTCATTGGTCCGATTGTTATGCGGCTATAAATAGGCTCTGTTGATTTTTTTTTTTTTAAGGTGTGGGGGATTGGGGGTGCGTGAACCCGGTTGGGATGTAGAAGGTGGTGCGTGGCCTAAAAAGTTTGGGAACCGCTGTATTAGTGCATACTTGCCTGATAAAGGGTCTCCATGTTGATGTGATCTTGGCCGGTAGCATTTAGTGCTTTGTTGGCTGCGTCTCTACAAAGTGAATACATAACAAGAGCATAATAGCAGCGACAGCAACGATATCGGGCAAGTATTCATCGTGCGTAATGACTCACCTTCGGTGATCCCTCGCTGGTGGCGGGAGCCAGTGGTCAAAGTTTGTCTCCACTCTGTACCATCTAAAACGGGAACGCACCATTTTTATGTTTCGGGTTCGGTTGTGCAGTCACACTGAACACACACTTTGATTCAACAGATTCTTGCCTACCTTCCAGTCAGGGGTTCCAGCGGCCAGATATCAGCGGGGCCCATTCGGTCTCTGGTGATGACGACCCCTTCTCTTGCTCGCACCCCACCCACGATGAAATACACCCCGGTGATGAGGGGAATCTTGGAGAGATGCATCACGGCATCAAGAAAGTCCTCTGCATTCTCCAGTGTCTGTAAAGGTTACACACAACCAGACTGTGTCCAAAATCATTCACTCATTCACTACTCCCTGCACACTATCCAGAGAGCTCTATGTAGAGGACTATATAGTGTGCAATATACATCGGTAAAATAAAGAACACTACTCGCGTCACTTAAAAACTTATTTTTATAAGTTTGCTTTCACAGGCTTTGTGGCCTGAATTCTTCACTTGTATCTGTAAACAAACTCACTTAACTTTTATTTGAACGATTATTCTAATTATCTTATAATACTTATTGTAGTTTTTTCTCATTTGTTGCTTCTTTGCTCAATGTTGTATAACTTTTAAACCATTTGAAATTGTTTTTATCCTTGTTTGTCTGCCATTTGTAACCTTTGTTTTGAAATGTGCTTCATAAATAAGGTTTGTCATTATTATTATTATGCTTATTATTGCGCCGTTAATAACGTCATTGCTGTCTGCAATTAAAACGTGCCAGATCAACGTCGGATTGTAGCTTAACCATAATAAATACTGACATGCATTTTTGCAATAAATACATACTGTAAGCTATTTTGTTGAGTTGCCACTTATCAAAATGCTCTGAGTGAATTTAAATTCCCGTTGGATAGCAGTGATGCAACGTTTACTGTATGTCTCGGGCTTTTATTGTGAAAGGTAAAAAACGGAAGGAGCAAAGTGGTATGCACTGCCATTGTGAATGTGGGGGCAATAGGTGTATTTTCACAAATAAATAAATACAGAGTACCTTGTGGCTGTTTGTGCCATGGAATTATTTTCACACGACAAGTCATGAATTTGTCTCAATCGCGCTTTTCTTTCTCATCTCGTCCGTCCTCAACAACAAAATGGCGAACTTACTATAGTGAGTAGTCGTAGTAGTGAAGACGCAGCCATAGTAAAAGTTTCAGTTCCTCATACAGTAAACTTTCTCACACTTACTTCGGTAACATACTGTACTCACCTCCCTCACCAGCCAGCTGACTGGGGATCTCCGTAAAATGAAAGCCGACGCCACATTCTTCCACCAGTTATACCAGTGATCACTGCCTGATGATCACAAACGCACACATGAAAACAAAAAGGAACAATAAAATCTGAATTTTGCAACATTTCTGGACAAAGAAGTGAGGTCTTACCTCTCTGGTCGCCAGAGATGGTAAACTTGTTTGGACTCTGTCCCGTCCACAGGCCAATGTATCCAGCAAATGAAGTCCCACGGTACGCCACCTAATTGGGTGTGTCAAAAAAAACAAACATACAGAATTGTATCACCTGATCATGACAAAATACAATTGTAATATAACTTCAGGAGGTACAACAGTTATATAAGTGCTGTGTGTGCATACTGTACCTCTCCATTCTTGAGGAATATTACGTCCATAGTCAGATTCCTCAGAACAGGATGTGGATAATCAAGGTTCCTGCCGTGGTACACGTGCCCATTTTTGTCCTGAGCTACGATGCTAGTGCAAAATCTAGGAATGCACAAAGGTTGTTCGCATGCATGAGAAGGCGTTCGCGTTTAATCCAGCGTACCTGTAAGGCATTGTAAGCCCCTGCATTGTACACACGTTTCTATTATAAAGGTGTAATTGGGTTTAAAATCACACATACGCAGATATTTCATAGGCAAAGTTGAGAATTATGACATCTGAAATGCTTCCCAGGTGTGAGGCCAAGCCACGGATCTCCCCCGCATACGGCTGAGGAATGAACTTTTCCAGGTCCTTCACCAAAGGTGCAACTGCATGATGAAGCCATTTCGGAACTGTAGTGCTGACAACAACAAAAAAATAAGAAAACATGTTTATGTCAGCACTGGAAGATAAACACAATAACACACAATAACACAATGCAGAAGTTAGGCCACTGCTGAGTCAAGGCTGCCATAATTTAATCAATATTAAGTGAATATAAAGAAAATATAATGTTAGCGTGTTTCTACCAGAATTATTTTCTAATATTTGTGGGTCCTTATATAAATTACTAGGTCCTAAAAGTTGTAAAATGCAATAATAGCCGAATCCAGAGTTATTTGTCTCCCTCAGTTCATGAGAATGAACCCGAGATCGAGGCTGCTCTATGGGCCAAATAATGAGTTTGGAGTGATGCCAAAGATACTCTATTACAAAACATAACATTACGCATTACAAGCTTCACCAATGGTTTGAAATGGTGTACACTTCCTGTCTCCTAACTGGGCGTGGTTAACCCAGTAGTTTTTACGAAAATCAGTTAGCTAGGGCGTTCGCAAACTTTAGTTGCCGGATCTGGCGAGAGAGTGTCGCTGAGACTGAGAAAATACTCTTTTAGTGTCACAATGTCCGGACGTTGTGTGGCTTGTGAAAATGGGTCCAATATGTACTTTGGTGACTATGGAGCGAAGGAATCGGTCATAATTTATGTTCCCGTTAACTTCTCCCAAAGAGTAAATAGACCCAGGACCCGCAGTTAGTCTCCTAAAAGGGGCGTGGCAGTGGCGGACTCTGTCTCCTTCCTATGGTGTCTCTGGTAAAGTCACAGCTACAAGTTGTTCATCTCTACTTTACTTTCCTGTAACTTTTACAATATTAGTCTTTATTTATGTTCCTTAAAAGGACACATGAAGAACATTAAAGAAAGTATCTATCTTTCAGGACCTTCAGCCCTGCTCAGAGGCCGTCCTTATAATAACACTACTTCAACGCAATTCAGATAGTTGGTGTCGCAACAACACCAGTTTGTTTTTCTCATAAATGTATAACTTTGTAAATGTGTTATTTTTTGCTTGCAATTTTGCAACTTTAATCTCAGAGATTTATTTAAATTGACCTATAATGGCTCTAATGCTCCGTAGAAGCCCTCTGTTAACTAAGAATGTTTATAATTTGATCCTGACAAACTTATTTTCAACAGCCTCCTCGTGAATCATCAATACGTTAATTATGCACCGAGTCACTCGCTACTAATTAGTAGCGAGTGACTCGGTGCACAACTAACCCTAAGGTTCTGCAACACGTGATACACGTTGAGCATTACATCGTAATAAACAACCTACTTGCGAGAGATTAAACAGAAAGTAGTTATCTTACTCGATAACCTCCGCGGCGGCTTTCCTCAGGTAGTCTACGTCAAAGACTTTGATCAGAGGGTTCCATCGCACCTCTGGATCTTCATCCAGGCTGATGTTCACTGTGGGGGGGGCGACCTGTGCCCGGCACGAGGCCACCGCGAGTCCGAGCAGCAGCACCGCAGCCCGCATCGTAATCATCGCGTCTGGTTCCAGTCCGAGCCAGGCTGAGCCAGGCGGAGACACTGCCGCCGGAGACGTGCCTGTGAGATCTGAGATTTTCAGAGTAAGAGCTGGTTAATAGACAGGTTATAAAAAACCGAGCTTCCGCAAACTAATGGCTTTTGGCTTTATAATGACAGTAATCAGTATGAGAATGAATTATGAGATAAATGAAGAAAAATACTTGAGAAGAACAGCGAAAAAGCAACACGTTGTACCCAAAGTATCAAAAGTAGATTGCTCTTAATGTAGAATGGTCCCTGTCAGTGTTGTGTTATTGCATCTTTGTTATTAATGCATTATGTGAGCAGTACTGTAATGCTGGTCGAGGTAAAGCTACTTTTACTGCTTCATTTAATGTTGGGTAGTTAAATCTATACAAATGCAACATGTTTCATGAACTGATAGTAAAATATTCCTGTGAAAAGTCACACATAAATGTAGCTGTTAAATAAATGTACTGGTTGAGTAAAAAGGCGGGTAAAACAGTTGAGTACAAGTATCTCAAACCTGTACATGACATCGAGTAAATGTAGTCACTTACCCCTCACTAAATAGCTGATGATGTACTTTTCTTGCTCCACTTGTGGAACTTGATAAGTCGTTCCAAACAGGAAGTCCATACAATAAATCAGGGTAACTGTTGACAGACGAACTCTTTGGTTTGGTGTCAACATATTGATACTTTTTGGTATTCTGCATGTCACATTTGATGAGTCAGGTGGTGTCATTCTGGTGGGTTATGTTTTGCCGTGGCCTATATATTTTAAGCAGTGATGAAACAGCAAATATTGGATATATATCTGGATGAAGGACAGGGGAATTTTAAACTGTGCTCTTTGGAATAATGATTTGATTGTAGAATACTTTGGACTCGGGGCCCCCAGTGTTCACTGCCTGATGATCACAAACACACACATACAGACATGAAAACAAAAAGGAACAATAACACCTGAAGATTGCAATATAATTGCATAATACACATTGTGCATAATGAATAATGAAACATCTGTGAGAGGTAACTGGGCTAAAGTACACTTTTATTCTAATAGAAATCCGACTGGAAACCTTATTGTTCTTGCCAGTGGAATGGAGTAATGCTGGTTGGCTCTAATCTGCCAAACAGGATTGTTGTCTTTGTCAAGTGACATAGTGATGCACTTTTCATGTCTACGTGCCCTGTAATGGTGAGTGTGAGCGGTGTGGTGTGTGTCCAGCTTCTAGTAGTAGTAAGAAAGGGAAACATTTTATATTATGACTGCATGAGGCTGGTGTAAACATGGACAAGTGACCTTTATTCCCTGCTTGGTAGATCACCTACTGGGAACCTGCCCTGCCGCACCCACCGGGGAACTGTGGAAACCACCAGCTACTTGAATGAAAGTGCAGTTGAACCTGCTAAATTATTGTTGCATTGTTCATGCAACGTTTCTGTGTTTCTTATGATTTATTTATCAAATAACAAGCAAGCAAACGAAAGAACAAACAAATTGTGCCTATCGCTGCCTCTCCTGCTCATGTTAAAAAAAACAAAAGCCTACCCCGGTGCATGCTGGTCCTATACCTGCCCACTCATAAACATAACTGCAGGTGCCCATAGTGTTACCCAATTCATAGACAAAACTAAAGTATATGCTAATTATGCAAAGAAATTAATTAATAAATACACCAAACAACTAATTAGACTAAACGAGTTTTTTTTTTAAAAGCTACCCAAATCAGAAAATCTAACCCAGTTCCTTAGTGTCCAGCTGCTCCTCCTCCTCAACAGTACACACACACACACACACACACACACACACACACACAAACACACAGCTGACAGTGTCATGTGAACTGATAATTTTGTCTTTGGTGACCGGAAAATTGAAATGCGTGGGAATGTGTTATCTCAGGCCTCATTTGGCCAGACAACGCCTCGGGGTCCTCCAGGAAGAGCTGTAAAGCGTTGCTGGGGAGAGGGAACCATGAGAACCAGCCGTTAACAAGTGGAAAAAGGATAATGGACGGATGGACAGTTTAAAGTTTAGAGTTTAAACTTCTGGTGTCGTATATAGGATAACATAAAATAGTCCTATCTGCAATTGTGTGAACTAGAAACTGAGCAGTCACACATTTTTTATGAATAATAAAACAGCGCTACAAGCAGAGTTATCAGAATTGAAATGAGCTAACACCAGTAACGTATTGTCTCTGCAAGGTGCAACTTGATACAGCTGATGAGCTTCTGCATCAGGTTCTTCTGAAAGCCTCTTAACCTCAGTCTCCATGTGGCTGCATGAAAGGATGCTGTTCAACCTTTTCTTTAAGGTCATCCTGATCTTTGATAAGCCCCCCCCCCCCCCCCCCCCCTCACCACCAATGCCTCCCTCACAGTGCCCACTCTGTTCCCTGCAACAACAGCCACGGAGGCCGAATCATCGCACTCACTTAGCTCCACGGCCACCGTGTCCTTTGTGACACCACGTTTTCAAGTTAGACATTTATCCGCTTGCATCTCAATAACAAGGTCATTCATTTCTGTGTTTCTTGGAAGCCGGTCTTTATCTCGTGTTCAACCTTTTTTTCTTTTCACACTGGTGTCAGTGTTTTCTGCCGTAGCCGTCAGCGGTTGCCACCTCAGGCGGCGAGGGCCCATTCTGCCTCGGCTCAATCATCAATTGCTTTCCAGTAAATTCATTTCGATAGGATGGTGAACCGATTGAAGATGACATAACAAAACAATATGAATAAAGAATCTCTTTATTCATATTGTTTTGTTATGTCATTTTTTATGTTATGTCATCTTCAATCATTCAAAATCTTTTTTGCTCCTGTGGGATTTTAACTTAGTTTATTTTTGGTCAACGGTAAGAATAGAGTTTAATCACATGAACTCAAATACTGTTCAGTTGTTCTAAACCCATAGCAATTTATTTGGCCACTTGGGGGCAGCAGGAACAAGTTGTAAACATAACAATGTCATTTTGTTTGTCATATTACACTGTAAAAGTTGATAGAGTGGATTCGCTAGCAGACAGTTGCTACTTTTTTTTACATCTAGCTCACTATACAAGCAACATTAGCTTTGATTTGGGTCATTTCCACTCTGGTCAGGTTTCAATCAGCTCATGATATAAAATAAATACTAAATGCTCCACTGTGTTCACCAGCTGGCTGACAACATTTGTCGTTTTGCTGCTTGGTGCCGAGCAGGTAGTGTACTTAAAATCAAAACAATGAACTGAAAGAAGCTGAGAGGAACCACAGAGTTGGGTGATAATAGATAATTCACATTGTGAATATAGACATTTTCATTAAAAGCGACTTTCCGGATTCATTTTCTCTTCAAGCTCTACACTTTGTTAACACACAGGATAAAATGACAGGCTTGATATTGTAATGAGGGGTTTCACACCGACAGTTGTATATTTCTATGACATTGTTACTGACGTAGTCTCAGTTGTGGCTCCTGAAGGCAGCATGTAAGGAGGATTCATACTTTGGTGTGACGCACTAATTCCACGAGGTGGCGCTGGTACTGTATTTTTGAGCACACCGGCACCGTCAACAGGTCTGTGTTGGAATCACTTCACTGGTCTGCTGACCAAATTACAAAATACTGTTGTGATTCCAAGAAAAGAAGGGGAAAAAAAGCCATTTCCACATTTCTCAGGGAGGCATGGTGGGTGGAGAGCATATGATAACGGCCTTTTCATTGTCACTATTACAACTACAGCAGTGTTACCGCCCAGGAAACAGACACCCAAACACAGCAGAAGGTTGGGGGGGAGACTGGTATTCCATGTTATTAAATCTGAAAGTAAATCAAAGTCCTTTCTCCCACAACCTCAAATACCATTTCTATCCTCTGTGGTGTCAAGTTGCCAGACACATTTTCTGCTCCTACTCAGCACACTTTCAGTATTGTTACAGCGGCTGCCATACGATACATAATCCTTATTAACTGTATGGGAGAGAATTGACTAAACCACAAATTAATATACAGATAATTCAGTGAATGTGTAGTTTAGTGTCTACATTTTTGCAGAAAACCAAAACCTTATTATCTGTTTAGAAATCAATAATGTAGATTACATTATAAGTTTTTATTCGTGTATAATATTCAGTATTTAGAAAGCAAACTAAAGCCCATAGTCCAAATTGTGATGTGCTGAACGTTGTACTGTTAAAGACTTAAGATTTTAAAATGTAAACAAAAAAAAAACAATCAACTTTCCAAATTGAATTTCTTAGAAAGGGTTTAGAATTTGAAATGTTTACAGCCCGTAATGTAAGACGTGGTTTACAGAGGCAGCGCTGCTTTATGGGTTATGTAAGTGTTATGTAAGTGTGTGTTGTTCTGAGGAGCTGTCAGGTTGTCTGGCTGCAACACGTGCAAGCCGTCAGGCACTGAAACCAAAATTCCACGGGGTGGGAGGAGAAAAAAAAAAAGCTTTATTAATATTTTAATATATATCAATAATACTTTATATACAAAATATGTACAACAAACAACCTTTTGTTACATTTCAAAATAAAAATCCCAAGTACCTCTCTCTATACAAAACTATTGTTTTTCTTTGAACTTTACATTCACTCTCTTTGCCACGGACACGACATTTAAAGCAAAAATACATTGAAACACCTGCCATGGTTTGTGTGTGTGTGTGTGTCTGCGTTACGCAAGTAAAGGCAACAGCATGAGCTAAGATCAGGCCTTAACTTGACTGGGAATTTGCGGACGAGATGCAAATCTGGTTGAGCACGACACTGTATGCTGCACACCTTTATGTTGGCACACAGCAAATGGACTGCCTCAACCTTCATCTATCTGGTCGCGATGCGAATACACTCAGCGGGTCACGTATCAAAAATAGAGATGTACGAGTAGTATAAGCAAAAAAAATTATTACAAGACATTACTTCACGGGGGACTCCATCTAGATGCACAAATAGTCATGAGTCACAAATGAAATCGTTAAAAAAAAAAAAAGCGCGCACGGCCACAACACTTTTTTAAAAATAGATGTGAGTGGCACACCTCGTACAGTGACAACACCCTGAATTATTAGAACACCGGGAGCGCTGTCCATTTGGCCTCAAGGTAATTGAGGGATCATGGGAGCAAGTGCCTCTTGTGACTCTCTCTCGTGAACATTTTCTTTTTTGGTAACATTCTTGTCTAAACAATGGTTTTGTTTCAGCTACAGGAAACACTTAAAGTAGATCCTCCATTCACAGATCCACAGCAGGTCAAGAATAATTCAAGCAGCATCTACAAGGGGCTTTTGTTCAATCTTTACATTCAATACAGAGTGGTGTGTGTGTGCAAAACAGTAGGTCCAAATCATTTTTTGGGGGGGGAAGGGTGGGGGGGGCTTATCTGTGCCTTACATTCTGTGTTTACCTCTGACATTCAACACAGAGTGCAGAGAAGCTCACTGACAAACAAACAAAAATAAAACACCTCTCTAGATCTCTTTACGTGGTCATCGTCTTTGAACTGATCTTCTTCACAGTGTTTCAGAGCCGTGAGACAGGTGATCTCTGCGCCTTCGCGTGGGCACTCCGGGTCGCCCCTAAAAGTCCGGTTTCAGTGTGTGAGGAGCCGATGATAGACGACGGTGACCCCTTTTGGGGTCGTTGCAAGGGTCAATGTTCTGATGGGCCAAACAACGGCTGTGGTTTGAAGGGATACCAGTGCGTTTGTGGGGTTGTTGTTTTCTTTTTACCCTCTTTTTAACCGCATCAACATTCAGAGGGCAAGATTCCAACAGAAACACATCTGCTCAGTCTTTGGTTTCCAGGTTCAACGGGGGAACCTGCTTTAAAGCTTTGTGCAGAGCAGGGGAGTCCATGGGGTTCTGGTAGGATGCTGGAGACCCTGCCCTCGGGGACATCACAAGAGATGAGGGAGACGTCTCCTGGGGCCCGTTCGCTGCAGAGCCGCTCATGCCCGGGTACATAACAGGCATGCCCCCGTGGTACCAGTGTTTGTCCAGCATGGGCAGATAGGCCGCAGCAGCGGCGGGAGGGAGGAGGTAGAAGGGGAGGCAAAACGGGGCCTGGTTGGGGGAGAAGCTCATGTAGCCGCCGGGGCCTCCTGCCACGTGACCGGAGAGAATCTCGTCCTCTGAGGAGTCAGACTTCGACTTCTTGGCCCGAGGCTCATCGCCCTCCTGCTTGATGGCACCGGCCGTCGCCTCGGACGCGGCGCGCCTGCGCTCCCCCTCCTTCGCGTGGCTCTCTGACCACTGGGCTTTCTCATGCTCTCCCCCATAGCCGCTGTCAGTGTCCGTGTCACTGCCGCTCTGCTCCCCCGCCACGTGGGGGTAAGTCCTTTGAATGACGGGGACACAGTTCTTGGCCGAGCCCTCGGACGTCCTCTTGAGCTCTCCGGCGGGCTGCTTCTTCGGGTTCTCCGAAGCTTGAGGGACGGACTCGTCCGCGCTGCTCTGATGATGCAGGACTTCAGCCGCGACCTTTTGGATGTGGCTGATGATGTGGGAGGGAGTCAGGTCCCTGCTGCTTTCTTGGCTGGTCAGATAGTGGAGGACCTCCTTCGCACACAAGTGAAAGCCGGAGCGGAACATCTCCTCACTGCTCTCACCGCCATGGTCACCTGGTCGATCAGAACCACACGGTTAAAACGAATCTTCACAGCACAATTTTCTTTGAAGTAGCTCTGATAGAGGCAACAGATCGCTCAGTGGACGACAGCTGTTTGTAATTTTACACACACACACACACACAACATCAAACTCACCAATCTGCAGGTCGTTCTGTAGCGCCATGATCTTCTGCTGTTGCTGCTCCAGGATGCCACTTAGGGCTTTCACATGCTTGAGAGTGAGTTCCAGCACCACAGCTTTCTCCAAATGACCCAGCGTCTAAAACAGGAAGACCTTCGATAAGCATGTTGATCTTTCTTATGTAACACATTCTGCAGCTGAACAGAGGACAAATCACCGAACACCCGGGGAGTCAAGCAATCCGCACACAAAAAGACAAGAACTCTCGACAAATAAAAAAAATCTAAAACCTTGTTAGAATTTAAAAAGATTTACCTTTTAATTTTAAAAAAAATTACAAGATTACAAGGGGAAAAAAATAACTCTTAAAATGCAAAACTTTTTTTATTCTTTGAGACTCTTAAAACTCAATCCAGAAAAAAGGCTGGAGAAAACAAAACTGCTCAGCAGAACCATGTGGTGTCCGATTCCCTGTCTGTAAGCAGACATGAAATACGTAGAAGATAAGACTCACCGTAAGCTTGAGGTGCTCGGGCAACAAATCCTTCAGCTGGGCAATGCATTCGTTGATTCTGTCGCGCCTTTTCTTTTCGATCAGTCGGTGTGGCAACTTGTACGTCTCCTGGAGGCGGTAGAACATATGGTCAGTGAAATCCAGGCTGCTCGGTTGAAACCAGGAATTAGAATTTGGACTTGAATTTACCTTGCTGTCATCCCCGCGCTTCATGCCCCTCCTGGGTTTGTACACATACATGGAGAAATCGATTCTTTGGAGACAAGATGGAATTAGTTAGACTTCAGTTTGGTAAGGCTTCAGTATAAAACGCGTCAGGATATAATAGAAACAGAATACAATAGAAAATGTTCCTTTTACCCTTGAATGTCAGCTATATCCAGTGATGATGGTGGTTGCGCGCTGGTAATCCTCTCCATGTTACTCAACTGTGAATCCCGAAGAAACGAGTTGGAGAAAAAAACCTTCAAAACGTTCCAAATGTATCTCTGCGGTCGCACTTCAAACCCGAAGAAATAAAATCACACGCACACAAAAAAAAAGAATAATAAAGAACAATAATATCTCCTGTTATCCAGTGTGTGCGTGTGCGTTCCCGCTGTGAGCTGGAGTTTGGGCAGTGCGCAGTGTTGTCACCCTGAAGGTCCGGACTCGGTAGTAGGTCTGGGGAGGATCCGCGCCCGGCTGAGTGTGTGAGAGAGCTGGGTGGGTTTTTGACTACGTGTTAAATAAACCCTGTGACTGCAGGCACGTCTCTCGGCTGGAGACAGACTCGACACCGTCACATGAGCCTCACGTGTTGGACGGCGCTTTCAACTCCTCACCCTCCCCGTGCAACACACGCGCGCATGCACGCACGCACACACACACCACCCCCTCCCCTCCCCCGCGCCCTGCTGCTGCTGCTTGAGTACAACCCATTTCTGTAGTACTCCTCCACTGGGGCCGAGTCCCGTGTACCACCATGCTCCTCCGGCTCTCGGGGCAAAACCGTGTTCGCGGAGCTGACCGTGTTTACAAAGAGAGAAAGTAGAGCGGCAGCTCCCCCGTGGACAGATAAGAAGCGGTGAAATATTAATCCGCAAACTGCAAATATGGCAGCCTTTCTATTACATTCTAATATTAATAACTGAAAACACTGTAGCTTCCAGAGTGACGTAGCCTATGACAATATTTTTTCAATATATATATATGCACACATTATATAGATATTGATATAAGTGTGCACATATATATTTGTATTACTTGTATTTATGTAAGTAATATATATATATATATAAGTGCACATATATATTTATATTACTTGTATTTATATAAGTAATATATATATATGCACACTTTATATATATACATATATAAGTGCATATTACTTATATTTATATAAGTAATATATATATATTTTTAGCATATATCATTAGCTTAAGGCCTGTATGTTAACAGCAACACAGTAATAGCCTACCATACGAGATCCGAAAAAGTGTGATCAGGTCACACTTTGTTTCCCCACCATGTTTGTTTTATTAAGATAAAAACCAGCCCATAGCCTACAACTACAACAACAACAACAACAACAACAACAACAACAACAATAATTATTATTATTATAATCTTAGAATATTTTCAATGATTTGGTCTGCTATAAATACTTAAAATAGCGTTTACACATTTTGAAAAAAAAGCGTTGACACATTTGAACTATTTTAATTATAATATGTAGTATATTATAATTACAATAATTAAAATGTGTCAAAGCTATACTGTGTATATATATATATATATACAGTATACATACATACGTGGTGTCCTATAATAAATGTCAGTGTTTCAATGCGGCCAACAAGGCAATCATTTCTACTTTCATAATAATTTTTTTTTGCCTGGCATGCGTCACGCGTCAAGGAAGGACACCGTGTAATTTCACACTGTACCCGCTCGCTGTGTGGCACGTGCACCTGCAGCGGGACACTGTCGCCGTGGCGGAGCGTTTTGTTTTCCTTTTTATACCGATAGTATTAAAACCTGCCTCTACCCACCAGCGGGGCTGTCACGTTGAGCTCCTCATGGTTCGGTGAGAGAGCCGAGGAGCAGATCCCTGCCGGTGACGTCAGGCGCGCAGACAAGCCGAGGGTTCCCGATTGGTCGCTCGGCTCCTCCCTCCGACGTCCTGAAGCAGCCGGAGAGACTAAAGATAGAAGCAGGCTGCAAAACAACTGAGCGCCAGGCAGGAAACGAGGGAGCGGAAAAAGGAGTCAACATTTGATCGAAATCCTGATAAGATCTTGAAAATTATGAAACAGTTCACTCTTCTTTCTGCTTTTGTTGTTCTGGCCAAATCAATCACACAGCTATAACATCTGGCCAAATCAATCACACAACTATAACATCTGGCCAAATCAATCACACAGCTATAACATCTGGCCAAATCAATCACACAACTATAACATCTGGCCAAATCAATCACACAACTATAACATCTGGCCAAATCAATCACACAAATATAACATCTGGCCAAATCAATCACACAACTATAACATCTGGCCAAATCAATCACACAGCTATAACATCTGGCCAAATCAATCACACAACTATAACATCTGGCCAAATCAATCACACAACTATAACATCTGGCCAAATCAATCACACAGCTATAACATCTGGCCAAATCAATCACACAGCTATAACATCTGGCCAAATCAATCACAAAACTATAACACCGTTACTCTGTTTCTTTGTTTGGTTAAATCTTTGCACTACTGTTTAGTTAGTTAATTTAATATTCTATTTCATTGTATATATTGTGATTTTTTATATCTAATATTTTTACTCTGTTATTTAATTTACCTGTACCATAACTATCTTATCCATCTATATAATAGAAAGAAATATTGATGTCGTCAGGGGGGCTTGCTCTTCCAGCGGTTTTTTTCTCCATCATAGACCTATAGGTACCATTACAGGTTTTATTTAAATATGAAATGATACACGTAAACGTAACATGTTGACATATTGCATACATTACTATGGTACTGTTGCAGGTGTTTTCTGAGCTATTCCATGCCATCGTTCATCATCAGGCCACTGCGTCTAAAAAGATTTTGTCCCCAATATTCAGTGGTGGACAAAGTATTCAAGTCATTAGTAAAAGTAATAATACCACACACACAAATTACAAATATATATCTTTTTTTAATGAAATAAATTTCAATAAAAATAAAAGTCCTGCATTCAAAGTGTATTAGCAACTGAATGTAGCCTAGGCCTTCCTAAAAACTAAAAGTGCAAAATGGCTTCTGTCAGTGGAGGAACAAACAATGTTTATGTCACAGAGTAGAGATATGAAGTACTGATAATGGAAATACTCAAGTAAAGTACAAGGAGGCCTAGCTCAAATTAAGGTATACTTAAGTACTATATAGTAAATTGTTACTTTCCACTACTACATACTCACTCATGTTGTTGCTGTAAAGAAAAATGGCCTTTTATCGACTACATCAAAGATTCAAATGAGGACACCGTTGGTTCTATGCAATGTTCTCTGCTGAAGGCCGACTCACGAGTGGCGCTCCGTTGTTGCTCTGATTCACTCTACATTTCAAGCTGCAACAAGTTTGTGAGTGACATTATAGTTATGAGCAGATTTGTTCTGACTCAGTGTTGTTTAAAATGTAAGCCCGTGGAGGATATGTACAAGTTTGAAGAAAGTCATAAAGTCATGAACTGATCTTTGGCGACCCGCCGATTAGCAGTATATGCGTACGGCTACTTCAGTTTTAGTCTGACTCAACACTAAACACTTGACTCCAGCTGTAAGGCAGATCAGCATCAGCTCATCTAAAGGCAAGTAAAGCTTGATAAATGCTCTGCATAATTAATACATTAATAGATAAATGCTATTTTAAATCCGCCTGCTTACACACATTCCACTTGCACTGCAGACATATGGTGGTTTCATTGACGCACGTTTCCAGTTGACAGAGGTAGTTTCTCTGAAAGCCAACCAGATTAATTCAGGACACGGTCTAGTTTTATTTCCTGAAGTGGAAACCGCTGGCTGAAATTCCTGTATTTGACTGGCAGAACATATTGTATATTGTCCACCGGTGGCATTTATAGTTGTGACTAAAACAATCTGATCTGGGTGAAAATCTACGAGGGTGTATAAACGGACCGAGGCAATAAACGTCCTATAAAATCACCTTAAACAACAAACAAACACAACATGAAGTAAAGGATAATTACATCAATTTTAATAAATAATTCTACTTTAATTTACAAATTGACAGTGCTTAGATTTTTAGTTAATCTTAACATTCATGGGTAACAGTTGTTTTTCTCCATCTCATTTTTCTATACAAAAGCAAAGATATGCAACAAACTTTATGTAAACATAGTAGTCCCTAAAAAAAAAGGAGATCATTGTAACAGAAGCATGAAAAGCAACTAAAACATTTCAGTTAAAATGAACATGAAAGTTAGTGCCTCTGCACGAGCAGCAAACAGGTGTCTTTAAACAAAGACAAAAGAAAACAGGCACAAATGGAACATGTTTGCTGCAAAACAGGAAATTATGCTAATGACGTTTATTACAATAACAGACTCCTGAGCAGATTGTAATAGCATGAGTGATACTGAATCAATTACACATTCTAAACGTCCTTTAGAACCCAATTAAATAAGAAAGCAGATTGATAATAAAACAAGTCAGCACTGAGACATTGGATTTGCACAGGTAAAAGAAAACTATCTGTATATATTGCCGTCACACAATATACTATCTCTATGGAGAAATTAAAAAAAAAGTAAAATTGAGAAGGCCAGCTTATTAAATATTATCTCTATATTTGCGTAAGTAAAGACAACCAACTACTCCCTATTTCATCCGGAGACAGTAAAGTACAAACAGAGAAATTGGCCCACGCTTTTAAATAAGACATGACTGATGGAGCTTAAATCCACACACCAATGAGGTTGCATATTTAAGTAAATATATTGCACGACAACATACAAAAATAAGACATTTAATACCGCTTGTTATGCCAGAAATATAAATAAAAAACATTAAAATAAAACAAATGTGACTAATTCCTCCTGTCCAGTCAGCTTCATCGTGTTTCAAGTTCAACCAGTAAAGGCCATGTGTTGAGAAATCCAATTTTATTTTATTTTTTTAACGTAGAAAACATTTGGCACCAATTCCAAACCGGACTGAACCGAACGAGGTGGGGCAGAGCTACACATCGCCTTATGACTACTTATGTTACAGTGTTTCCCTACCGTTACCAATTACACTCAGTGCAGTATACATTATGTGCAATCTCTGAGGGAGGAACGCGCGCACACACACACACACACACACACACACACACATACACACACACCGTCCGTCCACACGGCTGCTGCTGTGAGCTGCTTCAGGGGCCCGCGTCACCCGACCCCCTATGCAGGCTGCTGGGGGTTGGCGTTCATGTGCTGAGGGTGTCCCAGCAGGCCAATCCGCTGTTTCTGCTTCCTCTGTTCTGTCATCTGAAGAGCACAAAAAAAGAAATTTAAAAAATCATTCCACCTGTAGCTCTGTTGGCGCACACGTCTTCCTCCACAGAATATGCTGGCCAGCCTCCCTGGTCTATAGTCTTCATCCATTTATTCCCTCACATCGCTTTATTCCCTCACATCGCTTTACAGAAACTACCAAATGCCGCAAAACAAACTCTGCACAGCACTGAACAAAAAAAAAAAAAAAAAGGGAATCTTTTGAAAATCCAGCCCGCCTCGTCATCCACATTGCCGCCGCGTCCTCTGACGAAAGCGGCAGAACACAAACTACTAATACTGAAACTCAGCCAAAAGAAATTTCAGAGATCAAGCAAAGCCCGTGAGTCATAACACAGGCGCTAACCTTTACAGCAGCAGGAGCAAGACGGGCTTTTCTGCTAAGAATCAACTTTATTTAACACGAGGGAGCGATTTGCACCTCGACACTGAAACGCAACAGTAACAGTGAGAAGACAAAGCGGTCGTGTGATGAGTGTTCCAGGAGAAATAATTCTGCGCAGAATAAAAATACCATTAAGACGCACCAAGTGGACAGTCTAAACTCAGTTAGCAGCAGCATGCTGGCCTTATTTTTCTCACACTTTAATCGTCGAATTATGCCAACTTCACAGAGAATGTCTTGTGCTCTACTCTGAATGGAGGCCAATTTCTTCCTGAGAAGGATGAGAATTGACACGTTTTCCACGTGCAGTCGCACTTTCTGAACCGTTTCTTGATAAAAATAAGTGAAAACAGGCCGGACACACACATGTTGGAGTTTGGGCTGAAAATGTGACCGGTGCTACGGTGCCCTTCACAGCTTGCAGCAACACGATAATCATTTCCCTCCTGTCTGGGTCAAAATGTCTCGGTGACATTCACTTCCTCACAGATAGTTCTCATTTCAAGGGTAAAGACATGTTTATAATTATGTTTACTAGAAAGGGTGGATTGCAAGCAATTGTGCAATCCACCCAACATCAGCAGATTGTATTCCAACACGACTTAGAAGCACTAAGTGTTTTTTTAATCTCACAGAATACGTGTCTAATGTAAGGCCATTGTTTTGAAGAAAATCTCTTTTTTAGTACTGTGCTCTTCTACATATTGAGAAAGGCTTTATCCAGCAAACCAATATAAAGACCAATAAAAACCAATCAAATAAAAGCTGATTGAGAGCCTTGTGAGGTGTGCTGTGAACTATGACTCATCGACTTTTGCATTTTTAGTAAGCTCTGCCTCTAAAGGGCAAAGAGCGGCAAACAAGCGAACCTCGAGCAACGCCTGCAGTCCACATCTCTAGAGAAACTTATCTCTCACTGATCGTGTTCCCCCCCCCCCCGAGATGAACGTCTGCGTCTCAGTCAGTGTTTCGCTATAGTTCAACCCACCTGTTCTTTGAGCTCCGTCAGCTGGCCTGACAGGTTGGACACCAGTTTCATGGTGGACTCCAGTTTCTCCTGCAGGCTTCTGATCTCATTCTGCTCCCCGTCCGCATCGCTGCTGACCAGGGACATGGCCCGCATCCGTGGGAACCAGTCCAAGTTGTGATCCTGGTGAACACAGACCTGAGAGGTTACGGCCCTGACAGCAACACAGTGAAACCAATCATAATCTTGATGGTACTTTATCAAAATCTGCTGCAAGATCTGCCATTCTTTTAGAAAATATTAGTGCCCTTTCTAAATGTATTTGAGAAATAAACTTAGTTGTAATTTATATTTTAATTCTGCAAATACACTTTTCTAATTCCTATTTTTCAGAGTGGTTGAAAATGCTTCACACATAACAACACATCAAAGCCCCATTTGATTAATGCTTTTCACCGTTCGGTCACTTTGGCTGTGAGCAGTGATTTCAAGCTTACTCTAAAAGTAGACTCAAACTAATCTTGAGGGACTTTCCATATTACAATCACATGGGATTTGGGGGCATTCTTGAAATCAGTTTACTTATCTGTGATACGTTACCTGCCGTCACGTCTAGTCTTGCCATAGACGCAGCAAAATGTACAAAAAAGGCTGAAACAACTAAGATGAACAGAGAAAACTTCCTCATTTGATTATACACGCATCGCCTCACACGCAGCGCTGAGATGAACACACACACACACCTCTTGAATGCTCCTGTGAGCCACACACAAGAACTGTGTGAGGCTGTTTCACTAAGTGCTGAAACCGGGTACATGAGCCCCAGCAGCCGGAGGCGAGGAACTGAGCAGTTTTCAGTTTGTGTGTCATGAGGGTTTTTTTTGGAGAGAGTACACTTTTGAAATATTGGCTGTAGCGGTGATTTCTACTGAGAATGAATGATACCATTGAGAAGTACTAACTGGTGAACTGGTGCGAGCAGCAACCATGAAACAGACGGGTTTGATGTGTAGATCTTTATCAGTTCTTTCATAACTTTGAAGTAACTGTTGCAAAGTCAGAATTGAAGGAGCGTTTAACTGCCAGTGAACGCTGATGGAAGGTGGAGGTGTTGAGTTTGGCACACTTTGTTCAGTACGTCTCAGGGTGCAAACTGATTACAACAGCTGAGAACAAAAAGGCAGCTGTACATAGTTGGAGGTGTGGGATTATTCGAAAAGATTTAATCACTGTGTGTGTTCTATATATGAAGTACTGAAGCAAAAACAACAAAAGTCTGTCAACGTTATAATCATTAAGATTCTCATAAAATCATACCCTGTTTTTGATGTGGTAATAAAAGTACTTTAATGTTTTTGCATTCAGTCATTACGTCCCTGTACAGTAGTTTCATTCCTGCACTGCATTCAAATGTCCTTCACACGTACGAGGGATTGGAAAGAAGCGATGCTGACATGTAATCCGTCGTTAAAGCTGCCTCACAATTCACTGTTCGCTCATCAGAGCAGTAGAACTGCTAACGCAAACCCAACATTTCTCACTGGTGCTGCCTTGAATTTAAAGCATTCAATGGATAAAACACAGGATGTGTTTTATTGTGACAGTCAGAGGAAACACAATGTATTTTGTCACAGAGATCGTTTTGTCAAAAAGCTGCTCAACGAATGTCTGCTGCCCCAAACATGACAACATATGATAAGGAGAAATCCATTTCTTTAATGCACTTAACTTGCGAACATAACATGCAAAAATGGCAGAGGCACGACACCCAGCAGCTCCCTCGGGGGTTTGCCGAGTTCAAACAGGGCTGAGGGCCACTCGGCTGCATTCTTTCACGCTTCCAACTCGCCCGGCACTTGACTGCTACATGCCATTGTTATTGTGTGTGCCGTCTGAACCCGCTTCCAAAATAAGCCCCAGTCACGGGAGCACATTTGTGTTTCATTCATCGCAACACAAGCACGCCACGTCTCTCCATCATGTGTCCTCAATAAAGCGTAACCCATCGGTCCTGATGCGGCACAAAATGGAGAGTGAGGATGCTGCATGGCCGGCGACGTCACTGGCTAGAAACGGGGTCTGGAAAAGTCCCGTAAGGTTGCGCCGGTTGATTCGGGGGCGAGTGAGGTGGCCGTCAGAACCACAAACCGGTCGCGGGTCAGGCAACAGCCCGAAAGGGGAATCACGCAACACTAAAATAATGAGCAGCACACACTGATTCTGAGAGGAGGAGAGGGCTGCTGTGAGCAAGTTCCACTTGCTGAATGCGAAGGCTGTGTTTACCTAGTTCACCTGCCTCTTTCTCAACACTTATTCGAATAGAGTCATGCTTATGATCCTGGAAAAATGTGTAGCGTAGCGTGCTAAATTAAGTAAGAAGGTGTTCTTTTTGTCGTTACAGCGCTTTAATTGATCTAACAAGTCTGTCTGTTAGAGAATAAACAATAAAAGGTCTCTGGCTTTTAAAAACATGTTTCTGTCCCCAGTGTTTCCCACACTCAGCTCTGCTCATATCGCTGTCAACACGACAGAGGTCACTTCCCCATTCCGGATCGGCGTCGCCCAAAAGGCTCACGTGTGTTTGTTTGATGACATTGTTGCCAGCCGCCCCTCTTTTCCATCCCTACTGTTTACAAATGTAAGCACTTCCAGTAAACTGAGAGACATTAAGACTCCGCATCACGCCGGTTCAATGGAAATGACGGAAGTAGAGTTTTCATTATTAAAACCGCACGGCCATGAGAGAGAAACAGGATGCTGTGTGGTTAAAACAGCAACAGAAAACGTCACAGTCACGCCACAAGCCACCTGACGAGCCAGGCAGCCCACTCAGTCAACAAATATGCAAAGTAAATGTCCCCGGAAAAAAAAAAACATCACACATCAAAACAGACAGATATGGTTTCAGCATATTTTGCTACACTCTTGTGTTTTGTGGCTACCGTTTTCAAAGCACCCTGCGGTGCTGAATGCATTAGAAATGAGGGCAATGAGTGCGAGCCAAGCGTCATCTTTCTTTTTTACACCTTAGTTTTGACACTTCACTCAGAGACCTTCACCATTGACGTCAGTCCTAGTCATTGTCAGAGTGATCTGACTTCTAACACCCCCCCTTCTGTCCCTGTTGCTTCTTCCACGTTACTGCAGCATCGGATAAATCGAAACACGGTGGGCAAGACGCAGCATAGGTTGAAGGATTGTGGCCTACGCAAGTCGTGTTCTATAAATAGCGTGGGATAAATCTGTAGTAGACGGCAGCAAAATTTATAGGAGCGTATGACCAATAATTAATTTGATCGCAGCACAATGTAAACAGTGGCTTCGCAGTTTGTTTGATTACTACGTGTATTCGGCTGTGTGAACCTGTGTGCTGTGTGAACACTAACACAAACAGGATGGATAGAGCGTTTTCATTGAAGAAGGGCAGAATACATAAAGAAACAATATATGTTTGTGATTTCCCCCTCTTCCAGTACTACTGTACATGTTCATGGTACAAAGAAAACAGACTTCTTCTAACTTAAAGCAATATTTTTGAACGTAAATGATATTGTTTCTGATGTATGTAATGATGTACATGACATCATTTTGTATTGGAATACTATGTACTTTTTCTATCTACTTTATTGAATGTGTAATTGCTCATGGATGCTTTATCTCCCCGTTTTGTTTGTTTTTGGATGAACCACAGCCGCCACCATGGAGCTTGTTTGCCTGTCGGCGTGCATGATGTATAAATACCGGTGTGGTTTCCACTTTTCAAACATTCTGCGCTGACGAGGACTCGAGAAGTAGGGTCGAAACGTAAACATAAATACATTTTCGTGGCGCTAAGTAGTGTGCAGGTGTTACATTTTTCCTCTTGCATTTACTTGATGTGTGTATGATTAATCTTCTTCAACAAAGAGCATTGCTGCCGAGTCTGCAGACCTAATCAATTCAATTATTTAGACATTGTGCATTTTATTTTTGCACGCACACATATGGTTTTTAATATTCACAAAATAATATAAATAAATAACTGTTGTAACACGTGTCTGCTAAAATAAGTAAATAAAATAAAAGCAAAGAAATAATCTCAGAAACAAGGATCTTTGTGGACTACTCAGACAACAAGGAGGCCATGCATCAGTCGCATGTGAAGCTCAGAGTTAATACGAACAATGACTGGGTCAGCTGATGGGGTCAGCGGGGTCTTTCGCACCATGTGTGCCCTCGCCGCTCTGCCTGCCCCCTTAAAACCTGTCGGTCAAAACGCAACCTTAAACTCATTCTGGCTCAGCGGGGTGTAAGGTTAATGGCAGAGAGGATGGGGGTTAATCCCGAATCACGTGGTTCCCTCACAAGACCCGAGTGCAGTACGTCAAGGCAAAAGGCAGCCATGTGTGCTGAATGGCATCTAATGAGAAACCGTCTCAGAAACTGACAGCAGCACAAGTGCGTCAGGAAAGCAACCACTTCAGAAGAAGGGGCTTTCCTGTGGCAGTTAAAGAAGCTTTCTAATTGCTCACAGGCTACGAGTGTGATGTAACAATCAAAACAATCTATTGTCTTTCTGCTTGTTATTTTTCGCAAATGAAAAATTTCCAGAGTTTGTCTGGTTGAATCAGTTGTGACATGAAAAGCTGACGCGTGTATCTGTTCCTCTTGTTTCATATTTTTAACGGATGATTTGTATTATTATTTAGTATTATAATACACATACCACAAATGTATGTATGTGTGTATGTATGTATGTATGTATATATAATTTTTTTTAAATTCATTTTCTAAAGTTATTTTTTAAAGATACATATATATATATATATAAATTAAATTAAATAAAAGGAATATAAATCAACATAAAGCTCTAGATTTGATGGTTGATGGTGAGACATCTTCACTCTGCTGCTTGACAAAACCACGAGGCTGCGTCCCGGCCGGCCTATCATGAGGTTATATGCAGGTTGAGGCCGGAGTGTGTTTAATGATTAAAGCAAGGCATGGCTGCTTTGGGGGATTAACACATTTTATGTTAATGGCAGACTTCGCCTGAATGTTAATTCTCCGTTCACAAAGCTGACTGATGTGATAATACTTTGGAGGTATTCAAGGTCACGGAGGCAGGGATTACATAATGCAGTTCTGGGACTCGGGGACGGATGAGGTACAAATACTGCCCATCGTTGGTGCAGAGGAACGAAAAGACTGCAGCAATCAGCTCTGTCCCAAACCCATATAAACCTGATCGCTGGAGCCTCAGCGCATACTGTGTTGCTTCGCAGTGAAGGTTAACCTCAGTGAAGACCACAACAGCAGCTGAGAACACTCTGTTGCATGGCACTTTAGCATTCGAGTCTCTGAGGCACATGAATTGTTATCCGCAGTAGCCAACAAGATGGATTTTTGAAAAGGAGGGCAGCTGGAAGAATCAAGGATTGGTTCACAGCAAGTGTATCCTATTTATTCCAAAAATGCCACTTTAATATTAGGCCTTGCAGTGTAGATTTGAATGCATGATGACATACTTACCCTGATCATTTCGGCTACGTAGCTTTCTGGGCCGGTGTACTCTGTGGAATCCTTCACCTTCACCAGGACGATGAAGAACAAGTAGTGCCACATGTTGTGCTCGACTTTGATGTGCTCTTCGAAGGTAACCGTCTTGTTGTCAAACTTGTCTCTCTCCAAACCTAAAAATGAAAACAACCCCAAATGGACCACAGACAGACACACACACACACACACACACACACACACACACACACACACACACACACACACACACACACACACACACACACACACACCCCAAATAAACACGGTGCTTTCATTTCTTTGGAAGAGTGAAGAAATACGCTTTGTGTGGAAACATGACTTAATCATTCTTGTGACCTAAATGCGGATGACTGGCTGACAAAAACAAAGAGGAAATGAGTTCACGAGGAAATGGGCAGACCAAACGGGTCAGGTGAGGTCTGCTAAAAATGTTTGTTTGTCGCACCAAATCCCTGTAATCCATTTACATTCGTGCAGTTGCATTTGCAAAAAGAGGAAGAAGCACTTAATCCTGTTGCCCGACACATAAGCGGTAAGAATGACCAGGACTGACCGCTGATTGTTCGTGACTGTTTGGTGACAAATGAGGCCACAGTGAGTCTCAGTGAGTGTACAGTCTAACATGGTCAAGACCCATGTGGCAACAGGAAGAAACACTCCTCCTCCACAGCAGCACCTGCCATGACTAACCATTCATTCTGGGAAGAGGAGGCGTTTCGTTGTTTACACTACCAAGAAAAACTGCCCCCATTTTGCACAGAGGCCCGAAGCGGAGCTGCAACGCAGCAGTCACACGCTCACAAAAGAGCAGGCTGGGTGCAGACCGCTCATTTGATTGGTCTTGATTTCGTCATTATCAAACCTCGGCATTCACACCTGCCAATTGTACTGCACGATAAAATGCTGTGTCAAGTATCGCTTGCAGCTTCGACTGGAATGGAACTACAAAGCATTTCCGCCTTATTAAATGAACTGCTGCTGCCTCTAACTGCTGGGTAAGCCGAATGCCTTTAATGGTAACAAAAAGAAGACTAAAATAACCATTAATTAACAAAACAAGTTTTTGAACTCGTACAATATCACCATGCAGAGCAAAATAAAAAAACGGAATCTTTATTTATTTATTTTTTCATTTCTCACCGCAAATAAAACATGTCGTCTTCAGGATTTCCTCTTTTTTCTGCTTCTCACTCCTCAGGTCAGCAAATGTGTCGATGATGACACCAAAGATGAGGTTGAGGACAATAATGATGACCATGAAGAAGAAGAGCATGTCGTAGATCACCCTGGCTGCGAAAAGGGGCTCCTGTTGAAGCCAAACACGAGACAAGTTGTGAGGAATGTCACTGTCACAGTGGGAGCAAGGGCCCAGTGCAGAACTTTAATGTACAGTGGGTTGCAGAGAGCTTGAACCGCCACCCTATTCAACTATTACTCAAATATTCACAAGCGTAGGAATGCATTTTCTAATGATCACAAAGTCTGATTTGACTAAGAACAACTTATAGTATTTATTTTCTCATTAAAAATGGATTCAGCTCATTTGCAGATTTGCCAACAAGGCTGCACGTTGTCGCCTAAAATGACCAGTGAGGCTGCCTTCTGTTTTTATGTAAATAAATAAAGACGTGTGGACCATTTATGTCAAATGTCACTGGGATAACAGATTGGAGTGACTCACAGTAACCCCCTTTGCATACAGTACCATGTACAGTACATGGGCCGTCCTTGTGTGTTGAATGCAACTGAAAACACGACAAAGAATTCACATGAGCGTTAAGCTAACGGAGGTTTATACAAGTATGAGTCATGCTCTCATTCTAGGGGTCAAGCTGCAGATCTAAGACATGTTGTGGTCGCGCACAAGCTTGTCTTTATCCTAGATAAGTAACATTAATGCTTTTTCTGGCATGTTTGAAGTTATGAAAGTCCCCCATGCAACCTGTCTCACCAGCCAACGGAGCAAGTCTCAAGTCAAGAGACGTACTGCAGCTTTTACTTCTTAGAAACCACCTCATCCTGTGGATGGGGAATTAGCCAACCACTCGATTTTCTTTGCTTATTGGGTCAAATACGTTACGTAGAGTACTTCTAGATGTCAGAGTTGATTAAATAAAATGATGACATTAAAACAATCACATTTTAAGATATAATATCAGTTTCCTCCATCCACTCTAATTCAATTTAATTTAAACTGTGTGTGTGTTTGGCAAGGGATTGTGCAAGCATGAGAGTGCATGTTGGTAAGTGGCAGAATGTGTGCAACTATTTCAAGACGGGGGAAGGTAATTTAATGATACGGTTTTATAAACTCATAAATCAAAACTGGGCTTGGGTGTGATGTCTTCCTTGTGTTCCTGTGCTTTGTACCTCTTTGGATGGCTTCCGCAGGACGTCCCCGACACCTCCTCCACTCCTGAGGCCGTGACTCAGTACTGTGACAATGCACATGAGCAGGGAGTCACACGATCGCTCCTTGTCCTCGATCACCACCGCCGACGGCTGGACGGCAACGGAAGCTAATTGGAGACACACAGATACCGTCATAGTCGTTCTTTGTACAGGCTGAATGCAAAGCGCTATCTGCTCCGTCAGCTGCATTGCTACTACCAGTCAACGATGCCTTTACACCTAAATCCATGAAGAAGAGCGGCCACTAAGATAATGGATACACAAAAAATAAAAGACTTTAGATCCAATATACAACCAACTTTATATACTCATATATATATATATATATACATATATATATATATATATATATATACACTATTATCAGCCTCAGCGTAGGGGGTCTCTGAGGACATAACAAGTCTGGGAATTTTCTATCCACACAGAAACAAGTCACCAGACCATCGTAATTAGACAGCCTGGTGATGACGGATAGAGAAGCCGAGACAAAGTCGCACCAGTGTGAGGATTCCACATGGTTGGCCGGTCGATGTGAAGGTGGCGCATGTGTTCCTCTTTGATTGGAGGCTTTTCCACATCGAGGTCAGTAGGTTTGGAGGAACTCGTTGTTTGCTGTGAGAAGCTCTCGGCGCCAGCAACGGGTGCACCCATCGACCTGCTTTGTACCTAATGGCAATTAATCCCTGACCTCTTAACCCTGAGCCCCTACATCAGGTCTTAGGCGAGTCTAAACCCCTTCACCCTGCTCCCTGAAAGCCCCCACTTGGCCCGACAGCGTTTAATCCCGTGACCACCCAGCCGCCTGGACTTGCATCTCGGTGGAACGAATCTCCTCTGGCTGAGTCATGGAGTCGTTCGTGAGGACATAAAGACCTTCGCATATTCACACATACGGGCTTGCACTTAAGCACACACTTGGGAATCTCTTGAGACCCACGCATGCACAAACACGTGACAAACCCCCCGACCCTAGCGGCCCAGTCACACGCACAAGCAAAGTTTCCGTTCAGTTTTGTCAACCTACCCGCCTTTACCGCCTCTGTGGAACAGTTCTCCCCATTTTCTTTCTGGCACACTCCGCCAGAGAAGTAGTCTCCCACCATACTGGCTCCATGCTCTATTCAATTGGTGGAAACAAGACAATGTTTTTTTTCCACAATGCATATAAATGGTGACATCCTTTATACGCTTGTTGGTGATGCTAAAAGCGAGATAAATATAGACATAAAAGTAAAACACTTTTTGTATTCCTTAGCTTTACTTTGACTACATGTGTTTTTATACAAAACCGGTGTGTGTGTGTGTGTGTGTGAGTGTGTGTGTGTGTGTGTGTGTGTGTGTGTTGCAGAAAAAACATTCCATTTTTCAGTCTCTTGACTGTCTGGGTCAGCGAGGTTAAGCTATTTATGTGCGTCGCAGTAAGAGAAGTGAGAATTAATCCGCGTTTCGACATACCTAGAGTTTTGTTGGGTATCCTGTCGACAGCCAGGATGAAATCGTCTTTGAAGAAGATGTAGCCCACAATGGAGAAGAGGTAGACGAGGATGAGAGCCAGCACGGCTGTCAGAACAATGGAGCGGCCGTTGCGAGTCACACTCTTTATCACGTTCAGCAAGGTCTCTTCTCGGTAAACCAGATCAAAGAGCTGGAAAGAGGAAGGATTCAGAGATATGCGTGTCCAGAGTGTGCTTTTAAAACATAGACAGAGGACACATTTTTCGATTTACATAAATCGCCATTGAAACATCTCATGGTTAAATGATGTTGGTGGAGAATAGTGAACCTTTATGGCCAATCAAAAGGCATCTAAATCCATTTTTATCTCGTGTTACAATGTAAATGCTTTTTTTTTTCCTATTCAAGACAAGCTGAACATTGTTGTTTGTACACCATCACATTGTGTCTATGTCCACGCGTGTACATGTGCAATAATGGTTTATTGATATGTCTCGTGTGTGCTCACGTACTAGCAGGCTGTAAAAGAAGACATGGACGAAGACCCCCAGGCTGCAGATTATCAGGTACAGCAGGTGGTACAGGAACTCCACGTCCATGATCATGGCTATGTAGCCACGCGTGAAGGTTCCCCGGTTCCCAACGAAGCTCGTCAGGAAGATCACCTTGTTACACAACTGGAGAACGATGGACAGCACAGAGACGACGTGTAACGCAGAGACAGTGGCCATGGAAGGTTTACAGCAGCTTTGGATAGGATTTTCAAACGCCTATTGCTCGGGGGCTAATGCATCAACAGCTATGAGTGACATTTTTAGTCGCAGCTGCAATGCTCCCTCAACTGTTAAACCACTGCAGAATCTGGCTTACTGCTTGTTGCTATGCTACGCTATCAGGAGATGTGTGTTCCTGCATCAATACGTTTAATGTTACGTTAATGTTTGGCATGTGACTGCGCCGTTTGCCGAAGGCAACTCCAGTCAAGCATCAACGTGTGCAATAAAGCATGATCTAAATGGGATGCCGCATGCGAGGTCTGAACAATTGCTCATCGCTTTCTGAACACACGGATACACACTTACGTTGAAACCCCCCAGCAGAAGCAACGTGGGCTCCAGGCCCACGGAGAAGATCAGACGCAGGATGGTGGAAGCAATGAGCGCCCGGATACCGTGAGGCTGAGGCAGGACGATGACGATGGCCAGGGAAACCAGCATGGCCATCCACAGCAGGGCAGACAGATGGGGCTCCAGGGTACCTGAGGATTAAAGGAGGTCACATTTGGGAGAGGTGTGAAATGAGTGACGAGAGGCTAATTCAGTTACTCGGGGGGGGGGGGGGGCGGGCGAGATATGCCATTCCTCTGCATGTGTACAACACGCGTATCTGGAAATGTAACCGTAAAACGTGACAGCTTCACTCTAACTCATCCTCTCTGCATATTTAGAAAGAATTGTGACGTGTGCATAGCTGCAGTAAAGGTATGCGGTGCATGCATGCTCTCTCCAGCACGGGCCTTCTTTCACATTTACTTCACATACTTTATTTTCCGCGACAAGAATGTTTCCCAAAGACGTAGACATAGAAGTAAAGTGGCCAAACTGAAGCGGACTCATCCGTCTGTTTGTGAATGATGTGTTACCGGAACAAAATGCATCCCAGAGCTCTTTGCCTCTCTCTGTGCGTGTCTACGTTGGCTCTTACACAACAGTTCCACATCAACCATTGCGGGTCAGCAAAGCGTTATCAGGACACCAGACACTGACTCAGTGTGAATCAAATTCCTCTGTGTTAGCACACAAATGCATTTATCAAGTTGAAAAGGTCACTCAGGTTTTCTTTTCTCTGCGGCACCAAGAACGCCACTCTGAGCGTCTCCCTCCCTGCTGAGGCCTCCGTCTTCACGCCTCTCTGTGTACAGATCACATGGCAGGTACTTGTTACATAACCTCCGGTTGGCTAAAAATACGCTTGGTTCCAGCTAAATTCATCGGGATGGTCCCGCAGCCCTACGCTGCCTGGGCGCTTGGACTCTGCACTGCACCCGACCCAGACACAGCAGCTTGGACGTCACACACCGATAGTGCGGTCTGTTCATCTAGCTTACTCTGCAGCTATAAGAAGATAGAGAGACTGACCTTTAAACCACTACACTTCACCGCAGTGAATTCTACACACAGTTTGTTACATGGAAATAAAGAAGTGCCTGTTATTGTTGGAAAGTGTCAGCGCTATAGCTCCAATCAGCCATTACTTGTCACGTAATGGAGAAGTGCCCGTGACAGGGTGGAGACTCTGGTACTTTGATTCTACTGGTCAAGGGTCGGGAAAAGATCCCAACCACAGTTTATCTTCAAACAAACCGCCTAGAGGAAACATCCTCTGACAGACAGGTGAGTGAGGTGTGCAGCTGATATATAAATGTTGATAGGGATTTTATCATGTGCTCTATGATATCTGCAAATAAAAGGCGCAAGAACCGAGATTAGGAGCATTTCGATTGCCTCTCAACGGCTCTCAACATGTCGACAGCTAGCCTGCGGTTCATAGTAAATGCTGCTAAAAGCGCCGATCGGGACGGTGTTATCAGCTGTGAACACTGTATGAGAGATGTGCAGAGCTGCAGCCATGAGCTAACCAGTGGGGCATGCTCACGTGCACGGCTATGTCAACAAAGAACAGTGAAGCTCGGATAACAACACACACAGAGAGAGAGAGAGACGTCATTCTCTGCTCAGGTAGACAATATGCCAGTCTCTATCTGTACAAAGCAAAAGGTGGTTTGAATGTTAAATACCGCTCCTTTGAGCATGTACACGTAACGATATAAAAGTGTGTCAAATGTCAAACTTTCCCAAATGAAGTTCACTGGAGTAGCTCGGTTTATTCAAGGTTTACGAGCAGTGAACATGAGAACCACCTGAGCTAATATTAAATCCAGGACACCGCGTGAGCATGTGTGTGCGTGGACACTGAACAGTTAACTCAACAGTGGCGGAGACTTTTTTTTCTTTTGACTTGATAACTGGCTTCAGTTCGTTGCCAACATTGGCATGTCCTGGAATGAACTGTTAAGCTCCCGGAAGACCTTTGACACTGAAAAACCCCATGGAGTTTCTAAAGCTAAGCTAACAACGTCTTTTTTTGTCTCTTCTGCAATACTGTGAGGAAGTTCAAACAAAAGGGAGCTCGCCGTTTGACCCCAGACAGAACAATTGAAAGTTTATGCGAATCACAATGTGCGTCTTCTCTCTGCTACGCTGCACTGGAACAATGCCGGCCTTAACGCCTGCGGCTTTTCACATCCCCACTAATACTGCCCTCGAGGAGAACAGAGTAAAAAAAAAAGAAGAAGGAAAGGAATAAGAGACGGCAAAACAAACAAAAAAACATTAAGACTGCACGTAAAAACACGCTCAGGTCTGCCACTCATTCCTTTGGTTTGTGAAAAGCCTCCCGTCATGCAGGAGTTGGTATCACTAGACAAATCCCTTTGAATGAATATTTTATTTATTAGAAATCTGTCACACCTTGTGACCAAACACCAGACCAGATTTCCCAACTTAAATCCAGACATTTAGGCCACATGACAGAGCCTGACTGATCAGAGGTTAATATGGTGAGGGCAACAAGGTCAAATATGTGGCTCCCACAAAGGAACGGAATTACCTCTTGTTTTTTAAATTCCTGGTGAAAAAGCTTATTTAAAACAAAGCTTTGGGTTTGTTGTGTATTGTCCACACAGTGCTGGAGTTCTATGTTGTTTGTACATATTCATCAGGTTGTTTCGTAAATGTTTGTTGTGTGGTTTTGGTTCTCTATTTTTACTCAGAGACATGCGTGTGTCTAGTCGCTGTAGTCTAGCAGCTGAAATGCTGGTATCATAACCTTCTTAATGCAACAGGCAAAAAAACATGGATCCATAAAGAAAATGAAAGTTTGAATCTGTGACATGATTTTCAGCAGATTTGACGCAGATTAACAGATCAAACAAAGGATGTAAATGTCGCAGATTACATGAGCGTTTGAGTCGGACTTTTTTTTTTGCTGTGTGTGTGTGTGTGTGTGTATCTACCTCCTATCAGGTACTGTAGGTGTCACTTTCAGTGGTGTATTCCACACAGTCAGTAGCAGGGTATTATGTTTCCTGCTAGAATGTTTCTGAATTTATGGGGAGACCACAGTATTTACGTAAATCCGTACACACAAACACCCCCCCCCCCCCCACACAGGCACACAACTGATTACCAGAAGTGACACATATGGAGAAAAAGACTACTCAAACTGAGACCAGTGTGAGAATGAGACTAGAAGTCATGTCTCAAGCTCAGGAAATATGCTATTAAACAGGTCAGGCTGTAATTAAAAACAAATCCATCTTGGTCTTTTGTGACAGCACAACAATTCAAGATTTACATTCTCATCACACCTCTACTTGTGGTGAAACTCACTTTGGGAGGTGTGAGGCTACACCCAAACCACAGGCACGAGAGCACACCGTGTTCTGTAAAGTCCTGTGCATGCTGAACACTAATAATGCATCCTACATGTGAGATATGATCACAAGCTATAAATACATGTGCTGTATGATATTAAATGCCCCATCAGGAAGTGTTCAAAGATGCTTGTGTCCAGGGTGAAGCAAATGTTCTCATGAACTGCACTCAATCTTCTGTGGTCAGCTCTCAGATGGAGAAAGATGGTGCTGTTCATGATTATGTTGGATTGTCAGTTCTTTTGAAGTTGAAAATTAGTATTCTTCAGATTTAGCATTGCGTGCCTATCACACTGTTTGACTCAAAAACAAAAACAAAAAATCAAAATCGATGCAACAGAACCAGAGATATTGTCTTTTTTATTCTACACGTGGGGCTGCAGAGGTCTGGTGAGCTCAATTAATTTAAACTCCACACCCCCAGATGCGTTTCATTTGAAACTTGATGTGTGACACGGACTCAAGTGACATCCCTTGAGGACATTGATCAGATTCCATGCAGCTCCCTCTGGAGCCACTAAAGGCTTTAGGCCCTGATCAGACAGAGTGCGATTCAGCAATCTGTGTGGCGGCTTTGAAGCACTTTGCACGCTGCTTTTTTGCATTCGTTTTGCTCTATGCGCCTCTATGCATTTCTGAGTGGAAAAATAAATTCAACTCGGAGCGTAAAAGCCCAAGCTCATTAGTTTTGCTGGACACCTGGAGCTGTATGACTTTATCAACTTTAGATACCATGTTCTGAACAGAAAACAGCAGGAGGCAAACTAGTGCTAGTACATGTAAACTGAACAAATAATGACTAGATAGGGTGCAGTTTATGGTTTTTGTTAAGCTTATGTTGGCACTCATCCAGTGGTTATTATAAAGTAACTGCAAAACACACTCTGTCCAATCAGGTCCTTGTACAAGTTCTTTTCACTAATGCAGAACAAGTCCCCAAAACGTCTAAACAGACTGTGATCTGAAGAGGTGCGAGCCCTTTATAGGTTTATTATGCTGTGTGGCTGTCAAAGTATTAGTTTCAGAAACTTTTGTTGTGTTAGACAAATAAATTATCCAACACAACACCCCTTCCGGGAAACTCCCGCGAGAGTGCACATTGGCCCTACCTTCCCTATCACAAGGTTAGGCGAGGACAACGTCCTCTTGAACATGCTGAACCGGATGTTTTGTTACCTGGTTGCAAAGAGCTGCACAGGTGTAGCACTTTAAATAAAGCTCTCGACAAGTCGTGGCCCAAATTCATACAGGTTTCTGATCAAGCACAATATGTACTATATGCCTCAAGCCGCTCACTCCCTTTTCCTAAGTGGTAATAGTCACAGTCATTCTGTTAAACACAGTGTACAAACAAACAAACACTAGATCACAACCGCCTGTTGCTCTCCCAAGAGGAAGCTTGAAAAGGTGAAGACTTTAGCAGACTGACCTCCACGGACTCCCTCCAGAGGGTAGAAGAAGGCCACGAGCAGGTTCATGAGCACGGCCAGGTTGAAGGAGATGCTGCTCCAGAACGACATGTTCCTGGAGCACCAGTACAGGATGGGCTGAGCTGGAGGACAGGGTATTCAAATTCACACAGGTCATTGTACTGCAGCGAGATCCTGCAGCCATCGTTCTATCAACTCACCGAGCACAATGCATCCAGTGATTTCAAAGAACACTTTGAACAGTGTTTCACTCCAAGGAGAAGCGAAACACAGAGATTTTGTGCTGTTAGTATATTTCCAATTAATCGTAGTCAAAGCTAAGAGATCAATTATCTCTGTGGCAAACGTTCGTGTTTCTCCACAGCAAAACAACATTTTTGCCATGTTTTCATCAATTAGACTTTAATTTTAAACACTCCAATTTTGAGTGGGGAGTCATTTGAGAAAATCCATCAAATTTGGGGTGAAACACATGTATCAAACCAAATCAGATATCTGTGTAGTGCCATTGTCAGCACCACAACTGGTACCAAAGGATTCACGTTGAAGGGTAAAAACAGGCAAAACTTACAGCTATTAGCACACAAAAACAATTGTCATGAGCATTACACACACACACACACACACACACACACACACACACACACACACACACACACACACCCTTCTCAGACCGAGGTCAGGAGATCAGTATGGTGCCATTGCTATTTTGAGCCTGTTTATTTGAAAAGAAGAACTGCGGGTGGGGACTTTAAGCACCAGAAGTCACTCTATTCATCATGACAAGTGGTTAGCACCAGCGGAACAACATGGTCTCCAGCTGCACCGATTCATTCGGATAGGAGAGAGGCGGCTGTCGTCACGTGTAGTCGCATCACAGACGAACCAGCCTCGCTCAGGCCTGACCATGGGACAACCTGCCCTGCTGTAGGGGAGACTCAACGCAGCGTTCAGGCCTGCACGACTACGGTATTTAAGATTAGTGAAAGGAGTTGCTTATTGTTAAAGAAAGAGGACTTATGAGGACTTATGAGGTCCTTTGAGGATCTTATTTCTGGATCGCCTTGCTGGTCCTGATCTGCCTGTTCACTCAGGAGCTATCCTGCGTTCACTACCGTGCCTTCATTTCTCTGACTGAGGTTGTGCCATGTCAGAGGTAAAGAATGTGTGACTGAGCATGACCTCAAACTGGCAGGTAGATGAAACACAGGTCGAGCCATTAATCCCATTAAGACGGGGCAGGCTTAAAGCATCCTGCCAACTCAGGATCTTTCAGCCAACTGTGTTTACATCTTTATCACGCCTGCACTTCACTTTTTATTGTCCGTGATTACTGTCCTAATTTTGCTTATAATGAAGCAGGAATACCCACCAAAAAACGTAATAAATAAAAACCTGGGGGACCGGCGTCACGCTCCATCTGTAGTTTTTTTAAATGTATTTTACCACAGACAAAACGTTAGACACTCTTGTGACCTCTTAAACACTAGTTCACAGTTTAAGCTCTAAATTCACGAGACTAAAACGGAAGGACAGTCTAAAGATTAATACTCTGTAGCACTAAATCCTGCCAGAACATTTTTCTTTTGAATTCACCTCTCTGTTCTTCTGTTTCCAGCAAGACTAAATCCAGGAACCTGACACTCTAATCTCCTCACAAAATAGATGATTATTTTGTGAATGAGCAACAATTTGCGTACTGACCAGAACCTTTGCGTTTACCGTGCACCACATCACACTTACAGAGCTGACATCACTCACTCCTTGCTGGAAAACATCAATTTAGAACATATGTAGTCATCTCATCTTAGCCTTTAATTATCTTATATAGTTACTATTGTAACTTAGCCTTTAATTAACTCATATAGTTACAATTGTAACTATATTGCAATTTAAATAACATTCTTATCAAGGTTTACATGCTCTCTCCACTTCCATTCCTCCAGGCCCTTTAGAGTTAAGGAGGAGGGGGGGGGGGGGGGGGGGTTCAATTATCAGTCAGCTAGAGGTCTTTGTTTACAAGAAATAGAATATGTTTTGAGCCTGTTTGCAGACATGCATGAACATTACAGATGGATTAGGATTTTTTTTTTTTCTACTTGCCAAGGATGTCATATTTGGAATACCAGAGGTGTGTACCAGGAAGCAAGTTTGACAGAGCCAGGCTTTCTTTGCCCGAGCTGGCTCAACAAAGCCTACAAACCTCAGTCAGACATAACGAGTACCACAGAACACTACACGCATACTGTGTAGTTCAGTAAGAGCAATAACAACCCTGTCAATAGAATAAAACATTATTCCTGCTCAGATTTTCTGCATCTTTAACTGAACGCAGGTAAGTTCCTGTGGCGATGCATACAATTGCATGGCTTCATTCGGTGGCATTACTGAAGTGCGGCCCAACAGGTTTGCAATTAATGACGTATTCTCTCAGCTGAGAATCTGTAATGCTCAGAGAATATTGTCAGGAAGCCAACAGACATATTCTGTCTCTAAACACTCCCTCTTATAAGTCTGGCACATAGGTCCAGGTACGCTTTTTATAAACGATTTCAGTCAGAAACTCGTCCGGACCAAGTCAGTTGCATAAGTCCCCATGGCGATCTAGCAACGTTAAAATAGAGCATCCTTTGCGACAGTGAAAGCTCTGACTTTAGGGTCTAACCTCGCTTCGTGGTACACTCCTCTGGAGTGGCCAGCACTGAGCGTCTGTAGTTGCTCTTGGTGCTCTTTAACTCAGCTGGTTTTCCACGATGCTTTTAGTGTTGCCAACATGTTAGACTCAGAATTAGAAGAAGATGTGCAATGCTTTATATTTCCCGCCCTTCCATTTTTAAAGGGGAACTAAGCCCATTTTCAAACGGTATAGTACATGTTACACACATCTAAAAACTCAAATTTGGGATGTCATCAAGTATAAAGTGTTGTGCTTCTCCATAGACAATGAATTGGGAAAGATGTTATAGATGACAGTGAGAGCACTCAGGAGGATGTTATGTATATGGCTACTTTTTCTGAGAACACCACAAAAGAATAAAACTCTTTTGGGTATAAAAGAGAAACAAAATCCCCAAACCACAAAATCAGTCTATGGATGACGTATACTTGATGACATCACAAGTCTGGGACTTGCTGCTCTGGTTTCTGGTAGCCTATGACTTTTGATCACACTAGAGGTGTGGTGGAAGAGTTCGGGAAATTATTTTTGATCTTGAGTTGACAAATTGCCAAAGTGAAGTACAGTAAAATGTTTTCTCCAGTTCCTTCTCACACATGATGCCAACAAGTTCAATTAACCTAACATTTATGGAGTGTATGGGGGGGGGTTCCTCAGAGGCCTGGAGGGGTGCAAAAGGACAGCGTGTAAACCAGGAACTAGGAGATAAAGAATTGAGGGAAAATACGCACAGGGAACCGTGTTTGTGTCACCAGTAGCCTCTTGAGTACCTCGCAGCTTCTTCTGCCAATTCATCTCATTGAAAAGGTCCTCAGAACTCAGGAAGAAGTCATTGATCTTACTGCCTTGCTCGTCTCGCTCTGTGGTGTAGTAGACACGCAGCTTGGACTCGTGGGTGAGGAACTCGCAGATGTTGGGCACAGGAAAGACTATCTGCTCCATGGTGCGATCCAGCCGCACGATCTGGACACAACCACAGAAGCGGTCACCAATCACACAAAAAAGTCTTAACCCCTGAACAGTCTTCTTTAAAGCAAAGTGGTTTTTAGATCATTTATTCATTCAAATGTCTGGTTATTGTCACAAACTGTACTTTGCCATACAAATAAAAGGGTTGCATTCCTTCAGAAAGTGGCTGATAAACTGAACCAACAACTTGAGTTCAGAACACTGTCAACAACCAGCATTCCTTCTCCTCAGGAAAACGTGATGACATGCCAAAGGTGTTTGCCATCCTGTTTAGGTACACGATGTGACGGCCTCGCATGCCTCGAGTCAATTGTGAGGCCAAAATGTCGCAATCCTCTGCAGCTCACGCATACTAATTAAAATACATGTCAGACAGTAGGCAGGCAATAGTTTTAGGATACTCTCTGAGTAAAACTTGATAGATAACAATAAATAAAGATGAAGATCCAATATGGCACAGTTTAGTCCGGACACCGACATAACCACTGACCTCAATCTGAGCTGTGTGTTTGGCGTAGAACTCCAGGGCCTCATCGCCCTCTCCATAGGTCCCCCCTGGCTTCAACATAGCCTGCAGTTCCTTGTTGTGACGGGCTAACTGAAATGACAACAAACACCGTGAAATCAATGCTAAACAGATCAATGAATCATCAAAGACACACATAGATGTTTCTTTGTCTAATGTGTGAATTTGGCATGTGCTTCTGGGATTTCTGAGCCAACATTGCCGGTACTTAACGACTGGGTCCAGTACATGCATGTTATTTATTCTTTCCTTTGAATGCACAATGTTCCTTCCAATCAACCGCAATGAGGCTGCAGGGTGTGGATTGACAGTGGGTGTTGCACAACTGTAATTTAAGTCAAGTTAGTAAATGATGTTTTGCATGAGACACTTGTTATACAAACACGCTATTGAGCAGCGCTTAGCCCAAGGGCTTGAAAAGAGGGCACGAGTCCAGAATGGCAGGTATAACACGTCCTTAGAAGACCTACAGTAAAAGTAAGGCCACTGAAAGTCCATCGGCTACATTACGCGTGTGTTACGGATGTGTCACGGACAGTTGGCGGCTTACTTGATGTGCCAAGATGTAGATATTGTGACCGACGTTGCGTGGAGACGCAGAGTGCTCCTCCTCGCCGTCTTCGCCCTCCTGCGGCTCCTCCACCTCGATCTCGCCCTGCATGTAGGCCTTTTTGATCACTTCCACCTGCAGGAATCACAAGACTGTCACATAACATCCACTCAACGCTGCGAGATGGTTTGCATGATGTCACACGCACCAGCTCCTTGGGCCTCATGTTGTACAGTATCCTCTCAGCGTTCTCGCTGTCGTGGCGACTCTCCATAATCGCAAGAAGAAGCTTGGAGGCATTGTTCTACGGAGAGATGAGAGCACAGATAACGGCGCAAACACAATCGACTCAGGTTCATTTTTTCGGCATTCCAAACTGTACACGAGGAGATTAAAGAGGAAATCCAACTGTAAATATTCATAGTAAGTCATTTGTGATGGCGTACTTAATGATGATGTTTTGTAATAATATATTTTGGAACATCTAAATTAAATCAACAGTTTCAGGATGTTCTTCAGTCAGTGATTTCCTGTAATGACTTGATAGCCTCGAGAGAATGATGAGTCTAGACAGCTGAGTAGCTCATAACACCAATGACTGTAATCATTACACTCGTTTTGTAGCATCTGTGTTTGCAAACTCTGACAAATTTTAATCAACCTAACTCTAGCAATAACAAACATGTACCATCAAGCAGAAAAGACAAATACTATTATTATGTAACACTGAAAGTATTTTAAAGTGTTTCTTCCTCTCCCTTTTTATCGAGGATCACTCACTTTGAGTTCCAGCACCAGATCCATCCTCTTCTTGCCGAGGGGGTTGATGTCATTGAGGATGAGCGCGATGATGATGTCAATTCCATTGCATTCATGAGTGGCGATGCAGTTCTGAGGAACCAAAGACATGAAGACAGAAGAAAGTTTAGACGGCGACAGGAGAGCTACCGGTATTAAGCAGTAGGAAAGTTATTATTATTATTAAAAAAGGTAAAATTCTGATTGACAGGACTTTTATGTAAAACAGCAACAACACTCGACAACAATCACATGTAATAGTGAATGTTTTCTGATGCTGCTGGTGTTTCTGTTGCCAGCAATTTCAGTTGTGATAACATAACTAAAACCATCTGTACTCTATCTCTCTAGAGCTCTTTAATTGTTTTGTTTTTCAAACCCACCACCTACCAGCCCTGGAAGAGTCTGATGAGATGGGTCACAGTTCATAACTATTGGGATTCACAAAAGTCACTCAATAACACAAACTAACCGATCGAGGCAACAGTAGACCAGCAACTTCTGTGTTCTGCAAGGTACGATTACCGTTTTATTTATTCAATGGGATGTGGTGGCTTAGAAGAGAGCATAGATGGATATAAATATTCTAAATATAGCAGATATTCAAAGTGATACAGATATTTATTTATGTAGGCCTTTCTTGCTGCTGCCCCCATCCACAGCAGTACATTGCTTTGCTCCATGCCTGTACGCTTTCTCTAAACTGGGGGCGTGTCTATGGTTAAGTACCTCATACAACCCCACTGCAAAACATCCGAACTCTCCCGTTAATACCGCACAAACCAAAATAGTTCAAGCACTTGTGTCTCTCTCTCTCTCTTCCCTCTCAGTAGAAACGAACAAAGAGCTCGGTTTAGTCTGGCAGTCGCCCCTTCTGGCGCTGTTTGAGGGAACCGAAATCAGTTCCAGCAGCGACTGCATTCAGCCAGTTGCTTGTTTACTCATGCCAGTTTCACACATGCCATGAACTGACCCCACGGCAGCTTTAACAGAGGATGCCGCCATCATGTGAGAAGACCAAGCAATGCTGATCCATGCCAGAGGACAAACACAGGCACGCTGCCCAGTCTGCTGCTGTTAGAGAAAGACTGCGTAGTGCTGGGCATGAAAAGACAAATGCTCAAGACTAATGACAGTACGACCAAAACCAAACCACCAGTGTGACTACTAAAAAGGAAAAGGTCAGTCTGACATGAGCAGAGGATCATTTGATCAAGTATTTGATAAGAAAACTACATTTAAACATCCAAATAAAAATAAAAAAGGCTCTATATAGTTACAGAAGAACGTTCTGTGTGTCCGTGTTATCACCTGGTTCTCATGACAGGGACCTTGGCAGTACTCAGTCAGGCTCTCCACAGTCTGGTTGATGAGTCCTACGTTCTTCTCATTGATGTAGAGTCCCAGCAGCCCCAGTCCGCCCGTGGTGCTGCCACAGATGCAGTCCAGGAACTGAAGTGTCTCACACACCAGATTGTAGTTGTTCTTGTTGTTCTGGTTGCGCAGAAAGTTCTGGAGATGGAAGGAGATAAAGCATACGCTAACTATGGCACATCCTCGGGGCCCATGTTATCTGAATTTGGGCAGTGCAGTCTCTTCGTCATCAAGACAGTGTCTCACTTTATACTACAAATAGGAAAGCTAAAACTGTGGGATCTGATGTTGAGCATCATGGTCTCAGGGTCTGAAGAAAGGTCTTCTCAAGGTATCTACAATATTTTTTTACCAACCTTTTCTGTCTTTCTCTGACGTGAGAAATAAAAATATCACGTTTAGGCTCATTCTACTATTTTCACTGGGTTTGTAAAGCATGTTAGCCTATACAGCCGCCAGACAATTACTCCATCTCTTTGGAAGGAACCGAAACATCTCAATGAATTGATCATCTGTGCTGCGTGGCTAGCAGTACATCAATATCTTGCACCCACGCTGGGTCACGATGGACGAGACGGAGTGATTCAGCGCTGAGCCGACTGCTATTTAATGACGGCCTGCAAAGGTTCCGGGTGCAAAACAGAATCAGTGCAAGAAGGAAATCTTCTGTCAGGGCTGCAGGAGAGCTAGCCATTATTAACACCAACACACTCCTCATAGTGAAACCAGACCAAGACACGGCAGATATGGAAACAGCTGCATCAGGAAGTTCTGCAAACGGTGCCTATTTTCTACGCGGTTTCGTTTCTGTATAACAGAGTGTGGTGATAGAAAGTCGGAACAAAGGTCAGGGGCGATGAAGGGGCGGGGGGTTTGTTCGGCAAAACAAACAGCGACGCAACACAAACCCGGTGTGACAGCTCACCTGCAGCTCTCTGTTGTGGTTCTCGCAGAGCAGCTGCATGAGGCGCAAGATGGGCTGCATGATGGTGATGATGACGCTCATCTCGCCTTCCTCCTGGCTCTTGTCGGGAGTCGGGACGGGAGTGCCGTCGGCGGCCGCCTGGTGCTCTTCGGCTTCGGCCTCGCGGCGGTAGGTCGTGAAGGCCTTCTTGGTGACGACGGAGGCCTCCACTAGCTGCTCCTTCACCTCCTCCGTCACCACTGCCACCACCAGCACGTCTTTCACTAACCACAGGTAGAGGTGAGACAAACGCAGACCATTGGAGATAAGACATGCATTCATGTGCGGAGTCGCAGAAACATTTACATGCATGCAGACTTTATTCAGGGAAATATAATCAGGTCTTGATTCAGAAACAATAAGGCTTTATTAATTGGATCTGTATGAAATTCCTAAAATAAATGTCCACAGAAAGTCTGTAAATAGTAATAAACTAACTAAATGATGTGGCAGTTTTTGTTTTAACACAGAGGACATTTAGAGACCGAGTATTCAAAACAGACTAAATGCCATGTTCACAGAAGACAACATTTATTTTCTCATGAGATTATGATAAAAACGTTTCCAGGTGGCGACCGAGACTCCGGCCCCGTCACCTTTCTTGCGTGCTGGCGTGTCTTTGTCAGGTGGCTCCTCGTCCTTCTTCTTGCTGCCCAGGTCACTTGTGTTGACCGACACGGTGGCTTTGATCTCCTGCTGGGCCAGCTTCATGCGCTCATTAAACACCTTGAAGAATTTCTCCGACTTGTTGTCCCCGGTCAAACGCTCGTAGAATGACCGCTGGAGAAAGCAAAATAAAAATAAATAGAGGACGATGTTATTTGTAATCCAATCTTTCTGTCTTACACCAAAGAATGGTTACTTGTCAGAGTTTTTTACCCACCGATTTCTGCTCTTATTCTTTACCTAAATGCAGATTCCAGGTGGCCTGCTTTCAACATTGGCATGTTACCAGCAATGTTTCCTGTCAAAACTCCCTTTGATCAGAGAACAATGTCTTCAAGGTGAGGACATTTTATATTTAATAACCTCCACTTCTTATCATTGTTTCTCTTATGGTTCCTACGCAGACACAGCCAGCCAGAGGTTCAGTTATACGCCGTTACATAAGCCCCCTTTCCACAGTGCAAGACATGCTGCAAGGCCTCACCTTGCACACCTCATTTCACACCATCTGCCCCCTTCTGAAAAACATGGCTCTGGCACCCTTAGGACTAGCGCTGGGCGGTAACACAAACAGGCGAGCAAGGGCAAAAAAAAACAAAAAAAAACAAAGACAAGATTTGGAATATTTACATACTCAAATACATGCACACACACAAAAACACAGCTACACACCCAGCTGACGTCACTGTCCAGTGTGCATGTGCAAACACACATACAAAGGTGTGCCAGCACAGCACATGCAGGTAAAAGCACACACAGCTATGGAAACACTCACAGAATTTGCCTCGTTTGATTGCGTAATACAACACATCTTTGCGTTCACAGCTATGCAACAACAAAAGTGAGATTCAGCCAGAGTAAGAGATTTGTGAAGCCGAGGTTAGGTTCCTGCAGAACTACACAGAGGCCAATCTTTTCTGAAAACATTGCATGCATGGAGCTATTGTTTTTCTGCTACGTGTTCTGTCCCATTTTCCTCTCCACAATCCCTCCTTACATAAGACCTGTAATCAGCTGAGTGGTTACAGTGAGGGCACACAGCGCCTCAGCTCTAACACCGTTACATCAGCCCACAGAGGGCGAGCGGTGGAGAGAGGAAAACCCTGCCCTACTTTCCAGTGCCAGAGTGGCACGAAGCGAGTGTGCGGTGGGAGAGCGGGGAGGGAGGGTCCGAAAATGGGAGGAGAGGTGGCGTTGTTGGTGGTGGTGGTGGGGTTATCGCGTACATGGATTCTGGTGCAGTTTTGAAAAGCCTATTACATAAGACTCTTTCCAGGTTTAGCTCAATTCAGTTTCCAAAAGAGGGGAGGGACATCCAGTGAAACAAATTCCAAGTGACTTTTACCTGCATGGAAAATCTTAAAAAAAAAAAATATATATAAAACCTAGCTGATAATCTCTGAGATAACCTCTGCATAATCACCTGACTCAAGTCCTAAAAGGATGCAGAACACGTAATGTTATTAAGCAAATCAGAGTTCTCGTCCTCTCTTTCATGCAACAGTTTATCCTTGCTTGTTTTTCGAGCTTTAAACACGGTGTTGTTTACGAGATGGGGTCATCCACCCATAGTGATCTGATTAAGAGTGAGCAGAAGACTTACGCAAGCACTCCTACAGACAGAAACAACGGCTCAAGGGAAGCAGTTTTACGAGATTACCATATTAAATGGACCCCATGACTATGGCCATAAAAACTCCCATTTCTTCACCGATGTGAAGGGAATCTTTT
The DNA here is from genome assembly GCF_050575085.1 of Anarhichas minor. Lineage (NCBI taxonomy): Eukaryota > Metazoa > Chordata > Actinopteri > Perciformes > Anarhichadidae > Anarhichas > Anarhichas minor. Next base: position 5,844,189 of record NW_027466467.1, on the reverse strand, counting down.
TGTCAACACTTGTCAGTCACACACGCCGCGGGAAAAAGGAAACAGCATGCAACCGCTGTGGCCCCGTGCTCCGCCAGCAGAGTCAGTTAAAGAAGGGCCGGGTATCGAACTTTTTCTGGTGTCTGAAGCACAAGAGTCTCAAAAACGGTCAAGTACTAAAGGTTGGCATCAAATGTTTGCTTAGATCGGTACTCCTCGTACATATTTTCACACAGATTTAAATCACAATCGAACAGACTGTGATTCATTTAGAGTTATCGCATGGCATTGCATCGATGGTTGTTGTGGAAATGTAAAAAAAGGTTTTGTGGATTGAATTTCTCAAAGTCAGGTACTGAAATAAGTTTATTATCTGTGCTGAAGGGGATGAGACTTAAAACTGGTTCGGATTTTCAGAAGTTAGCAGTTCCCGGGAAGAAGTGGGGGCTGAGTCACTCGTTAAAGGAAATGGTCACTCAGCCAATCAGCGATGGCTTTTCTCCCTGAGGGGGCTTTGCCTTTTTTACGTGTCCCACTGCAGAGCCATTAAGCCTCCTGGGAGCTCTGCTGATCCTGTCTCCGATTCTACAGATTCAACATGGTGGCACAGCGGGGCCTCCTGATGATCATGCCGCCCTCCTTCCTCTCCCAGTCAGCTGCCACCCCTGCTCCTGGCATCAACACGGGCCAGTTACGTAAGGCCTGTTTATACCACCAGCTCTCCCCTTCTTTTTTATCCCGTCTCCCGCCTCTCCCGCCTCTCCCGCCTGACACCTTGGCGAGAGCGACAAAGCCATCCCTGTGCTCATTGGAGGGCTTTTCGGTGGCGTCCTCCGCTCTTTGAAGCTACGACGAAGAGCTCCAGACAGGAGGTTGAAAAATGAAAGTGAAATGCATGCGTGAGCGTGTGTTCTCAAGATTCTGCGCAGGCAACAAGCCAAGCCAAAGCATCAAGTAATTTAAACAACAACACAAAATGTGCACTTATCTCACTAAAATAGATTAAAAGAGAGCTGGTATGTTGATGACACTGATGCCTGGAAACTCACTTTGCAGAAGCTTTTTAAAGCTTTCCAAGAGGTAGCTGTAATGTGAACATGAACCGTGCAGAGGGGGTGGTGTGGGTGTGAGGGGGGGCTGAGCGTGTCGGCGTGCCACAACAAGCCTATTGTGTAAGAGTGGTGGCACCTGTTGGGTCCTGTAACAGTTACGGATCTGAGGTCTCAAAGACAGTGTTGAGTAGATAGATGGTGGGCTGGGAGGAGCAGAGCTGCACTTCTTCTCTTGCATAACACACACAAACACACAAACACACACCCTCTCTCTCTCTAAGGGCTGCTTTTGGAAGAAGCTTTGCAGCCTCTAAATATATATCCAGGAGTGTGTGTGCGTTTGTGCATATGCTAATAGGTTGCACAGATGAGTATGCAGGAGTGTAGTTGTATGCATATGATACAGTCTGTGTACGCTAAGTCTGCTGGAGTTTCACTATCAGTCTCACAGTATTTGCTGCTTATCACTGAACAACAACCTGGAGGGTGTGAGCATACGTGTCATTCAACATGTTATCTGTCTGTGATGATCTACGCAGGCGTCGGTTATTTATGGAAAGTCATGTCAGGTCAATAATTCATGTGTTGCCAGATTTCTTCAAAGCCAAAATTTGCCAATAAGTCAGTGCATTAATGTCTGTTAAAACATCGTCACCAACTACTTACTTCACTTATGTATTTTAAAGGTGCTGAATACATGATTGGGAGCATTTTACTTGCCTCTCAACAGCGGGCTCGCTGCTAACGGTGCTAACACCGCTAACAGTGCAAACAATGGCAAATGTGCTGAGAGAGCTTACAGCGTTTACCTGAGGGGGAGAGTGACTTCAGTCTCTGCTCAGGTAGACATTGCTCCACTAAATATTTACAGAGCAAATCATTGTTTGCTGCTATATTAATGCTCCGAGTATTGCACCTTGAAGTTACGACATTTCCGCTGGATTAGCTGAGCGTGGATTGCTGCGAGGAGACGGTAAGTAATGAGCATGTTACGTGTATGAGGCATCGGTTTTCGTTGGTTATAGCTGCACACTTTCAAACAGGCCTGCATTTGAGTTATGACGTGACAAACGAATAACAAAATAATCATTTTCAGCTTATGGGCAGATGCTAGGGTGAGTTTAAAGAAAGTATTGAGATTTCATCAAAGAACAGTTCTTGTCTTTTCGGGCCATAAACATTTAAATGTATAAACAGCTGCCATTAGTTGTTGTTTTAGTACACGTAAATGTGTCTGCTATCACAGCCCAATGGAAGTCTTTAAGCAACAGGTTTGTGGTTGTGAAGGATGATATCAGACAACCCAACAAATTCAAATTAGGATTTATTAAAAGAATAGTTGTCTAAGGTGTCTCGTTATTTTGGTGAAGCAGTGGGGGCCTGTTTAGTGCGTCACTCTTAACCGTCATGCAGGGGGGGAAAGGCTGGTAGGACAGACTTTGTCCTGACTCATTTCTTTTAGTAGTCACTAACACACACCAGGGCCCATGAATTCATTCTGAAGCTAAGTAACGTCTCTCCATCTTTCTCTCTTATGCTCGCCTCCCCTCCCCCCCCCAGAAAGTTTGTTGGCTAGGCTACGTTTACCTCGCGAAAAACAAATAAAACAGTGGGCATGTTTTTGTCCTGCTTTTCATTTAGAGTACAAGAACCCTTCTGTCCTAACGAGAGGCAGGCGACCCATCGTTATGTAACACACGGAAATGTGGTGCATCTGCTGATATGTTGTAAAGTCACTCTGGACCAAACATGATTGCTCAACAAAGCTCACTTGTCCCCCGGACCACGCCAAACAACGATAAAAACGCCCTACTTAAACTCTGGAACAAGCTGCTTCTTTATGATCGTGTCTCCTCCTTCTTTAAGCCAACAAACTGCAATGCGTAACAGGTTCACTTTGAGGTGATTTTCTATTAGCAAAGTAGGAAAACTGCCTGGTTACAGTCGGAGGTAGACATTTAGACATTTACTGTGGAATAAATTGGTGCTACTTCCCTGTAACACGAGCACATTCACTTCAACAAGACAATGGGCTTTGCAAACATTTACGACGGCCTGGGGTGCACAACACAAACTGAAAAAAGTTCCACATCCTGTTCAATATGCATGCCACGGGCTACTTTCAGCGGGGGACACTGAGCTTCTTCATTAGGCCCTGACCTAGAAAAGGCAAGTCAGCACATGAAATGACGGTTAAGTGGACAAGTCGGCTTCGTTGATCTGGCCTAAGGGAGGTCGCAGGGAGCGGCTTCTCCTGATGTAGCACGAGAGAGCTGCTGAAATCTATCTGATCTCTCAGGAGGCCTCCGAGGGTTTAGGCCTTCTCCTGCCATCTTTCCACCAGCGAAGCACGACCCAGCTATGGAGTGCGGTTGGAATGTGAGGAGGCCCGTTGTTCTGGCCGTCATTCACCCGGGCAGCAGAGCGGCAGGCTGCAGTTTATGTAACGGGAGCCATGCAAGAGCCTTTGTGTACATTTGTGTGTACAGAGACATTCGACCAGAGAAGTAAAGTACTGACTGTAGCCTCCTTCCAAATTAAAGCAGTTAAAAGCTGCAAACTTTTCTTTGTGTTTTCCTGTTCATCCTGACCAGTTATCTTAACTGCCAGTGATGTTTCAGAATTGCACCCATTTTTCTATCTATACAATCGTGACAATGACAACGGTGACAGCAAGAATGGGGCTCAAAAAATCGATCCCAGGATTCTTTGTAACAACCCTTTGCAAAATAGATGTATATTATGCAACAGGCCTGTTTATGCAAGAGAACACAAAAAACCCACAAAACCAGAATATACCGACAGACGGCTTTCAAGCGACAAACACACGCATGCATGTTTTCTACTCCATGCACGACATGAAGACACACACGCGCTGAATTGATGCAGTTGCAAACACAGCAGCTCTCTCTCGCTCTCTCTCTCTCTCTTCTCCACCTGCTCGCTGTGAGGTTTGCAAAGAGTTAGCGTTGCCTTAGCAACCCCTGGCTCACTTTCCCTTTTTTTCTTTCTCAACTCAAAATGTCCGTAGGTTCAAACGATGTCGGGATTGCTTCATGCACGCGACCGTGAATTCAAGCTTCTTGAGGTTGAGTGACTTGAATTCTTCATCACGGCACGGCTTTGAACTCTTCGAGATAACATCTCCTTGCCTCTCTGAGGCGAATGCTTTCTGCGGTCCCATTTATTTGCAGGCGACACGTGTCCTCATTAACACCTCACATCCGTCCCTTCCGCTGCACCGTGTGTGCTTTGAACCCAGGAGCCCGCACTCACCTGGATGACCGTGTTTCCACCCTCCAGCAGAGCGATGGCCAACATGATGCTCTCCTGGAAGATGCGGTCGCTGGTAGCGTTCATGATGAGATCAATAACCAGATCGGAGGCCCCTTCTCTGTCCAGATGGCACTGGACCTCCGCCAAGCTCAGCTCCCCTCGACCTCCGATCCCGGAGCTGACAACTGTGGACACGGAGGGGAAAATGATTATCATCCACGTTAATGTTGACGTATTCAGACAGGTTACATAATAGAACACGGGTCACTATGTTTAACTAAATGCATGCTAAATGCAATTTAAGAGTTTGACCGTTTGCATTATACTGCAGGCTTTAAGCAGTTTGATGGATGCCTTTATCCAGAAACTAAGTCACCGCATTCATATCTAACTTGTGTTGCAACAATATGAACAAATTAAGTGTTATTGCTAGTTTTAACCAACATCAATAAATGAATGTAATACACAAGTATAGTTATTGTATTTCAGGAGAATGCTAAACTAGCTCAGCTAACAAAGAGAACAGGATATTGAACATTAATGCTAGTGATCACTTATAGCATTAGTGTTAATTCTTTTGTGCTATTTTATTTAGATTATAAAAAGGCAGAGGCAGATGTTGCTAGCCTGGTTTCCGGACATATGGATCACACCCCATACCTCAATAAACCAACTGTAGTAGACCGCAATACAAGCGGTTACCGGTCCTCCACGGATAGTACCAATGAAACTGAGATGAACGACTCATAAACTGCACCGATTTTCACCAGGATTATTTCATTCACAAAGCAAAAACTTTCAGAATAATATATATATATATATATACATTTCTATAAATAGTGGCTTTAATAAAGGACTCCAGAGGATGTTTAAATCTGGTTTATAAAAGGACGGCATTTGGTAAAAGAGAGTTTTGTGCTGCGTGGAGTGAACCGCAGGTTTTCATTTCTATCCATAGAGCACAAATAAGATCAGATGTGTCTGTAATCCACGGAGATCCTTAAACTCCTGCTGCTGCTGCTGCTGCTGGCTACCACAGCCAGCCAGGGAAGCAGTGGTGAGATAACAGCACCCATCAGAGCCATCTCTGGCTGGGCGAGCCACTGAATCAACAACACATCCCATTCTAGACGGAGCTGGGCTCGCTGGTCGCCTGGCAACAACACGGCCCACGTTGTGCCGAGGAGAGAGCCAGTATGCTCGGTAGCAGAGCCGAGGTCCAAGGGCTTGAAGGAGGACAAGGCCGTGGCTGTGAATACCACCCCCCCACTCTAAACCATTATAGAGATGAACGGTGAGTCATTGCTGTGATGACACGAAAAATAAATGTCTATTACATTTGGGATTGTCAGTCTCGATTGAGCAAAGATTGAGAGACAAGAGCTTTAGTTCGTAATAACAACTGTTTTCTCTACATATGTACGGCCCTCTGTAAATGTGTTGTTGTGAACGCGTTGCCCATGTGCCAAAATGTACACCGCTGTGGATTTACACAGTGTGGTCCAGGTGGGCGTCCACATGACAGCGATCTTGCGTTTACCCATCGGAAATTGTCAGTGTCACTATGACTATTCTTTGTAATCTGTGTAACAAAACATTTCCGACATGAGAGGAACTTCCACATCCTCTGTAAACACTTTCCTGTGAAATTCATACAATGATTTGAAATAATTGTGAAAGTTTAACCTTTGACCGAAAAATAAAAAAGCCATGAATGTCGTGTATGGGTTGTCAAGGAAGCTCAGCGCACACCTTTCGGTTAACACTGTTATCGCTGTCAGTATTGTTGCAGTCGTTTGCACTGTTTGCACTGTTAGCCGCTAGCTGCCAGCTCAGCCGTTGAGCTGAATTTAGCTTATTTGAAAGCATATATACGAACACAAAAAGTCTTAAATTTGATTAGATTATCATGACGATCATCATATCCTTAAATGTTCTGATGACTGAGCAGACTCCACATTAACAACATTAGCAATGGTCAAAAGACTTTCTTGGACAATAAGCGACTCTGAAAGACTGCAAAGCTTTTGTGAACTTTATTTCCTGGCTGGTGTAATACAATAATTTAGCTGTTCTCTTTTCATTTTTAGTTTAGTAAAAGTTTGAATGGTGCGACTAAAGGTGAAGGGTTTCATGTTTTTTCTTTATTAATATCTAAAATGATTGGTTTGTAACATATTCCAGCTGACAGCTGTAAACTGAACTATAAATCTTTGATTGAACTTATTTGTGTTGTGTGTCGAGCTCTGACCCAGCGTCCCAAAGCAAATCATTTCAAAATCACATCATCTTATCTCTATGAGCGTGACCATAGAGACACACAGATAGCATATTGGTGCACACACCTGTAGGGGATTTCCCCGGCGCTCCAGGTAAGAGCGGCCCGTTGCTGAAGGCCGTGATGCTCTCTCTCCTCGGGCCAGGTTTCACATTCCCATAGTATCGATTGACAAGGATCTGCCGCAGAGCTTCGCCCTGTAAGTGAAAATGAATGTTAAGAGATGAAGACCCTTTTGAGGTTTCCATATCACAGAAGTGGAGCTGGAACCTAAAGTCAGCGGTACTGTGCTAATGTAGCGAGACCAGAACATTAATGCAAGAAGGAAGACCCAAAGTTAACGTCCATCCGTCGACGTGCCTCACGTGTCACGCATCGTATAAGTGACAAGGGAGCGAGTGAGTGAGTGCCATGCAGTGGAAGCAGTGTGACTGTGAGGGCATCCCAACGGTCAGTCAGTTGTCGACCATCACTAAGATGGAGGAGGAAACCAAACTCGGTACCTACCCTCCTCTGATCCTCCAGTTGCTTCTGCGGCTGGTTGGGATCAAGCTCCTTAAAGGTGAGGTGAGTTAGCAGAAAGCAATAAAATAAAAAAATAAAAAAAGGTCGGAAAGGAAATTAGAAAACAAAATATGTTAATTCAGTGCAAATTAGTCACTTTACTAGCATGCAGGGGATTGGGTGCCAATTAGATCATGCCGTTAAGAAGGAAGTGCTTGTGTCAGGGAAGATGTGAGGGAGAGTCAAAGTCATGCAAGGCTTCGTGCAAGAAAGGACTATTGTTCATTCTAAAACATATTCCTACATATGAGTTAAGCATTCAGAAAGAAAAGTTATTTTCGGAGCTTATTTATGCCCAAAGTCCGGTGGGGGGAATTTCAAGCATTTTACCTTTGGCCTCCGATGCCTCTCATATTATTTTATAGTCACAGAGGCAAATTATTTACATAAGAGAATGACAAGCTAACACAAGCCATGACAACAAGAAGGGAGAATGTAAAAAAATAAAAAAAACCTGTCCAGGTTACATAATAGAGCCGTGAGCTACTGACACACACTGTAAGCACCAATCCGGCACGGAAAAACACCTCACCCATGACTCTAACCCCCCCCCGAGGGAAGAACAGGAAACTGGACTTTGCTCAAAAAACCAAGAGGTGGAAGGAAAGATGAACGAAAGGCAGGCGGGAGAGAGGGCAAAATGGATGAGCGGGTACGGTGCTCATACATACACGGGGGGATATGGAGCAAGTTATACGGTGGGGAGCGATATGCAGCATAGGGGGGGGTGCTAAGACTGAGGACAACTGTAATGGGATGAAGTTAGTGTATAAATATGACAGATCTTTGATCAGCAGTGACCCATATCAGCGGGCCAGTAGGGGTCTTAAACACACCTCGTCAGGGACTTCAGGCTCGGGTGGAGGTGCCAGCTGATTGGAAATAAAAGGATGATGTTAGTCAGAGAAGATGAATTAGTTACGTTGCCTCCAGAGAGTAGCACCCTCACCTAAAAACTCCTCGTCTCTACAGGCTGCCATCCGCTCATGTCTTTTTCTCTGTATCTGGCCTTTTGATTGCTCACTAAGATTGCCGTTCACATGCACAACCGCGCATCATACATGTGTGTGACTTAAAGATCCGGGGGCAGAGACAATGCGGAGCAAAGAAAACACATCGCTCTCAGAGACCTTGGTGTTAATGGATTGCTCACAGTATGTGAGAAATAGTTTCATGCTCAGTGCGTGTTGGGTGTTTTCATGGAGCGGATGTAGTGGGACAGCACGGATGAGGAGCAGCATCGGCCGATTGCAGCGAGAATGCAGAAACTCTGTGTTTCGACCTTCACCATGCCGGAGACCTTATGCAATGCTCCACTGTGGTCTGTTTAGTATTCTGTGGTTCACTGTTAACCTCCTGTTGCACAGTGTTGCTGCCTGTCACAGAAATATAGGGGTTAAAAGAAAAAAATGTGCACACGCGCCAATATGTACATTCATCTCAGTGTGCATATTGGTTGCTATAAAAGGCCATGTGTTATTTGTGGCACAGAAGATTTTGACAAAGATACAAAATTATACCAATTGTCACTTTTTTCACAACTAATCCCCTAACATGAAATGTTAAAAATCAAGCTGCAATGGGTTTTAAGAAAAACTAAATTTCAGTGTTGTTGCTAAACTACTGGAGCCAACAAAACAGGTCCAACCATTCAGTTAAAAGCATTACCATTTCATTTTATGGGTTGCTGTTGCTAATGGCATGTCAGTTATATAGTCTGAAAAGTACAATAAAAATAATTTGATGATATGCTTGGGCATTGAAAATCCAGTTGTTCAAGGAAGTAAACTACTTATTTAACTGACAAAGCTTTATACCTCAATAAACACACGCACATGCACACACACAAACACACACCCCTTCACTGCAGCGAATGCACTAAACAAACATTCAACCTGACATCATGGCACCCTCTGTAACCAAAGTCATGCTGTTTATGCTGATTCATTGTGCAACTGGACAGGAATTCCCCTTTATCAAGCCCCCTTTTACGTCAGCGCACTGACTTCCACAGAAAAACGGTGACGCATCACGCAATGCGGCCGAAGCTACAATCAACACTATTGCGAACTTCTTCTAATTCAGTTACAAATTAAACCGCCGGCGGGACATGACAACCGCCGTTTGTACAATCTGACCTCATTTGCTATGTTATATATGTCAACAGCTCGCCTGTGATGTTTCTGGATTATAAAATATGCATCAGCTGGACAGCGTGACGCCATAGTTGTCAGCATCAGTTCCGTTTCTTATGCTTCCAAGAATGCGTGATTAAAAACTCGATGGGGTTCGGAGCGTTTTGCGGTTAAAGTCGTATGATCTTGCTAACCAGAATAATCTGTATACTCCTCCAGTGGACGAACCATCTGTCTGTTTACGATAAAGTCAGGCTCACTATATCTCAAAACAGCCAGACCCGGTGAGTACTGCTTCACCTCACCTTAATGGGAAGTCAGAAAGGAAATCGGCTGTTCATAATCAAAGAAAACAAGTCTTCAGCGAAAAAGGCCAGAATGATTGCTTAGTATAGCACTGGCTTAAGTGCACGCTCACCGCCTAAAGTAAATCCCCTCCCTGCACCAATGCTACTGTGTCCTTGAAGACATCTCTGCAGAATTTTTAATGCCAATTACCAGCGAAGGTCACACATCAGTGGAGAGTTTAAATATTCCAGGAAAACGGGAGGAAAAGAGAGAAAAAAAAAAAAAAGGAGAGAAAATTGTTGGCTGTTATGTAACTGCTTCCTGAGAGCTGGCTGGATCCCAAGAATCGTGTAGCATTAAGTTCAGGAAACTGGGCCAGCTGCTGTGTGCTGCTGAGGCACGTCTGCAGCGCCCCCTGGTGACCGAGAGAAACAAAAAAACAAAACAAACAACAGCCCAGAGTCTCCTGACTTCACCCACAGTCGCAGGCAGCAGGATAAACCAGGACAAGCTGGAGTCTATCTGAGGGCAGTCTGGCAGTGATGGGAGTGGCAGCTGGATAGATAGCACACAGAGGGGGGAATAAAAGCACGGCTGAGAAAGTGAAAAGGACAAAACAATAATATGTATCAAGGGTGCGGTACGGATGCGGTCAGAAAAAAAAATATGCATGACGTAAAAAGAGGAAACCGTTATCGAGAAATCTCTAGCTAAACAGAGAGTAATTGGCCGGGATAATGTGGAGATGATGGAGAGCTTGAGAAACACACACACACACACACACACACACACACACACACACACACACACACACACACACACACACACACACACACACACACACACACACACACACACACACACACACACACACACACAGACCACCACACTAGCATAGAAATAGTCCCTTACATAACCCTCGCTACATGTATGGGTTACGCACTCAGCACCGTCCTCCTCTGCAAACCGTGTTACATCACCAGAATAAGACAGAGACATCGTCTCCATCTGACCGCTCCGACCTCCCACAGTCTCACAAACAAAGACGCTCACATGCACGCCAAGGGAAAGACAAACACATGCAGTAAATGATATGATCGGGGGCCCGACGACGAGGGCTGCGGGTCGATCCTGTCTCGTTTGGTCCCTCTCCCCCTCCCCCCCGGGCTCGCATTTTATCACGTTTCTATTTCTGGAAGAAGGAGATAACCTCTGCTAATCGGCGTAACCATCGCTCTGCGTTTATCCTGCTCTCTCTCATCAGTCTCCCAGCACGCACACACACACACACACACACACACACACACTGGGCATGCAACAACTAGAGGTATGAAAGGAGTCTGTCAAACGGTAGTGAAAGTGACAGCTGCACTCATTCCTAGAGACCTTTGGGTGGGAGTCGGGTGTGTTAGGGTAGGTCAGAGAGCTAAACGCTGTGGTTACATAACGTCCATCATGCCAGTTTATCTCGCTCCTGCTCGGGGGGGGGGAAGTTGAGGTTTTCTGGTCTGCCTCTCTCCCATGCGAGTGATATCCGCACACATGCTGCCAGCCGTCAGTCGGGGCACTGGTACGCTGCTGTTAATACGAGAGTGTGTGCATGAATGAGTGACATGGAGCATGTGCTGGCCGGGGGGGGGGGGTTGAGGGAGTGTTTTGGACATTCTTCAGATGCATATGGGAGGAGTTGATGAGACAAAAGGGCTGGTCTCTGAGAACAGCCCTGTTTGTTTTTGTGGAAGCCGGGGATTTCCAGTGCTGCAGCAGCGAGCGGAACGCATAAGGAGAGAGGGAAGGAGGGGAAAATGAGACAGAGACATAACAGAGAAACTGAGAGCATATCGCTTCCTGGCAACTCTGGAAAGACCCTTTCCGACAATTTCGCCATTTCCCCTGCTAACATTATGTTCACTTCCTTTGCACTCAACGCACTCTTGATCAACTGACTAGTCTACTGTCTTGAGTGTTATTTTCCTGCTGGCACAGATTCCTCTCGCTCTGACAAAGTGTGCTTTCAGTTTTGACAAATTTACTGATTTCGAGAGAAGAAGAAGGCACACATTAATATATGTTGTGCTGAACACACGCAACACAATATCCTCTGACTAGCTTTTCACCGGAGCATTCAGTATACAATAGGCAGCCCTCATCAGAGGACGGAGTTTGCTCGGTTGTCATTGGGATGAGCTTATAGTAGCTGTCTCCATAGCACATTTAGGACTGCTCATTTAAAAAGGCTCCAAACTAAAAAGCTAGAAAGTGGACTTTGAATTTTGACAAACTATTTCGGAGGACAAGAGTGGATGACATGTCCTACAAGTGCTACAAATGAAATTGTAACTGGTAATAAGCTCCATCTGCTGATGAAGACCTTTTGATACGGTTGAAAGCACCAGAATTAAAAACATAAAGGACTTAGGGAATAAGGACTGTTCTCATCAAATTTTACAGTCCATTTCTATATAAAGTAACAAAAGAAGTGCTGGACAATACACATGACAGTTTAAAGATCAAATAAAGACAACTGCCGCAGTCAAAATGAGAGGAAACTGAAGTGCTGCGGGATACTTTTTTTTAAAAAGATCTCTGGGTGTTCTAAAGGATCTGGTCCTACGGTTATTTTAGTGCCCTAAAACTTTGATGAAATCTTAAAACAACAACAAAAATCAAGCAAATAGCTTAGCTAAAAGTATCGAAAACAAACCTCCTACGAACTATGAATAGATTTGTGTGTGGGAGGTCCCATTCTGTGATATTTATCAGTAGTCATATATCAGATATAGTTCCTCTGTAGTCACAGCCATAACCCCCGTGACATCTACTCACCATCACAAACAGAAAGGAGAAACCTGTTTTATCCACTTCCTTAAGGCCACAGGTCACGACCACACACACACATATCTTTGCAATGCACACGCATGACATGCACACCGCTCCGCACACAGCCCAGCCCCCATCTGTTAGATGAAGTATCTCCAGCTATATATAAATATATATATACACGCGCTCACACCTGCTCATGTAATGGTGGCAAAGGGCTTAGAACATGATCTCTCACCACCAACCATCATAAGTGGGCCGTGCGGCATGTAGATTGAGTGACCAAGAAAATAGAAACATCGCATTGATGTTGATTAATACTTATGATCATTATCAAGATTAAAAGGGACAGTTTACCCCAAAATCAAAAATACATAATCTTACATGTAGTGCCATTAATCAATCTAGAGTTGCCTAGTTTTGGAGATATCGGCCGTAGAGACGTCTGCCTCCAATATAACGGAACTATATGGAACTCAGCTTGTGGTGCTCAAAGGGCCAAAAAAAATACTTTTGAAAAAATCTAAATCATGACCCGGTTACTCAAGATAATCCACAGACCTTGCTGTGAGGAGTTTCGCGTAGGAACTACTTTCTTTCTACGAAACAACACCAGGCACCCGTATCCCCACGCAGAAGGAACTGTACTCAACTCGATACAGCTAGCTCACATAGCATCACATAGCCGAGGAGGATGCCATTAATGTTTACACGAGCTTCTTGTCGATGAGTAGATGCACGCTTCCTTGTGCGCGGTGATGCGGTTGACGGGTGTGGTTAGGTTTCCTGAACGGGCTCAAGCAAGTCAATCATGAAAAATCAGATGGCGTGACTGAGAAGGTTTACATCCCCTTAATGGGACACGAGTATGAAGAGAAAAAGACTCCAACTGGGTGTTACAGCATGAGCAAAATGTGTGACAGTTTCTTCATAAAAAAAAAAGAAGAAAAAAATCACTCTCTGTCCCTCCATGGAAAATCCGAGGTCCAAAAGTCGCACACAATTTGTGATGAGCAATCTTAGCTGCATAAAGACGCTGTAATGGCCATGCTGTAGAACTGTTCTGTTACAACAGACTTAATAAAGATTTCGAAAGGGATGAACAATAGTAGTACACCTAAAATCGGATGGTGAAAAGCTGTATCCCTGCATTGTCCAGAATGTATTCAATATAATAGAATTCTTCTAAAAACTCATTTCTACCTTAAAGAGTGCACGCCAGTACAGAAAGTTAGTACACGACCATATACAGGCAGAACACACAAGCATATTGCATAATGTGAGCTAGACATGCTAGCAGTATGCTACATTATAACATGGAGATCAGGAGACACAGAACAGGGAGGGATGGACTGAGCTACTGACAGGTGTCACTGATGGGAACGTGATGCCAGAAAGACTACGAGCAGCACAAGCATGTCTATGTTGTTAGTGGGGAAACAAATCAGATGTAACATCACAAAAGGAAGTAAAATGATCAACCTCAGCCACATCCATTTCATCATCAAAGGCAATCAGCTGCAAGAGAAAAAGTATAGGGGGCAGGGAGTTAGTAGAGACAGATTAATGAGTTAGAGCACCGTCACAAGTGTGCAAATGTAAAGCTTGTCGCACAGTGATGTCAGTGATTATGTCAATGAACAAAGTGTGAAGTGCTTTGGATACCCACACCACAGGCGTATGTGTAGGTCAAAGCTAGCTATCACTTTCTATGCAGATGACATAGTTCTAATCTTTAAAAACAGTAGAGAAATGTATAGTAAAGATATGTGGATAAAACAAAAAGGTGCAGTATTGTAGAAATGTATTTATTTACTCGTCATTAGAAGACGTTAATGCGTACAAACATTGGGGCCGATCATGTTTTGAATGTGTGGTTCCTTCACACGATCATCTGCCAACCAGCAGAAGTCACGAGTGCGATGATAAGAACATGCTCCCTCATTGGCTTCTCGCCCGTCATCACTGCCAGTTAAATTAGAAAATGGAACATGGGTATCTGCAGTGGTGAGCATGTGTTTTATTCCCATGCGACACCTGTTATGTTGCAATGTGCACACAAAGCTTTAGATTCTATAATGGCTGTATAAAACTACAGGTGCTCTTCCCTTTAAAAGCTTTGATAAAATCATTTTGTTCTGCCACAGGTACATATGTCGATGCAGTATATTCCTGTCTTCTTCTTGACTTGACGTTTCAACTTTCTTACTTTTAAAAAATACCACAATACAATACACATTTCTTAGCTCTGAATATGTTTTTGAATTCTACTTCAATTGGTTGTCAGTGATAGTCATCTTTCTAATATAAAAGACTGTATGTTGCATTTCAAGTATGTTTTTGTTATATGCTTAGGAGTGACTCATAAGTGAAGGCTTATTTATTCTATTAAAAGGTACCCTGTGGAGTTCTTTTTTGTAAACAAACTGTTTCTCAGTGTTTCTCCCTAAAATACAATGGGCTTCAGAGTACCCATTGATTTCTGCGATTGTTTGATCTTCTCTTAGGTAAGAATTTTTTGGGTCAGGAACGCTCTTACCACCATAAGAAATAAATATCTTGTTTTCACAGTCCACAAATCAAGGAAACATACGTTTTAAATTTGAGGTCATTAGTAACCGATGAATGTTGTGTAAAATGGTTGAGGGACATAGTCGAAGCATGTGTGATGTTAATAATGTTAATTACGCTGATGTACGGTTCATTCAATCATTTGAACTTATTGTTTGTAAAGCTCTTTGGGAATAAAGCTATGAGGGAATTGATTTTTTTTTTATAAATATGTACCAGCTTTTTCCAAGCATAAAACTTGACATTAACAGAGAGTATTCATAAACTGCCCTGGCTGCTGTGATTTCAAATAAAGGACTTGATGACATACGTATGTTTTTTTTCTGTTAAGCGTGTTATATGTTCAGGCTCCAGCGGCTACCGAGGAGAGCTCAGCCTCTTCTTTTATTTCACCGTTTTTCGATCTAATGTCTTCCAGTACGTTTGGTGCAGTGGGACCGGGAACACATTATCCTGAGATGTCAGTGAAGTGTTTTATCTCATGTGTGTGGGTGATTCTTGGGCACGACAACAAGCAGATGATGAAAAACAGGAACGCAGAGGGTATTGTACCTTCTCCCCATAGCCCCGGTCTTTTGTCATCATTTCCCTCAGTGTCTGCAGTACTTTGATGCAGAGACGCTCCTCGTTCTCTTCCAGCA
Source organism: Anarhichas minor (assembly GCF_050575085.1). Classification (NCBI taxonomy): domain Eukaryota; kingdom Metazoa; phylum Chordata; class Actinopteri; order Perciformes; family Anarhichadidae; genus Anarhichas; species Anarhichas minor. The sequence continues at coordinate 5,828,585 of NW_027466467.1, read as the reverse complement.
GCTGCTTGGTGTGTTTGATCAGCCTGGCCAGCAAGAGAGAAATAAAAGTGAGTGCATACAAATGGATTGATGAAAGCCGCAGTTCTCCAACCACCTAACTCCACCGCTGAACACACCTCAACACTCTACATGTTATTTTCGCTGATGCGCACAATGGTCTTCTTTTAGTCCAGAACAACTGATTTGGAGGACAAGATAAAAGATAAAATACAGCATATCATTGTCCATACAATAAAGGGAAAGCCCTTGTTTTAATCAGTCGCAAGAATATTTATCATATTTAATGCATATGTTTCTAAACTACTAAGTATTTCCACAGCATCTCACTTGCGTTTGTTAGTTATGTATTTTGTGGAATTTTTAGAAAATCCTTGTCAATAATGACAATTAGTATTTAGATTAACTTTAGCCTATTGTATGTAATGTTCCTTTCTTTTATTTGGACCATTGTCTCCACGATACTTATTAGCTTGCCCTTAAAACAATTATTTATCAGCTAACGTTACAGCGACCTGCGCCAGATCCATGCCGCGTAGCTAAGTCACAGCTAACCGGCTAACCGTAGCTAAGCTTATGTTACAGTTAGGTAGTTGGCCGTAATGTAGTTGGTAATTGTACCTTTAATTATTAGAGATGAAAAAACTAATGTTCTATGTATCTCTGTATCCATTACGGTGAATATGCATTTTATATACTGCATACATCCCACGTTAACCGGCAGGATAAAACTTCAGGGGCCCAATTCTGACCTTTAGACTTACTTTGATATGAATCCTCCACTTTCACATTTCTTGCGAGCTTCCGTGTTCTCAGGGAAGAGCAGCTCTGGACGATGCAGGACATCTACCAGCACTGAGAGCTCCGCTTGGACCAGCGGCCTCAGTCGGTCCTCCAGCGCCGATACGATGTCCTACAGACAATAGGGACACACAAACAGAGCTGCAGTATTACCACAATACATAATCCTTACCGACTGTTGACACAAGACAGCTTTTATAAATGATTTATGACATTATATCTTTGTATTACAAAGGGAGTCGTGACTGAATCCAATGGAGGTGATTAAAAGAAATCAAAAGCCTATTTTTCTTACGTAACCTGTCTCACATATATTGAAGTCTATTAAATCATTGAGAGAGTCGGATTAGATTCGATTACTCGTTCAATATTTCAGCCGCTGACTTATCTCTCAACATCTCCCCTACATGCGTCCACATCACATATTTCCTGAGAGCAATCCAGCTGCCATGAACCTAAAAATATCTGCGACATTCCTTCATGAATGAATGTAAGAGAAACAGAGGGCGTGACACATCCACTACACTACATACTGTCCTCAAACAAAGCAACCCATACCTATAATGCACCACCATGCCCCACTTCTCTATGCACTTCCTGTCACATCTGGTGATGATTAGTGTGAAAATATGCAAATAAGTGAAGGTGCATCATGACTACTGCTGGTCTGGTGTGGATTATAACACTGTGTGGGCTGTCTGGTGAGTGGCAGAACAAAAGGCCGACTAGGAGGTGAAAAAACACAACATACGAAGAATAGCATTGAAGCATGCATTCTGAGAAATGCTGTTCCCTAAATAAAAGCAACAAGGAATAGAAAGAAAAGCATTTTGAGAACCACATAACTCTCTGCCTGGGAAGGGGTTGGTTAAACTTGGGAAACTCTATGAAAATATTATGCCTAGGTTGGTCTCGTGCTTGGAAAATATTCCATTCAAAATAAAATAAACTTTTTAGTCGCACCCTAACCGATGCCCTGTGAAAGTAGAGATAAGAGCTGAACTGGACCAGACATGTCAGAGATTTTCCTGCCTTCCAGTGAATACTGAGTCATGCATTACAAGAAAATAGGGTGTAGCAGCTTAGCCTATGACTAAAATTGGGCTGCAATTAGAAACCACCTTTTCAGTTTTGTATGTAGTCTTGGCATATTACCATCACACATCACTTTTGTATATATAAATTACAGTCAAGATGTAAAGAAAGTCTAAGCTTACGTTAATCATTGTTTACAGAATCAGAGTCACAATCTGAAACACGTTGTGTACACGTATAAGGAATTTGACTCTCACTATATCACACGGTTCCAACAATTTTCAGGAAGACAGAAATAAACACTGTTAATGACAAGGGTTAAAAAAATAAACAGTTAACTATAATGTACATACATGTAGGTGAAAGAGAAAGTGTATGAATATGAATAAAAAAGCAACAATGAACAACAACATAGAATGTCTATGTACAAGTCGAAGTGTTTGTGTAAATGTATGATTGTTATCATGTAAACATGCTTGTAATTGTGCAAAGAGTGCTGGAATGAATACTGAATGGCCAATGTAATGGATTACTTTATTCACATGTAGATATATATATATAAGTAGATACTTACACTATATATTAGATTCATATTTAATGTATTATAACTATATCTTAATATACAAATTATAAATGTCTTATATTCATAATTTGTAGACATTATATATTTTATAGTTAGAATACGCATTTAGATGAGAGATTATTCATTTTATTTCTTTTTGTGTATTTTAAAAGAAATGTGGCTACTAGCTGGTCGTCTATCTAATCAAAACCACAACATCGGCTGCATCTGCATGCTGTGCAGGAGGCGGTTTTAAAGTACTTGTACCTTCTTTATTCCAATTCAAGCTCATCTCTGCCAGCCTGACATAATGGCACATATGACCATCTTACCACGACTGAAAGAACTTGATGTCCATCAGATGTGCCACTAATGCACTTCATAAAAGCCATTGCCGCTTTCTGTTCTCCTCAATAAACTGGCCTGCTTTATACACACAGCTGACAGGAAGATATCCAAAAAAATACCAAGAACAAATTATTTTACCAATGTTTTATTTCACCAGTGCTTTTGCTTTTTCCCCCGACTGTAATAATAGCAAATACGATAGTATAATTAAATAGATTGTACTGAAAATGTAAGAAAACAATTCAGCATGTTATGCTACCAACCTGTAGCCTCTCAATGATGTTTCTGTAGTCTTTGGAGGAGGTCAGGCCGGAGTCTCGTCTGGAAGTGTTCTTGGCAGAGAGTCTCCAGCTGAGGATGCTCTTCTGCACAACATTATTGGACTTGACGAACAAGTTGTTCACCTGGCTGTCCAAGTCCACTGGAATGGCAATGGCTCTGCTTTTAGCTGGGTAGAGGTAAATAGTGAGGATATTTCTATTTAGTGCCTTTATCGTGTGCCACAATGTCATTTTGAAAGTAATAACAGAGTTTGGTGGTCTGTGTTGGCCCAGTATCTTACCCACGTCTGATAGTACTTTAATGCAAGCCTCCACTGAGGCCTTCTGAACAGGGTTAAGCCAGTTACAGTGGTACACCCTGAACACTCCCTGGAGCAGTTGTACAAAAACTGGCTGACGAGTCTGAAAGACAGCGAGAGAGCAAGTTAAAAGAGAACAAATAAACACAACGAGAGAGAGAGTAAAGAATAAAAGCAAAGCACATACTGCATAGGATATATGGAGGAGAAAAACTGTGAATAATAATGTAATAACCAATTGTGCTCCCTGATTAGGTTGAACCCGTAACCCAATTTGTGCTAGAGATGTTAGTGTGAGGATACTAGAGCACCTATGGTGGAAGGGTCTACAGCTTTGGGGCCAGTTGGCCAGCTGAGTATGATCACCAGACCAGTGTTTAGCAGAGTTCATCTATCAGCTGGCCACAGCCCTAGAGTACAGTAAATACCTCAGTTATCTTTCCAAAAATGGCAGCCTGTTGCGAGAGAAAGAGGGTCGTGATGTCATCATATATTGGTTAACCTCAGCAAGCAGAATTCTCAGAATGTGCAAAGGCATACACACAAGTAAATCAATCATTTCTACTGGGGGCCAACTTGGCACAAAACAATTCCAGATAAACACAGGGTGTCAAGAGGGAAACTGTCATAAAACTGTTATACTACACCACAATGTCACTGTACGAGGGATTGGCTCTATGGAGGTAACGGTCAAGTTTAACTGGGAAAAATGTGGGATGACGGGACACCAAAAACATCAAAGTCTAAGAAGCGGAGTGAATGCATCATCTGCACCACGTCCCGGCAAAATCTTGTGCAACACACCCACAGATCTGGGAACAGAGCAGTCTGTGTGCTGACTGCTGACTAAGCCATGAGAACGTGAAAACCCACACAGTGGAGATACTTCTTAAAATTTAGAGCCTGTCGAGAAACACCCAAAGGGTTGGGAAACAAAACGTGGGGGAGGGTTACCATTACTTACATACATACGGCGAGCCATCTATGCAGAGGTCAGAATCGTGTCAAACAACTAAACTTCAGCACGTACATGATTTATAGGCTTTAAATTGCAATTGCAGGACTGCTTGTGATATGTACTTTAAATGCTATACTCCAGATTACCTGCAGGCTCGTGCTCTGGTCAGAGAAAGGAGAGCTAAAGAAACACGTGACAATGCTCATGACTGTCTCAGTCACATAACGCTCCAGGATGGTATCCGCATGCTTCCTGTCACTGGTGTTGTTGCACACCTAGGCAAGGAATAGAAAAGATATTAGCATGACGCACAGCCACTGGATCACACTTCCTACATGTGGGCGACAGGCGACACATGTTCACTGCATGCTGTGTTGAATTATAAATTAAAGCAGAAAAGCACTCTCCCTCTATTGATCGCATTGTCTGCCAACAGTCGGTCTCAGTCACTTTGATGTGGAACACATTGTGGCTTACCCTACAGATGTCCACCAGGAAGTTCTCAAACAGCTTCCACATATGGTTGGAGGTATAAATCTCCTTCATCTCCACCTCCGTGTCGACGTAGCAGTGGTTCAGGAAGTTGATGTAGGCAATCTTCACCTATTGGGATCCAAACAAACCAACTTAAAAAGCCACATTCGTGACGGGTGAACTGGTGATCCACGGACTGAAACTAGCCCTCGAACACCTACTGTAAGCATGCATGTCCGGCATGTGTGCAGCAACATGTGTTAGTTCCTCAGAATGTTAATAACGGCGTCAGAATCCACGAAAGTTACACATGCCGTGTCCTTGTATATACATTATCGGCATGTACTGCCATCTGGAAGACCTATCTTATTAGCAGCTGCGACAGCATCTGGCTGGTATCGTTTTCACCTACTGTAACAGGAACTACCATAGAAGTGATTTTGAGTACATTGCCATGTGTTCATAGAGTACGTCTGTCTGTCTGTGGACAGATTTTGTCCCAACCGTGCCAGACGCAGTCAGGAAACTTAAAGGGTGTGTAGTTGAGATCAAAATGAAGCCCGGGTTTGAAGATGGGTGTGGTCCGAGCAATGGCGGCAAAAGTAGGGGGGGGTAGGAAGTAGGAAAGGAGCCATTTCCCCTCAACTTAACACACAGATTCACAAAGTGAAATCAATACCAACCACACGATGTTCCGGCTGATAGAAATCCGTTATTCATACCTCAGGGATGCAGTCATCATGGGTGACCACCCGTACGATATCATCCAGGGGCAGCAGGGAGTTACACTTGATCTCAGTGTAGACGTTCTTGCCTTCAGTGCAGACAGCCAGCAGTTCCACCAGGTGGATGTGGTACATTAGAGGGCTATTTTCATCCATGCGGTCCCGCTCTGAACGCATCATCTGGACTAGGGTCTGGAAGGAGGCGCGGTCGTTGTAGAAGACCAGGATGTCCTCGCCCGAGTTCACCAGCTGAGTGGGGAAGAGTCACAGTCTTGTAACCAAAAGATTACACTACATCTGTCAGTTACCATTTGTGTCAGCATCATAAAACCCCATAGTACCATTAGTATCACCAATCTTTTCATTCATATTAGCAACAATCTTCTCTGTCGTAGGCACTACTGGCGTTACAAAATGTTATTTTGTCTGGTATAAAGATCATAGAACGCACCTCAGCCATGACGACGTCCTGACACTTCTTGATGAACTTGTTCTCGGCCTTCACTATGGTCTGCAGGAACTTGAGATATTGGACATGTCGACCGTGAGTCTCGGTGCAGTGGACAAAGTGCTGAACCACTCGTTCGTTGATCTCACTGCACAGCTGGAAGTTATTCATGAAGATGTGCTGCATGGTGACTGCCTCTAGAATCTGAGAGAGTTGGAAAAAAAGAGGGAACAAGAAAGACAGTCTGTGAAAATGAATAAAGTCACGTGTGAATTTCAGATTTGTTTTTTCAAAACGGAAACTGAACCGTGTCAACTGTAGAAATCACTCCCTGTGAGTAAACTGGAGATGCCTGCACTACTCACCCCGGGGTTGAGGAACAAGTTGATATGCTTGTGAAGAAGAACCTGATTCTGCTGATTCCCCGCACAGAAATTCTGCAGGAACTCGTGAGCCAGTTTCATGATCTCCTGCATTTGGACATCCTCACCCTAATGCAGATAACATACAATGAGACTTTGCTTTTTCCATTTACAGTACATTAAAGGGATCGTTCGTATTCTTTGTTGTGTGAGATACGTATCCATAGTCGGTGTAAGTCCTACAGGGGTAATGTGAGGTAAATTTACTGTTTTCCTCAAAAGGAGTCTGGTGGCTTTGAAGAGAGCATAGATGGATGTAAGGGCTTCAGTTCCCTATCGGAAAGGGCCGTCTGCGAGGAAATTATTGTTAATACAGCGTACACCTTTTTGAAAAATGGCTAAAACACATTTTTGTTGCTTCCCCTGTCCAAAGCAGCATCTTCAATCCTTTCTGTTACTCCAAACTGGGGGCGTTGCTGACTGCCGTCTACTGTAGATGATACACTGAATATGGATAAGTACCTCAGACGACCCCACTTCAAAACATCCAAACTATTCCGTTAATGGGGAACTGCAGTGCAATGTGTTAAAGCTATGGAGGGCTTTAAATATTCTGCAGCGGTACAATATTCATTTGCAGTGTTGCACCTTCTCATAGGGGATCTGTAGGAGCTCCAGCACTACACTGTGAGCTCCCATGTTCCTCAGCAGTCTCTGCTGCTGTTTCCTACTCTTCTTCCCTGAGCTCCCCTCCTGGACACACAGCCTACTGAGACGCAGAAGAATCTGAAAACAAACACACAAACACACACACACGCACGCACACACAGGATTTTAATTGCAGGCAACAAATCACAAACATGAAAATACCTGATTATATTTTACAAATGGGCATACCTCTTTTACAACCCTGTAGTTGTAACTGCTGGTGCTTTCTGAACTCTTCTTATCTGAACCTGGTGAGTCTCCCTGTTGAACAAGCAATAAGGAGAAGATGTCCATTAAGTTGTATAGCATAACTCTGATATAATCTATATTTAGGCAAATTAGTTTTTATGTTCTCCTACCTTGTTTTTGCTGTCAGACTCTGAAGGTCCATCTCCGTCCATGCCATCTTCCCCTTGCCTCTTATAAACCCACAGTTCAGACTTCTCCACAATGGAACGCAGCTGGTCCAAATCTGACTTGATCTGCTTGTAGTTGTCCACATCCTGACTGGTCACCAGCAGCTGGACCTACATTTAGGAAAAGAGAGGTGAGGTGTAGATTTGCATCCCCTTAAAGTTAATTCTCGGAACTCCCTACATTTGTCAATTATCAGTTTTGCACTTTTGAATTGTCACATATTAAGAGAAAATGTTGAGGCATACTTGTTTGAAGGCCATGAGGACCTCCTGCCTCTGGCTGAAGTGTCTGAAGAGCAGGTGAAGCGCTCCAGACACCAGAGGAGGGTAATCGTGCATGGTCAGGTGCAGCAGGACCCTTAGGAATGTACGACCACCGTGGTCATCCAGGTCTAGCGGAGTGTTCTCCTCACTACAAAGTCATTGGGGCAGAAATTACATCAACTTCCTCTTGCTTTATCTTAAAGCAAGATCTTGCTTTTACCTCAAAATAGCTCAAGAAAGAATAGCAAGCTACAGATTACCTTCCTCCAAAAATCCCCTCTGCCTGCTCTTCAATGTTCTCAAAGTCAAAATTTCCTGGAGTTATTAAAATGAAACAATCAAAGAGTCAATATTTCAAAGAAAGCCAATTTCAACATTTATATGAGGCAAAATGGTAAATAACAATGAAATTAACTTGTCATAGCAGGAAAAGAAAAGGTGAAACTACGTTTAAACACGATGGCTCTGCTCCATTAAGTGTCCCAGTAAGCCATGACAGTGAGCCAGCATGCACAACACCATGTCTGCTATAAAAAACTAAATCCATTAAATAAAGGGGCATCATTCCTTTCATCTGACCTGGGGCGTTATTGGCAGCGTTGTCCACTTGTGGGTTGTTCTCATCAAACTCTCGTTTGAAAATACAAAGCAGGCAGGAGATCCTGTAGTCCAGCCGCACATTCAAAATGAACTGAAGGAAAATATTTAAATAAAAAGTCACGATACAAATGAAAAACAAAGTGTTTGCTGACAAGGAAGAACCGGTTTTCCTGATGTCCCACCTGCAGAATCTCAATGACTTTGAGCTTGGTGTCCATGACCATGATGTCCTCTCTCTCCGGTTCGATCTGTGTTTTAGCCACATCTCCCTCTGGCTGATGAGTGGGTGTGGTGGGCAACAAGCCGCCTCCTCGCAGCACCACCTGGGTCATCAACTCCCCGACTCCGTGAATGGACTTCATCACATTGCTGCCAGCTACAGTACATGCAGAAACATTCAAATCCACACAAATTATGAATATTTGTGTGAATTGGTCTTCTTTGTATTTAGTTTGGATAGGAGACACACCGTGAATTAACAGTAAAAAATAAAATATTTATTATGTAGGATGGTTAAAAAGTCACTTTTAAAATATATATATATATAAAAAATGAATTTTCCTTTAACCCATACTTAACAACATATCAATCATCTTCTTTAATTACCTGTCAGAAAGGGCTGTCTGATGGCCGGGACTCTTATCTAAGAAATAGACTGACTATGGATAAGTACCTCACAAAACACCCAAACGATCCCTTTAAATTACCAGGTACTGTATGCGAAAATGAGAAGTTGATCAGAATTTAACTGAATAAATCGGTGCTTGATTAATGTGTTTCACACTAAGAGGAAGGGAACTAACAGCTACAATTACAGTATTGACTCTCTTTGTGTGGTGATACAACATAAAACATTCTTCATTGATCAACATGAAGTACACAGTTAAGCCTAAAGGAGCTGGAGGTTTACCTTTGTTTTCCTCTCCCTTCTCTATCTTGTTAATGGGGTAGATGGTGTTTACGTGCACACAGTCTAAAATGTTCAGCAAGATCTTCGTCAGTCGAAGCAGGTCGCTGAAGTTGTAGAAACCAAAGTATATGAGGTTCCTTGCCAGGTTCACTACCTATGGACAGGAAAATTCAGGAGAATTCATGATTTACAGCTGAATTGTACCAACGTGACATCTCATCTGTTCACACCACCCACAAAGAGGCAGTACCTCAAAGGTGAGCTTGTTTTTCTCCCTGTCAGTGAAGGGAATGTTCTGTGACACCACCTCTCTCAGGTAGTTCTCCACAAAATCCATTGTGAGGCAGAAGCGCTCTTTGATCTCATCTCTGGTGGTTCCATCATTGTCGTAGCTGGATAATTAGAGGAGAAATGAGCAAGGGGACGTCTTTGGAATGGTAGCAGAAGTCAATTAAAAGAATATTCAAGGGATGAACTCACTCATCGATAGCAATCTGAGAGGGAATCTCAGACCAAAGACGGGCATATTTGACGGGTGTGACCTGCTCCTGGGGGTCACGGTCCACATGCATGTGCAGCATCAGGCGGCAGAAGGACGCCCGCAGGTCAAAGGGCAGGTCCTCATCCGACATACAGCGCAGGATCAGATCCACATCCAGCTGACCAGAGATCTTGTTGATGGCCAGGTACTGACGGTCCAGACACATCCGGGCAAAGAGGTTCAGCTGGCACCTGTGTTGGAATTATTAGAGTTGTCTTTTTTTATGAGAATAGAGTTTTTGTCATATTACGTTTTCATACGTGTATAATGAAAGAAATCTCACCTATAGTAGCTGACCACCTCCTGGTCCTCCTTCTGGCCCTCCTTTGCATCCTGAGCCAACTCCCTGACGCTCTTACTCCGGATCTCCTTACAATTGTCTTTCCAGAAGAGCCAGACCTCCTCTTCATCCTCCGCCTCCAATGGACTCTCTCCATTTGTCGTCGTCTCAATTTCAAACCTCGACAGGACCAGTCTGGTGAAAGGCAAAACTGTCATTTCTAAAAGCTCATTTCAGTTTTTGCAAAAAAAATAATCTAATAACAAATAAAAATAAGAGGCTAACTTGGTTTCGATGAGGATGTCAGCATTGGTAGGGTCCAGTACTGAGTTGCAGATGAGCTCTTGTGTCACAGGGATGGACTTTTGCATGGACACGCAAAGATCTGAGAGGTAGTCCAGAAACCTGGGTACAGGACACAATAAGTTACATTTTTTGCAGGCACTGGGGGATTTAAGTATGGAAGCCCATACACGCCAATCTGATGAAAAAAAATAAAGTTCCCGTCAGTCATTATAATGACAAACCTTCTTGAAACAATGACTTAGTATCGCAAAATACTGAGAAGCGTTCTAAAAATAATGACTTAGCATCTAAAAATAGGTTTCTTTATTGTTTTAATACTAAGTCGAGATATTAAGTCATTATTTTGAGGTACGAAGCGATTATTTTGAGATACTAAGCAGAAATGGGTTTCCATCTTTAAGAGATATGCATGGTCAATTGAGATTATATTACAGATGTATGTTAGAAAGTACAGGAAATCCTAATGCTTGTTTTTTTTTTGCCCTAATATTTTCAGTTCTATAACATTTCAAACTGTGAGGCCGTCCTTTGTCCAGACTTCTGGATCGGCCCGATTCAGAAATCCTTAACAGAACTTGACAGGACTTTTAGCACAACACAAGCACACTAACTGTCAGCAAATTACTCGCTGTGCCAAGGTCATGCACAAGCAGTTCCACTCATACTCCTCGGCACACATTTGAATACATTTACATAGATTTACATTCCTCAGGAGCCGCTATACAAACACATCTGACCAAAAATTGGCCACAGACAGTTTATGATACCAGCCAGGGCCCGTCCGTTCCTGTGCGCCTCACCTCGGCTCCCGGTTCTTCCTCACTAGGGTCACGAATGTGTCTATCTCAGCAGCAGTGATGTGTTTCTCCAGCAGCTTGCGGTTGTTGTGGAGCAGAGCCGTTATTGTGTCTTCTGCCAGCACATCGTATCCTATCTGCTTCTGCATGAAGCGGAATTGTTTGGCTATGTATTCCTGTGGCGACAAGGAAAAGAGGGGATGATTACTGCCAAGATAAGGCCGGAGTATATAAGGGGGTTGGAGTGGAGTTGTTGAGTCCACCTGCCTGGTTCTTCCTGTAATCCTGCTGGGAATGCCGCAACACCCTGTAGCACAGCCTGCAAATATGTCGGAATGGAGCGTGGCGCTGGTCTCCAAGCTCCTCCAGGCGCAGCATGGGACCATCGCCGCTGTCTGTGAACGGGGCTTGGAGAAGTTTGAAAATCTGAAATGGAAACGGAGAATTTTAATACCCAGAAATGTAGTTAATCATACACTCACTCAAATCAGTGCAGTTACAGTCTTTGAGGTTTAAGGCCAACCTGCTTCAGGATGTTCTGCTCTCTCATGAGCTTCTGTCTTTCTCTGTTGGGTTTGTTAACCATGATCTCCAAAACATCCTGCCCACTGTTGGGGATGTCCACCACAAAGAAAACTAGATCCTCCAGGAGCTTGGTCACAAACCTGAAGAGTGTACATGAAAAGTCAAACACAAACAGTAAACATTTACAGACAAAAGTAAAATATTTACGGATAAACACATAGCAACACCACTGTACCTTCTTTCATTTTGTGTAATGGTGCCCTTTTCAAGCTTGCCAGCGATGGACGCCAACACTTTACTCGCATCGTTGGCAAAGTCTAAATCACGCACTTCTGCTGGCGGCACTGGTACGATGGCAAAGGCTTCCTTGTCCTCTTTTACTCCAGATGTTCCAATCTGGAAAGTTCAGATGTTTTTAGTAAATCCGTTCAGGAAACCTCAGCCGTGCTGTGCGTCTTCTCCTCCGCATGACAACTACTCACCCGTAACATAACAGGTTTCTCCTCCTCTTTGTCGATGGGGTTGTTGGTGCTGTGAACCCACGTGTTGGTGCACAAGTGTCTTAGCCTGACATAGGAGCTCCTACAACAGAGTGACAGAGGAAACTGTCTGAGACGATGACCAGGATGGACAAGAATCTACGTAGTTCTTTAGTGAGAACTTTAGTTGTTCTTATCAGAGCATTGTTTTAGCACCATTTACACGTGTGTTTGCGTGATACTAGTCAGAACACAATTTAAGGAGGTTAAACAGGCTCATGAAGAAGGGTACCTCCATTGTAGGGTTGATATTGGGTTTTTTCAGGGGAACCTCAGGGAATGGAAGTGAGAAAATATTAGGTCCTTCCTAATCAGCTTTCAAAATAAGATCATATAGAATAGCCTAAATGTGTGGGATTTGGTTGAAGAGGTATAATACTTTTGGGAAATGTTACTGTTTTTCCCAGATTCCCCAGAGTCAGAATAATAAACGCCTAAAACGCAGAATAAACGCCTTAGGACAGACCCTTTTTTTACATATTTGGTGTATTCTGAATTATGTCAAACAGCAATATTAGGCTATTTTGGCTAAATTATTGAGCAACTATGGGATCAAATAACGTAATCATGATCCCATAAGCATGCTGGGCGAAAGTAAGCAAGGGGGTAGCAAGGGGGCGTCTTATCAGAGCTTTTTCTGAGGGAAGGCGCACAGTCGCAGACTTTGAAAAACCCCAGTTTAGAGTCTGGGTCCACTGAACTAGCTGCTGGTCTTCAAACAGTAATGAAACACCAATGTCTACGTTTCTGTGTCCCAAAGCTACAAGTCTTGACAGGATTGATTGTATTCATGGAGTACAACAAAGACAATGCAGCTGGGACGAAAAATGATGATAGTCTCCACTTGGTTTAAACAGCATCACGAGTAACAGACTTGATCTGCTCTATTTCTGAGTTCCTATCCTTGCTACTCGGAAGTAACACGGTATGTAAACAGACTTCCATGGTAGGGAAGAGGCTGCTTACGAAGGCTTTCTCAGCCAAGTGTGTGGCATTACAGATTAGCCAGTATTGACCTGTACAGTATCATCTCCCCTCCATTAAGCACTAAACCTTTACACATAGTAAAGTCTGAGCCAGCTACGTCCTTCATACCTGCTGCACGTGTGGAAGAGCAGGTGTGTGTGTGTGTGTGTGCGTGGGAAGATTGTTAGCCCTTCAGGACAGAAAGCAGACAGTAGCCGTATTCTTGGCAGGCATTACGTTAACGCCTACTGAAGCTAACAGGCTTACAGTTTGATTAGCCCCCTGGCTAACGGTAGCAATGGGCGGAGCAAGGAGTCGCAGCCTGCGGCACGCACCTGACTATGTGACTGTGGTGGAGAGCCTCCAATTTTAACCAATGAGCGGTGACGGGTACAAGTGTACCATGGTGATGTCAACAAGAATAAAAAAGGAACAGACAGAGGGTTTTGTTTTAACATTGTCAAATATTTTTGCTACATCAAATATAGAACTCAGTAGAACTCATTTGAATACTAGCCCAGGAATAAAGAGCAGATTTCCGATTAAAGATTTATCTGCCGTATGATGTGCGCAGTGTTTACACAGCGTCTAGTTTGTGGTTTCAGCACAGACACGTAGCAAACGGCCTTACACGGCATGGTCCATGCCTACTCTCAACCTGATTACAGTAGTTTCCTGTTCCACGGCGAGCTGGGGACTTTCCTTGCCCTCCTCGGCTCGTATCACAACATCCAAAAAGGTGACCAGTACAGTGACATTCTCTCTCACTCACACTCTCTCACACACACACACACACACACACACACACACACACACACACACACACACACACACACACACACACACACACACACACACACACACACACACACACACACACACACACACACACACACACACACACACACACACAAAGGTGTGAAAACACAAGCCCAGAGAGTTTCCACTTCAGTGACATTATATCTTAAGACAAAATAAGCAATACTAGGCAAAGTCTACATAAAAGCCAAAAATATACACAATAAAGACACACAAAGGTAATACACTTTTGATCCCTGTAAAAAAACATAGATATGTCCACTAACTGTATTTTACTTGCATCTGTGATTCAACCAAACAAAGATTGGGCAACAATCTCTGCCATGTCAAGTCAATAAATGACCAGAAAAAAACAGTTGGTAACTCAGACAAAACACATAACAAAGAGTGTCCTTGTTTGTAGTTGCAACAGCAAACAAACTCTCATCGCCTCAGAAACTGCCTTCCTAGGAAGGCTCCGAATTCCCCTTCAACTTTACACGAGTCAAATCATTACTACATCCGCTCTGATTTGTTGTAGTCTTGACATCACTGTGGTCTCGTGGCGTTGACATTATTTGTCATTCCACCCATTTCCCTCCCATATGTTCCAACATCCCTGATGGTATTTTTTCCACTGAAGGTCAGAAACATGGTTTCGCTTGAGAGCTTCTCTGACATTGTGACAGTATCACTTCCTGGGCATGTTTGCACACTGGTATTAAACAGCATTGAGCAATACTTTGTCCAGCAATACAAATACAATTTACATAAACAAACCAAATGTTTTTTTTTTTTCATTCCGTTGATGTAGGTAGAGCGAGTGGTATCATGTTTGTATCCTTAGATGTCCTTCAGTCGTGTTCTACAACTGTGATATTTGAATGTACATTTTAAAGGAATGTACCCCCCCCAGAAGAAGTTCTCCTTGGCGTGTGAGGGTGTACTCTGTATTATACCTGGGCACCATGGAGTCTCCGCCTCTCAGAGTGGTGGGGTCCAGCTCAAAGATGGAGGAGATGTCCATGCCGTCGGGAACTGGCACCAAAGTGTACATGATCTTCTCCAGCGGAGCTCGCAGACGACCTCGTAAGGCTTCATTATCCGCATCCAGCTAGAGCGAGAAAACACGCAGTGAGAGAGAGAAAGAGAGACAGAGAGAGAAAGAGAGACAGAGAGAGACGGCAAAGCACTGGATACAAACTGCAGTGATGTTTACATGTATATAAAGCCATGCTATCAATCCTGAACCACTATGAGGCAAAGGAGGGTGCGTGTTTTCACTACTAGTCGCCACTGAAGCTGATTCCTCACTCTTGACTGAAGGAGAGCAAACCAGTGAGCTACACTTCAGTCATCACTGCAGGCTGTTGGGCCTTGCTGGCACGTCGTTGAGAACTACAGGTGAACACAACATCCCTGTTAGGTTCAGAGTGGTTTGTACACCACTGCCGCCTAATGGTGATTTTCACATGAGACATATATCAGCTGAGAGATGATGCCTTGGTGACACCCAGTGGGGATCTACTGCTACTAAAGGCACACGCGACCCAGATGAGAAGAGCATTTGATGATCGAGGGTGCCGAGAGAGAAGCTGGACGGCAGGAGACAGCGCGTGCAGACATGAAAATTACTTCTTTTTTTTTGCGCTAGGTTGCAGCAGCCAAGTAAAGATTTTGTGACAGTACCTGGAAATTAAAGGGTGTAAAGTCCACCACCTGGAGCAGAGAGCAAAGATCCAGCACAGAATTAAAACGGGTTCGATCAATAGAAGTGAGGCAACCAGCGTGACGTTGCTAAGCACTCGGGAGGAAAAGAGAACGAGTCTTACCGAGGACCGCTGCTCTGCGCTCTCCTCCTCAAAGTCTGCGTTCACCTGGGAAACACACTCCGGCATCAGTCATTTCACACTGTGGTCACTGCAGCTGGGCATTTCATTTACCTGTCTTAACACCACATGGCTCTAGACGATGTCAGAGTACTTTTCGGTTTAAAACTAGTCTTTATGCTGCCATGTTAGAAACACAGTGTATGAAAGGCACTTAATAGTATGCATGGGTACAGAGATAAAAAGGTAAAGAAGCTGACACTCACCTCACCCATCTCAGCAGCCAAATAACACCCAGTGGCCAAGTGTTTAAACCTGAACAGGCTGTTCCAGTAGCCTGCACCCCCCCTACATGGGTCATGGTGGACCACCTGGCAATGGCAAAAGAAGCAATTAATAAGTCGTGTGTCAAATTCCTACAATGCTGCATTATTAGTGCTATCTTGTTATATAAACAACTGTATGTTTTGTTACATTATGTTATGTAAGGGCACTGTGCTTTTAAAAAAGTAGGCATTTAAGTTACCTAGTTAATAAAAGGACAATGACAGACACCAAAGAGTGAAGTGGCTTTTTATCCAGCAGAATAATTATGTTGTGCTAACCTCTACTTCCCACAGTGCTTTGCTGCTGGTGGCAGAAGTGGCAGACTGCCGGCCGGTAGTTCGAAGGAAAACATACTGCTTTTTCCTGTGGTCGTCACAAGTGAGGAACTTCTCTTGCTCTGCATGGAACAACCGGACGACATCACCCTGCCATTACAAAAAAAAAGACACACGCGCACACACACACACACACACACACACACACACACACACACACACACACACACACACACACACACACACACACACACACACACGCAAAGTGTGTAAAGGATTAAAAGGTAACATTTTTCACACGTATGTCAATGTTTTATTGTTGTTTTTAATTCTCTTGCAGATGATTGTTTTTTAAATTTATCTTAAAAACTGTGTGTTCAACGTTTTTTATTGTTTTACAATGTTCAATGTGTTCTAATGAAGATGGCGGCTTTGAAGATGCATTTCCCAAAAGGTACTTTGGAATTTTGATTAATGTAATTTAATGTCACACAAAAACCAGAGGTACCTACCCCTTTGAGTATTGTTTCCTTGTTGTCACTCCATTTCATGAACAGAACAACTTTCCAACTTGTGTTGCAATTAACGGAATTAACCTGCCAGGCAGAGGAGAGGAGCGTGTGAATGTCGTATTATATATATAATAATGGCTTTTAAACCCAAGTTTCCTTTTCCACTTTAATGAAGCGGTTGTGTCTTATTGACCTCATTGCATCCTGGGTTGTCAACCAGCTGGTGGCTGCTGGCATGCAGAGGCTGACCCGCATTCACAGGGTTAAGAACCACTTTATCTCCAATCACCACCTGCAGGAGCAGAAAAACAAAGACACAGAACACACTGCATTTTCAGTTTAGATGCATTCGACAAAATCAAGAGGAATCAGTTACCGTTACTCAGAAACAAGACGGGATACCGTGGTGCAGTATGGACTAGAAAGCAAGTGACAATTAACAGCCTTAAATACAGACTCGGTCTCTAAAGGTGCAAAAGAAAATCTTTAAACAATATTAAAAAGCTGCTGCTCTGAGGGCCACTGTGTGCGACTGAGCACTCCATTTCATTTCCAAACCAAAAGTATGTCACGTCCCAAGATCTCAGCCATCATTCTTCAATTCCTTTTTCTTCACAAGGTGAACATAAAGCGCGCACCAACGGGGAGATTATGCACGCCTCCAGATAAGCACTAGGGGGAGTCGTGGACCACATTATGAGTGAAATGAGGGGGCCAGGGTGAGAATCATTGAGGTGCAGCCCTGACACTGAGCATCACTCAATAACCACAGTAAGCATCATTAACTTATTGTCCTTTGAGTGTGCACGCTTTATGATATAAAGAGATCTACAGTATGCTGGTAAGCAACTGATAAAAATATTACAGTTTGAGAGAGGGTTTTATCTAAACACTTGTTTCAGTCCAGTGACCTCATCGATCAACGTGCACGTGAGGCGATGTAACCAATGGCAAAAGAAAGTGCACATTTGAACCTCAAATAGAAACCATTACAGAGCATGTTAGCGTCTCTCTCCATTGACCATGACCAAGTCACTGGCCTCAAAACTGGAGCTGGCCCCTGCGCATTGACCCTGCGCATTTCCCCGAGAGGATTAATAAAGTGTGACTTAATTGGCAAAATAGCCATTTTAACCCTTTCAAATTCCATAAGCCACTAGCAGAAACTGTGTCAATGTGGTTCGTGCTATGTCGACAGCACCATACCTTACATTGTGGCCTGACCTGGTGCTCAGAATGTGCTAATTGTCCTCCATCTTTAATTCATTCTGTCTTATAAAAACACGCTTCATGGGAGCTCATGTGACTTCTGTTTTGTCAAACCCGGTGAACAGCCTTAAAATACCTCCTTAATTTCCCCTAATGATCATAATTAACTGGCATCCCACACCCCGCTCTACCCACGCTGTCTCCCAGGGATCGCAGCTTGTAGAAGGGCTGGATGTAGAACCAGGAGCCCTCGTTTCCCGCCGAGTCCAGAGTCACTCTCATGGCGTTCTTCTCCAACAGCGCAGGTAGTCGCTTGTTCACAGTCAGGTATTTATTGCTTTTCAAGTGCAGCAGCTGTTGGCAAAACAAGAAAACAGCATTAAGACACAAAGCTACTATCTAAAACATAACGCAGACAGTGGAAACCAGAGATAGAAAGATGTCAGTCTGACACAGCTGGTGCCAAGGGAACACTGAAAATATGCATCTCTGGAACCGTTTGGTTTCTACATTTCTTACTACTTGAAATCCCTTATCCTTAAATGCTTCTCATGACCTCTGTTGGTTCGCCAATTTAAACAGTTCCCACCCTGTCAAAAGTAATCTACTACCGACCGGAATCATATAAGCTCTGTGTAGTTTTTGAGCCCACGGCAGACTTCGCTAAAAGCCCAACTTAATCCTACAGCGTGATGTATTGTGTTAGAACCGGTGAGTTCGCACCGCAGAGTAGACCCGACGAGGCCTCGATGCAAAGTGCCAACCGCACCTTTCCGTGTTAGCTAGTTGACTAACCAGGAACCGATTAGTGGTCATTATTACTAGAACTGGGACATCCCACCCTGTACAGAATGTACCGTCTCACGTGTGTCACTGGGCAGGAATGCATGACCATTTTTGGTTTCGGATGAGCTCATACCTGTGTGATAACCAATCCTGTGCAACGAGCGAGGCCCGATAAGACATTACAACTGACAACATTGTAGCTCGCCTTGAAAACTCCTCTCTATAGTCAGTATTACCGGGCACACATCGTCATATCTAGTTGCTGCAGAGCTGTTTAACCAAAGCGCCTTATCTCGCAGGTTCCTGAACACACCTGAATGACATTTCCATACTGGATGACTGATCCCAGCAGCTTGCGGTTTTCAGACTCGTTCTGCTTCTTCTCCAGGTCAGCGGCATGCTAGAACACAGAGCAGGGAAGACAGGGAAACAGACGGCGGTCACTACTATATCTGGAAGGAGTGATGCCGCATATACATTTCACATGAATACAAGGCTGTAGCTTTGTGTCACTAATACATTCCTTTCACCATGACGAAAAAGTCGAACTAAGGTGAAGAGGACACTTACGTGAAGTTTAGTGAGGAGGACTGTGTCAGTGGTGCTGTTGCCGCCAGGCTTTGCCGCCTTCCAGAACTGTTTCTGTGCGGAGTATCTGTTCATAGGGCACAGTTTGAAAAGGCAGTCTACGGGAAAGAAGACAGGAAGAGAGAGGTCAAGAGTCAAACATCATCACTTAGTATTAGTTCTTCTTGACTAAATAGCAGACTGCCTGACGTTATCATAAAAAAGAGACAACGGCAGCATTTTGGGGAATTGGTCCACTGGTAATATTAGTAAATGTATCTTCACAGTACTTTAGCGCTCCACATTAACACTTTGGCATTCACTATGTCTATCTGTCACAGCAGGCCACACTGAACAATTTAAAGTATGTGTGACTCATCCTGCACAAACTAACACCAAGATTAGATAAGGTGGAACCAGTCAGACCCCATTTACTCTTTAGAATAGTACAAATAACCGACTCATTACTATCTGGACAAATGGTACTGGGTCATATTCTCCTGGGGTTCTACAGGATTCACTTCAAATCTATATTACAGGTAGGAATTATAACAATTTTGTCCCTCTAGACTGGTCCGCCAGTCTTGACAACCACTGTTCATGTTGCCATGAAATTTGCTGTGGAGATTAAGTCCATGTCTTCCTCATGGGCACTACCAAACAAAAAATGTCCACCTCTACACAAGAAATATCAAAATCTAATGGAGGTATTGCACTGACATTTACTGAGCATTTTCATGCTCCCGGCAGGATGAACCATTTCAATTTGGGACCCTATTGTTCTTCCTTCTGACTAAAAACAGTGTGAAATACATCGTTCTACTCGACCCTATGATGTAGAAATTGGCAATGAAATGGTTCAGATCTGGTGATGTGGCCGTCAAAGGGCATCGGGGATGGACTACCTGCTGGGCAGAGCAGGCGTCTGCTCTTTGGGGGGCCAAGGAGCTGGACTGTCAAAGGGCAAATATTTGGACCACCTAGCAGCTGCTGGCCATCGAGGCCAATGAGGGGCCATTCATGCTGCAACTGAACTCCGTTTGTACCATCTGGCAAATTTTTGCATTGGGTTAAATGATCAATTTCTTAATATTTATTTTTCCTTATCAATGATTTAACACCAAATAAATGGAGAGATAATAGAAGATAAGATAGCAACATCTCTGATGAAGTTTGAAGAACCAAAACTTTGAGGATTAAGCAGGACAGCTGCTGGGTCACCCAATTATCACCGTTGAAGCTTTCAGATAGAAACTAGTCTTTATACTAGTTTACTTGCTAGTATAAAGACCA
This sequence comes from Anarhichas minor, assembly GCF_050575085.1. Lineage (NCBI taxonomy): Eukaryota > Metazoa > Chordata > Actinopteri > Perciformes > Anarhichadidae > Anarhichas > Anarhichas minor. The sequence goes on along the minus strand of NW_027466467.1, from coordinate 5,807,847 downwards.
ACAATAATATACTGTTGGAAACAAACGGTGTCAGAAAGACTTGAATTTGCTAATTTGTCCTCGTTGCGTAGCTCTACATCCTCTGTTCAAACTGGAAGAAAACACTTTATTGAAAAGACAGAACTACTAGAAATCACAACACAGAATATGAAAATGTTAAAACGGTGTCATTAATTAGTAGACAGTCTCTTCAAGCACATACAGTATAGCTTTACGTTAACCGGTACAGGGGAGCCGATGAGTAAAAATAGCCACTGTGGCTGCCTCCGTTCGAAATGCGGCCAACATAAGTGTCTCGAGTGGTTAGCCGTCATGGACCATGAGGTGGAGGACGGGCAGAGAGGAGGCCAAGGACCAATGTAGAAAACGGGGCACTGGGAGAACATCTGTCTGACGGGGACGAGTAATTGAGGTTATGGCGCAAAGAAGAAAATAAACTGGGACGTATGTGAAAAATGTAGTTCTGTCGTCTGAGTTCATTTTACGTTGTAGAAGTCTGCAAATATAACTTCATCAACAAGGAATTGCAGAGATGAAACTCACATATTCTGAACAAAGTATTTAGTAGAGCTTCTTTTTTTTTTAAGTGCCCTGTATGTTTAGTAAGTTGTGTCCTCCAGAAGAACCCGCTAGCTGAGAAGAATTAATAGGTTCAACCCTTTGAATTCTGTTTAGCCATTTTCACTTAATAATGGGCAGATGCTGGAGCGGTATTTCTGAGTGATGCCACAATTAAGTTTAGTTTAATCTATGACAAATCTCATCAAATCTTTTTATTGATTTGTTATGTACAGTTAGTGTAGCTCAAACACCTAATAAATGAAGGGTTGCTTCACAAAGAGAAATGATGTTTGTATGTGATGGTATCTAGCCATGACGATCGTTTTGGTTTTATTTGTTCACATTTTGAGAGATCCGTCTGTGAGCTTTCTGCCACCACCCTCATACAACACAGCTTTGAAAAACTCGGCAACAATGTATTTTACAAGAAACAACATCTTGGTAACTCTAGACAGTAGGGATGCTGCTATTGATCGGCCACCGATCGTTATCGTCCAGGAGCTGCACATGTGGTCGCTCAGGGGTGCGACACGCCACGAAAACAAAACACAACAAAGTAATATTACTACACACAAAGTGATGATTTGAAGCACACAGAGATCTCCTGCATGTTCAGTCTCACTTGATCTCTCAGAGCTTTGTGTGCAGCCATAAAAAAGGGAAACAACGTAGTCGACATGCAACCACACACACACACACACACACACCTCGGATCAGAGAGACAGAAGTAAGGTGTAATATGCGGCGCTACAGCTCTCTGCGATACACTTTCTCACTTAAGTGTGCTATTAATAATCAACAAGGGTGCACTTTGCTTCTGTTATAAGAGAGGTGAGATTGCAACCAGTTAGACATTTCCTCACATCTGTTTAATTCTACATTTCTAAATGCGCCATAATAACATGAAAACTATGCTATTAAATAAAACCGCTTTTTATAATAAGAATAATTATTAAAAGCAATAATAATAGAAACAGTGCAATATGTGGCGCCATGCATTTTTTATTATTTGGAGTTTCATATCTGACAGGTTCTACTTTTGCTTTTGCATGGCCATGGGTTACTCTGCTTTGAATATGATTTGAATAGCTCAGTTAGAAACTGACAAATGAAGCTGTTTCATTGCATCCCCAAACAGGAGAAGCATAATCTATCTACTGTTCATCCGATCTATAGAACTGGTCCTGGTAGGGAGAGCTGGTGCGTAGGCCTCTGTGTGCACAGAGCCAGTGCAGCTGGCAGCAGAGGACAGTGAGAAATAGTTTGCATTTGTACCCGTCGTGCATAGATCGTAGTAGAGAATACATGATATAGAAATCCAGGGCATTAAATAGCAACTAACATCTGGAACCTAAGTCAAGAAAAAGTGGATTTACAGGAAGGGGGCCTCTATTGTTTGGTACCTTTAATGCTGATCAGTGCTGTTCTGTCACTGGTAAAATCAGTCAGCTGTTCCTCACAGAGGTTCAGTAGAAATTAGCTGTGCTTGAAAACTGGCACACAGGTGCATCAGTCAAAAACATTTGACTTGGATGTCTAGTGGGGAATAGTCTTTAAAATCCCAATCAGCAGTGCAAAGAAACATAAATTACATCCACAAGGTGTAAGACATCAAAGTCAATTTCTTAAAATTAAATTAAATTCAGATTTAACAATCATTAGGCCTTACGTCATTAATTTGTCTTAGTATTGAATCCATATCTCGATTTCAGCAGAAACATTTCATCAGACAGAGAAAATAGAATCACTTGGATCAATCAGATAAAAAGATCAGGATTTGTGTTACAGCTAAAAAACATGACCTCCTGGTCTGAGCCTATCTTATCGTATGTGTATTTAAAGAACAATCCGTTCTTGTTGGTTTTTAATTTTAGTGGCATGATCAGATGCTTTGCACTAAGTGGATATGAAAATGACACTCTTGAAACCTAACATGGCCCCCGTTTGCAGTAGAGTGCGCTTTAAATTACCTTTTCTTTTGCTCTTGATTTCATTTGTTGGCTTAGTAAAGAAAAAACAATTTGACTGAACAAAGAAATGCTTCTCATTTTAGGGAATGAAATCACTAAGATTGTTGAAAATAACGTTTACACCTGTATCGGTCATGCCCTGATCAAGCGTTGACTTCTGGTCTGGCAGCCACGTGAGCGTTGCCTCGTTCTATAAAAATCCATGCGTAATAATCCCACTTCTGATGAACGGCCATACTCCGCACCTGCTGTGACCCGACGAGCAGTGCGCATTCACCGGAACCGCAAAATCATATGAAGAAGACACACACTGACATACTGTCACAACAGACCAATCAACACAACAGCTGCTCTGATAAACAACCAATTCCAGATGTGTATGGAGCGACCAGCGATGTACTGCGATGCGCTACAGTCTGTGGTTTGTGTTGAGGCTGTACTTTGAGGTGGAGCTGTACTACTAGACAATATTAGACAACATTGAAACATGTATTCATTAAAATACCCAAGAATGTGATGTGATCCAATAAAAACACTACAAAAACACAAAACACAGCATCAACAAGTACCATTTAATTCAGGAATTTTCTTCTACAGACTCAAAAACAGTTTTCCATAAAATGGTTTCATTTTATTCCATCACTCCTGCAATCCTCCTCCTTCACCTCTGTTAAGGCAGTGTCTGTTTATGCAGTACATGGGACATTCATCATCCATCACTACATGTCTGTCTTGAGTGGTCCCTGTGTAGAACCTTAAAAGCTGGAAATACATTGTACAATTTAAGACTGCTTTCTGAACTGACTCTGGAGCAGCACGACTTATTTTAGAGTCGGACCGATTTTCAGCTTCGTAGGGCGTCGACTGCCTTGCAGTGTACAGAGGAGAGCGAGGACCAATCATGGCCCGATTTCCATGCGAGCTGCTCTGAGTGATCACTGTGACTGGACCTTCTGTCGACAGCGCGGAGCTAAACAGCTAAACAGCTAACAGAAGTTGTGTTGACAGAATCTCTACTTAGTAAAAAGTATAGGGCAAAGGTAAATTATAACGCTATCATGAGAGTCTTTGGCGATAAAGTTAAATAAATAGAATTGTTTGAAGATGTTTTCACAGCAATATTAAATAGAATTTAAAGAGTGAATTATGACATGTTTAACTTTCTAACACTCGCTCTAAGCATCTTATAGAACATAAATGAAACTTAGAAATACTAGATTTTTTGTTTAAGTAGCACAATCATTTATTTCATATTCATTTGAATTGTGTGTTTTCTGAAAATAACAACCATAGATCACAATAACTAAATAAAAGGTTACCTAAAGAATTGTTGACTGTTTATATTGACTCCGGGATGGTTGACGTTATACCATACCTGTGATTTCTTCCCCTTCAGAGGCAGTTATATTGACTTTTTAGGAAAAACAAATACTGTGATATTAACCATTACCGTTTGTGCTTCAAAATTATACAGAGATATGCATTTTAGGTCATACCGCCCAGCACTATTGTGTCACAGACCTCCGCTGGCAAACCAACTTCTACCTACCTACCTAGTTTTCAAATCTTTATTGACAATTGTCATGAGCGAGAATGGTCCGCAAGGGCCGACAGGTCATTGTATTTTCTATTTTACCCTTAGAGTGTGAGCACCCAGGTCGTGGCTTGAAGATCATACCGTGAATTGTACCGTACAACATTAAGTCCAGTGGTGGGCCGTCAGGGCCTGCAAGGCCTTCTCTGCTGGCCTAGACAGAATCACAAAGTTATAGCTATTTTATAATTGAATAATTTTTCTTAAATACACTACATGTATTATAATTTATAAAAATATTTTCCCATTATCTTATTTTCTCAATGCACAGCTACTGTCTTCCTCAGTTGCTCTGCTTCCAGTGCAGCTTGTTTTAAGTAGAGCTTTCATCCAATCAGAGTTCACCTCTGTGTCTCTAGGTAAGAACAGAGACCCAGGCCTGCACACTCACAAGTGCATCCATGTGCAGTTTAAGTGAATGGGGACGATATTGTTGATTGTCATAGTATTCAACCAATCAGATCTTTAGTTTGACATGTTGGGCATATTCTTTGATGTGCCAGAGACTGCTAGCTGGCCTACAAGTACATCAGCATTATGTGCAGCTCAGTTTCCAGGTGCAGCTCTGCAGTGAGGTGCAGCGTGTGCTGTGATTGGTCAGTGGGCGAGCACGTGACTATTGTGAAATGAAACTTAAACTGGCAAAGCTTAGTCGGAGTAGTAAGAGTTCAAATTGAAAGATATGGAAGAAATTACAACATTTTTTACATTTTGCTTGGTGTAGATTATTATTTTTTTTTAAACCTAGCTTTGTTTTTTTAACACTCAATGGCTAACTCAGCCAGGAAAAGGATTTGTATTCCTGGCGTTCCTGGCTGACTGCGTTGCACATTTTATGGCTGGGAATGTGTTTCATTTTAACTGAGTATCTTGGTGTTTGGAGCTATGCTATGCTAACCTGAGGACGCCATTGGAGAGACTCGAGTGGATCTAGAGATCAACGAACACGTTCGCAGGGAAACGGAGCTCCGGTGTTCGCCAGCCGGTACGGAACGATCAGTAGGGAACAGTTTACGGTTTACTATGAATACGTGTATTATTACACCAATAGAAACAAATAACCGTAGGTCAGTAGGACAGCACAGAAGGCCCAGGTATAAAATGCACGGCCCGCCGCTGATTAAGTCTGATTGTATAGAAGTCAATGAGAAAATGACCCTACTTCACCAAGCCCCAAAAAGCCATTCTTCTAATCAGTCCATACTAAATACAATACATGCTTATCGTGGAGTTCGGTAGTTTAAAGGAGAGCTGAAGCAAACCAACAACCGAACTGCACCTGGTTTTCATATTTTTAGCCACGTAGCTGCTAGCTGATCTGTGCAAATGTTCACGCTGTCAGGTTCGAGCCCGTTATTAGATGTTAAGATGTAATGGCAGGTTGCCGTCATGGACCTGATGCTTAACTCTGAAACGCCTGGCACTCTGCCTGAAACTACAAACAAAAGCACAACATGTGGTGGATACCAGGCTGTTACCGAACAGAATCCTCCTCGACGAGACAAACTCAATCTACAAATATCTTCGGTTCACTGTGAGCCGTAATCTAAAACTGTACAGTAAACACATTAGCAATGTTTTACAATTGCATTGCAATACAGGGCAGTAATGATAATTGATATTTATAATTCCGTTCATTTGTTATTACAGACTTAATCTGACGGAGCCATTTAAATAGAATTTATATAAATAGAGTTTAGAGCAATTTCTCAAGAAGGGACTGCGTGGAGTTTTGAAATACATCCCACTGATATTTACCAACTATGTAAAAGGACTTCTCTTCTAAATCATTCTCTTTTTTTGGCCTTTTTAAGTGTTAAATGTTACTATGTTCAAATGTATCTATAGATCTATGTTTTGTTAAAATACACACAAAGTCTTTGTATGTAGAATCCTCTTCTCTGTTATACTCATTCATAGACGACACTCAAGAAAGCAGAAATTATGATACATTTAATAAACTTCTGCAGGCTTACCATGTATACAAAAGATCGATTGAATTCAATCAGTTTGGACGCAGCACTGTTCCACTGTTGATGGAAATGACTTTGGCATTTGTGTCATTTCACTCTCAACTAATTAACCAAAGTCATCCTTCGGAAACCGGCCAAAACTAGAAATGTATTTGCTCGGAAGTGGCAGCCAATTTCAAACACTTAGTGGCTTCTATATTAGCTACACCCGTCGTCACCCGATCGCCCGTTTCTCTAGTGATCGATGACGGAGACAGAATTGTGTCCATCTTACTAAAAGATCATTTGCAAATATAACCATAACCATCTCCACGAGGTGTCAGGAACACAAACATGACTTTATTTCCAATGCAGTGAAGCACCATGAATATGTGGTCTAAAAGGGGATGTTAGCCAGCACAGCCTCCAACTCAATTATCACTTTTTAGTGCAGCTCTAACAGCACCAGAAACCAATATATAAGGAGATAATTATAACAGAATATATACTCCTGCAACACACATGTTCTAAACCCCCCCTAACAGAGAATCATCAAAACAAATACTCAAATCAAAAAGTAACGCAATCATCTACAACAGCGGTTCCCAAACTTTTTAGGCCACGCACCCCCTTCTACATCCCAACCGGGTTCACGCACCCCCAATCCCCCACACCTTAAAAACAAATAAATAAAATCAACAGAGCCTATTTATAGCCGCATAACAATCGGACCAATGAGAGAACAGTTTGCTCGCGCGTGGCGTTTGTTTACAAGATTTAGTCCGCTGTTAAATGTTGCAGTGTGAACACAAACCGAACAAAGGGGCAACTGCAACATTGTATCATATTAATCCCTGAATCGGAACAAAGCAAACGAACTACGGGTGTGAAAACGCCCTGAAACACTGCAACAAAGTTTCAATACATTTCAGTTACACAAGGCGTCACTTTTAAAGAGCAATAAGGATGGCGAGGACACACGCACAGGCTCAGAGGCAGATTGCGTCACATTTAATTTACAATTAACCATACATAGCGGTTACATTAATCTGAATCGAATTACAATAAAGTTACTCTCTCCAATCATACATTCCACCATCTCTTTGGCAGCTGGCAAGCACACGTCTTCGGCGATTGTGTGAGGTAGCCCCTTTCTTGCTATTCTGTAACTGACCAGATATGAAGCCCGCAGTGCGTTTTTTGTAGACCCAACACATGAATGAGACTGCAGTTGTTTTTGGCTGTTTTGTAACTCCTCCAATTTCGATATAAACAATGTAAGGGGCTTTTGACTTGCACTGGCATGCTTGGTGTACAGGTGGCGACGTAAAGAGCTTCAGACAGCTGTTAGCCAGAACCTCACTGCACACCACGCACTGTGGCTTTGGGCAATCTGCATTGCCAATCCAAGTGAAGCCCAGACCTAGATCATTTTCATCATATTTCCTCTTTTTTTTCCCAGTCTGATGCTCACTCTCGTTTCCTCTTTTTTCACCTTGACTCCGCGATGGACCTATGTGCTCCCGATTTGTCTGTGCTATCCCTTCCTCCTTTTCGGTCTCCTCCGTCTCATCTTTCTCTGACTCCTGCTCGATTTCTTCTCCCGGTCTCTCCCCAACGCACCTCTCCGTTCCTCTCGCCTCCGATTCCTCACTCTCTCTCTGTCCCTCTCCTCTTTTATGACTGATAGCTTCAGATGTTCCACCTGACAGTTTCCCCGATTTCAGCCAGTTTAGCATATTTGCATGAACGTTGCTGTTAGCTGACGTTATAGCTGCACAAGCTAGGCTAGCGAGTGTGTACGTAAAAGACATGTGCAGCTAAATTAAAGTAAACAAAACAATAACACACAACTGCACACTGAAAACTCGGGCACAAGCCAGTGCCTGTCCCATCCTAGCCGGTGACCCTGTATATAGCCTTGATTTATCAAATACTGATGCACTAAACTAAAGGGTTTTATTGGGTTTCTATACGAGAAAATGTCGCTTAACTAGATCTGTCTCATCTTTATCTAACAAGAAGAACATCACCGAGATTTAAAATATGCATTTCAAAAGTGTCTTTGTTGCAATAGGCCAAAAACGGTTGGGAATCATGAAGCAGACACTTGATGGAGACCTTAAATAATGTTTAATATAAAACACTTAGACTGTCAAAAATACTGTCTTTATTGAAATATCATTAAGTGAGAAGCTCAAGTGATTTTGAGGCCTTACCTCTGAATTTCTTGGGGGGGTTGTTGAGGTCGCCCGTGTCTGGTTGCACCACACAGCGGTCATCCACAAGCCTGGAACACAGCCATCATTGAGATGAGTCAATCACATGCAACTTTAATAGACTTAAGATTATAAACTTTTTAATAAAGACAGTGGAAGTGAGCTATTGAGCTTCAGAAACAAAGCCATTATTAACAGGATTACTAACACCTGCTTTTTTTCCTGCCAAGTCAAGTCCAACTGAACATAGAAGCTGCTTAATTTAATGAGAATGTCAGCTCATTCGTAGCACATGAATAGCAGCATTAAGACATATTTCGTTAAAAAGCAGGAGCTTTCTTGGTCAATATAGCACGCACTGGGGAATTTATTTCTTCAGTGGACTACATTCACCATGAGCGCTGATTGGACATTCCCTCTAATAGTTTGGAAATAACTCTCCAAGACGCGAGTTCAAAGTGTTAAACTAAACTGTCAACATCTCTGCAACCCAATGAAAGAGTACGAACCACCGTATGAAAACTAAGGCTTTCTGTCGCTTCAAATAAACGGAGCAGGATTAACAGGTTCCCTCTGCATTTCTTCCAGGAATTAATATCTTAAAGATTATGAAAGGAAGCATGCATGATGGGAGAAGATGTAAATCAAGGACCGAGAGGATGAGCATAACGATTTCTGGACTGGCACTTTACCCGTTAGGGGTGTAAGAAAATATTGATTATAACACTTGAATATTAATAGCAAGGCGTAATATATTGCCTTGCTTACAGTATCGCAATATATCATATTTTTTTTAAATCGTGACCCCTCTATCATGATACGCATCGTATTGCCAGTACACAGCACTAGTACCAACAACAGCGCTACCTCATCATAATCTACCTTAGCGCCATTGTTCCACCTAATTTTTCCAATAATATCCTAAATATGTTGTTAAAACATGTTTTTTAAATGAATAGCTCCATCATACATCATCTGGGGAACCCCCATGGGAATATTAGCAGATAGTAGAGCAGCAGATGTAATAATATTCCGTAGGAGGCTGTAGTCAGTCCAGTCAGTTGCATCTTTTTATAGATCATGCAGCATACACTCTGCACTGCAGGAGCACTGAAGATGAAGGAAGAGAGCACATGGTGTGAGAGCTCCTCTGTAGGAATGAGGAGCCTTGATCACAACGCTTGGCCGAGGTCCAAAAAGAACACGAGTCTAAAGGCTCATCTGTATCCAAGGTCAGGAAGAAGAAACCTCCCGTTGCATTCTGGGATACGGCATCGCGGCCGTGTCACATCTCCTCAGTATCAAGAGGACGTTGGGTGCCATCCTCCCTGAGCCAGCAGTGGTCCAGGTGGCTGCGGAGCTCTCGGGGGTCACATCCGTTGTGCTGACAGCTCAAGAAACACCTAAAACAACGAGGCTATTTATAGCCGCGTCCTCTAAGCTCTTCTCTTTAACGGCGAGCGCTCACAGCAGTGGTGTGTGGGGTGGAAGGTGGGGGGGGGGGGGGGGGGGGGGGGTGATTACTAGGCATAACAACGCTTGATGGGAAATTTGACAAACGAGCTCTGTCATGGTTGCATTCATCAAAGCATGCGCGCACATTTGTTGCCATGGCGGATGACGCATAGCGCCGGGCCGTGAGAGAGAGTGAATGTGGTTTCGGAGAGCTGACGAGGAGGAGGAGGGCTCTACGCGGCCTGCGGTGGGAAGACAAGTAGAAGAGTGACATGGCAAGAGGGGGAAGACTGTAGAGCGACAACACAAAAGGCTGTGATCATTTTCACCTCGGGAGAAGAAACACAAAGAAAGGAAGGAAGAAGAGAGGAAAGAGACGGAGCCCAACTTGTCAGATAGTCTAGTCTGATCTCTCTCTCTCTCTCCTCTATTATCTTCTTTCACCTTTCTGTTTATACTGCGACTTTTAATAGCATGTCAATAGTTGCTCATAATGAGATGTACACTTATATCGTTGGCTACAATTAGGGAGGAGGGAAGAAGTCACGCACCAGAGTAAACGGTAGTCAGCATGTAGCAAGAGGAGAGTAGACTCAGAATACTGAGGAAGTAAAACAAGGAGAGCAACGACTTGAGCAGGATCCACCACTTCTCAAATAAGATAACAGTGTTCTTAAGACATCTACATAGTTGTCTGCTCCGTGTTGATAAATGAGACAAAACCATCAGATTAAGGGAAAACAGACATTTGACTACATTCAACCTTCCTATTTATTAGCGGACCGCAACTGCAAGAAGTACATGTACGTGGGACTCATTGACTTTAAAGTTGAAGAATCAAGGTTCATCTGGTTCAGCTGTAAAAGCTTCCATTTCTTCTTCTGTGGCACAGAAGTAGTTAAGTTATTTTCTACTTCTGTGTCAAACATCTGACCCCATCCCACATGGGATTACAAAACAAGCTATTTTACAAGACATGCGTATATGGTGCCGTCATCTGTGTTAAATGTGAGCTTCTTACACAAGAATGTTATTTTTAAATTAAATGGGACAAATTACAGCAGCTGCAAATTGGCTCGGCCTTTCATTTCAATTTATTTTTTAAATCTATATTAATGCAATCTGTACAGCATACGACATCCTCTGTCCCGGGACCATCGCATTAGAACAGGAAAAACTAAACAAACAAAACTTTAACAGGGAGGAAAAACAACAGAGGAGGAGGAATCAATCTCCCAGGATGGACAGAAGTGAAATATACACAACACATGTAATGCATATGATATGAATTATTCATATGCATTGAATGTGTCATTATTCATGTGGTCAAAATAAGTCTAGAGAGGGCTCAGACCAGATACATGTTGAGGAGGTGGCTCTGTGTTTAAAGGCAATCCTTCATTTCCCGCTCTAGTTTAACCGTTTGTAAAACTTCCCTTTGTTTCACTGAAATCACTTATTATTCACCATAAACTGTAGAGGAACAAACGGGTCACTCTTCTGTTGACAGTAACTGCCACCAACCAAACAGGGGCATCAAATCCATCCATTACACTCCCCGATCAACTCAATAACAGCAATCATATGGATCGCTACGTGAGTAACTGTGTTTATTCTGTAGCCTGTGCCGTTTGATCGTTGTGTATTCTGCACAGAAAGGCAATATAATCCAGCTCACCTGGAATCCTGCAGCAGGGAGGTAGAGAAACACAAAACCAGGCAGACTCACCCTAAAGTGCTGATAAATCCATTGGTGGAGCCCTCTGCATACAGGGAACAAACGTCCCCAATATGGAGGAAACTGGACATCTTGTCCGACATGGCTCCTCAGGGTAGATTACACCTGAAAAAGATGGACAGCAAAAGGTCTTTAGAGCGGTCGAACCAGTGATAACTTAAATAATCCATCACTCAAAAAATACCAATGCATCTTGCCGCTCCATGTTGCTGCACACATAGGTTGGGAATCGCTGATTAAGTTGAAAATAATTTGTAAACAGCATCTGTTATGATCATCTCGGGGGATCCATCGTTACTGTTAAGACACAGACTTTGCTTCTGTTAGAGTTTGTGATCGATCCGAAGTAGAATTTCTTTATTTTTTGCCATCCTCGGAGCACCACCTACTGTAAGATCATGAGTGACAATTTGCAGGAAGAGAAATAACATTCAAATAATATCATTAGTCATAAACTACAAAGCTAATCTTTGTTCTTCAATGGATGTGGCCTGTGTTTTTAAATTAGTATGCGATCGGTCCTTTTAAAGCATAGCCTACATTTATAAGACAAATACCATGACACAGTGGTAGAGGCGATACACTGCTCAGCTTATTCAATTTGGACACATTTGTGTAAAACACAATGCATATACATATTAGGACTGAAACAATGAAAAAATACCTGGCAAGAAAACTAAGCTTAAGTTTCTCTGTGCTAATGTTAGCTGTGTGGCACCAATCTTAAATGTAGGTCACCTTTCTTCAGTCTGTGTCCAGGTAGAGAGAATATAAACATGTGTAAAAGAATGCACTTAATGAAGTTAAGGGGGCAATGTGTTTTTTCTTTTTCTTTCTCGGTTGACAATGATAAAAAACACTCAAACACTCAATTTAACCTTAGTTTTAGCATAAACGTTCAGTGTGCAACATTGTAACAACAAACAAACACCTCTTGCCAGGAGGAAAGCACAACATATGACATGTGTCATTGCATAGACGTCTATTTTTAAATGATATCGATTGGTTCGCGTGAAGTTGAAGGTCATATTTACCCAGATTGAGGAGTCCCACACCACTGCGACACACAGTGTGTATTTGTGTTCAATTAGAGCTCATTGCCACGACATTTAAAGTGATGTGAACGTCTTGTGACACACTTTAACTGGTTTTTCTGAGATGCCAAATGGGACACACACACACACACACACACACACACACACACACAGACAGAGAGAGAGACACACACTTCAGCTAAGCTAAACTAAATGACAAGACGCCTCACTTTTCAACGCACCGAGCTGCAGCAAAACAACAGCAACAAATGAGCGCGTGGGCTACTTCCTTGACAAGGGATGCTCACAGCTTCAGATGACAAAATGAACAACGCTCGAGCTGGAAAACTACAGACGGATGAGGACTTTTACCTGGCAGAAACGAAAGGAGGAGTCAACGACAGAGAGAGAGAGAGAGAGACGCGTGAAGAAGTGGGTCAGCACAGGATAATTTCCACAGCGCTATCCTCGGTTAAGTCCATGGTGGTGAAACTCCAGGTACAAGAGCAGGCTGAGCGGCGTTATCTCTGACAGCTGAATGCGTCCTCGGCAACAATCCGCTTCTTACCTCCTCCACATGTCACTGTGGAAACGCCCCCTTTCGTTACTATTTATATTGCAGCAGCAGAGCTCTCTGGGTAATGTAGTTTTGTAGGAATTGTAAACCCCTTTCACATGCAGCGCTCTTAAATGATACTCCAACTTGATTGAACCAAATTTGTTTTATTTTATCATTTACAACCTTTTTTAGTATATGAGATTTGTATCTTGGAGGAGGAGAGACTGGTGGCCTTATTCAATTAAATTAAATTTAATTAGCCTATTTTATTCACCCCTAGCAGAGCGCATCTCAATAAAACACATCATACAATATAAATTACGTTTTGTTTTTCTCAGGTGACTAACTAGTATAATGATAAAAATAGTAATAGTCATAACCAGTAATAACAATAACCATAGTGGTGTACTGATTTTGACAACTATGGATTGCCACGAAATTATGTACAGATATTCATGCTCCCCAGAGGATGAGTCCCACTGTCTAAGGTGCTACCCCAACATTGGTTCCATTGATTCTGTGAAATATCTCTACATCTCCTAGATTGATTGACTGAGGTGATCTTTCCCCCTATGCCATCATCAGTTCAAAGTTTGGTCTAATACTTTGGTTTATGGCCAAATACGTGCAAAATGGAAATCAGTACCGCACCATGTTGTGGTAAACACACAAACTAAGATGGTAAACATCATCTCTGCGAAACATCACGTCAACATGTCATTGTGACCATGTTAGCCTGCGGAAGACAGCATACATCAAAGCACCACTGTGCCTGAGTTCAGAGCATAGTGGCTGTCGACAATAGGATAGAAACCTCCTGCTCCGTTAGATTGTGAACATCATGTCTACCACCAGCTCCTTGAGGTGCGTCACATGTTGTGGACTGTAGTGAGCATGTCTCTGACTGATCAAATCCATGTGACTGAAGGGTTTTTGGGTTAATGTCTGCATTACTTCGCGTATATAATGTCAAAAACAGAAGCACACATATACTGACGTTACAAAGAGGGGCTCATGCTGTGCGTGTCAAAGTGTGAAAGGAGGTGAGATAAAGACATCGGTTGTGTGTGCAGCATCCTGTCACAAACACTGACTCGACCAACGGCGGTCGGATTTGCAGGTTTGTGACGAGGACAGGCCTGTTAGTTTAGTTGAGTCCATGTTTGTTTTTTACCATCTTAAAGATGGTTTTGCTAACGGACCACCGGGTTTCCAAGTTTGTAACGTAAACTTTGGAAACCTCAACCTCACAGCTTTGAGTGATCTGGTTTATTTGCAGTTGACCCATTAAAATCCCACGGGGACATTTTCAGCTACTAGAATTGGAACACACTGGTGTGCTGAAATATTCTGAATTATCATTGTGCGATACTGAACTCATAAATAACTTACCATGTGCATTAGATGACTGGCCTCACAGTAATCCCGTAGTAATTATTCTACAAACAAAGGAAGAGGCTCACCTCCAGTTTCTCCACGAAAGCCTGCACACACAACGCTTGCATTTGAAAATGTGTAAAAGCTTAATTATTCCTAATCATTCCTAATTGCAACCTGAATGAGAAAGAGAGAGCGGTACAGGAAGAGAGAGAGAGCACTTTCATCCCTAAAATGGGCTCAGTGACATTAACCAAACCCATTGATGAGCTGTTCATTTGGTTTCTTAGCTACAGAATCTAGAGGGACGATAAGAGTGGCGTAAGTGGGGCTACACAAGTTTTCATTACCATAAAAGTGCTTCTCCTCTCTTTCCACATGCACATCTGCTACTCATCGGGCACAGAGAGGTCTTTGAGATGTAAATGATTGCAGATTGCCATGTTGTAGTCTGAGCCCCCCCCCCCCCCCCCCCGAAAAAAAACCACTATAATGTGCTACATTCCCGGCGTTGACTTAAAGCCCCGGCTCTGATATGATGAAAAAAAAAGATGTATTATTCATGCGAGTCTCTGTACTGCCAGCCTCTCAAGGGTTGTGCAATCTGTAAACAAACGATATCAAAAGAGCATTCAAATCCACTTAAGTAAAAGAAATAGCCTAAGCTCCCTTTGTTGAGTCGTTATCAACGTGAAAGGAAGAATGAGGGAAAAGTGCTTCGACTCAGAGCATCGTTCTCCGACGCTGTGTCTAAATGCGATGGCGTCGAAGTCACAACGTCACAACGTCTACGAGAATAACCTGTTACTCCTCTGAAAGTATTTCCAGGCTTTGGATAAATTTGACATTAAGTGAAGTTGAATGCAGATCACTGAGTATTCAGTTGTCATGGATACAGTGTACAGACGACTGGCTACCATTCCACCACAGAGCAACAAACAAAGAAACGTGGTTTGTATACATACATAAAACTGGACACAACTGCTGCTGTGTCTGTGGATTGCAGCTATGGTTTGATTTGTAGCGGGATAAACAACAACGCTTTCTTTTTTTCTCCAAGTGTTTTGGGTCATAAAAGGTTATAGCGCCTTTAATGAACGCGGAGAGCTCGTCTGCTGCCAGAAGGCTTCCCCAACACAATGCATGGCCTTCGACAGATTGTTGTTTTTTCTTCTTCTCGAAAATACCGTAAGGGTCATGAAAAGGCCGGCTGACTTATTAAAGGCAAAGGGCCAGTCTTTCTGAACAGAACCAAGGCACGACTAACAAACGAGTGAATGCTCGGAAATGCACCAGCGGCGGAGGGACGACAAAATGCAGCGGCCAATCCGCGTGGGTGCACAGATTGCGAGATTCGCCGCTGTGCATGTGTTAGAGCGAGTATTCTCGTGTGCAGATCCAGGCCTTCCCAGAGCGGCGATAAGTGGGCACAATGGCTGGTGGTTTTCTTGTCTGAGGCTCTGATAGTCCTCTGTGTGGGCCATCTAATCCCGGCATTCATCAGAAATGTCAAGAGCATACATCAGGAACAAAGTGTCTCCTGTGTTCTCCTTGTTCCTCTTTGCATGGAATATTAAATCTCCATTTCATAACAGAGCCCATATGACTTTGTTAAAAGGAGAGATGGAGGGCTCTGTAACTCTACAAACAACATGGTGGCCTCAAACTGCTGCTCTGGATCTGGGACAACGAACCACTGAAGACATGATGCCGCTGGGGGCGAGCGCCACAGATAATGACTTATTAGCGATTTCTAGTTCAATGTGGAATATCTTTCAACTGATATCCACATATATTCTGTTCAGGTTGTTCCATTTGACAATTTAAGCTCTATTATTGGAGCTCCGACAACTGGAACAATGAGTCAAGGCTTACAAACAAAAGTCTATTATCTTCTCTCTCTCTCTCTCTCTCTCTCTCTGCCAGCCCTGTTTGAGCCTGTGACGTCTACGCAGACCGTGGATCACCTCCCAGGAGGGCCGGGTCAGTCAAAGCTCGAGGCGGTTTACCATACATCAGTTTCCTCAGACCACGGCACAAGTGTTGCCACAGGCAACAGCCGAGCAAGAGAGCGTACAGCTGAACACATCGGCGACGAGATAAACAAACAATGAAGGCTTTTTGTGTTCTTCAACTTGTCTGCAAGACAACAGGTATTGGAACAGCCACCCTAGTATAAGGTAGAAATTCACCTCACTAAAAATAAAAGACAATTATGCTGGTGTAATGGCCTGCATATTCCCAATGGAAATAGTCTGATTAGACCAGCTGCAGATACTCTAATCAGGCCTTGTGGTTTTGCAGTAGAACTTGTTTCCAGTGTAGGAAGAACAAGTTGTATGCCACTCTGCGTGAAGAAGTTCATTGATAATAACCGCGTTAATGGTGACATTTCGTGTGTGCATGTTTTCAGATATTCATTTTCTGTCAGGCTCTGACAACAGGCTGGTCCCCTCTTCACGAGCACTGTGCACCACCGACAGGAGGATCACTCCAACGCATCCCCTTGGTTACGGCTTAATCAATATGCCAGACCATACACAAATGCCGGGGGGGATTATCTGCCTGATTTTTTATTTGTGGAGACAGATACTAGTAGACTTTCCTGTTTGAGCTAATCTCGCTGAAGGAGAGCGACATCCAAGCAGGCGGTTGTCGGAAGTCACCTATTTAACCTGCAGAGCATGTTCTGTAAGCTGCTTGAACTGCACGTAATCCATTAGGATCAGCAGGGCTGACCTCACTTTCACTACACTTCACTATATCCTACCTGCTTATCCAAATCAGTTTTTTGCACACAAATATTAAATAGGACATATAAAACACGAAAAAACTAATTGTTTTGACTTGATTGACTTTTTTTGCACCTTTAATTATCAAACAAATCGAATAGAATGAAATGTACCTCCTTCACATAACAGTAAGTTTAAAAATAAAATAATATAATTAAACAACGTCACACTGCACATTTCCCGAATGAAAACAAAGCCTAGTACTGGATGCTTCAGAGGTGAGACAGGACTGGTAAGGGGATTGTCACAGCTTGGGATGGACTGTTTGTCAGCAAGCTTTCTGCACGAGGTTTAAACACGAAGCGTGATCAACACGTGGTGATATGCACAGTAAGTGTCTCAAACTATTGCATCACCATTGTCAAGTGCATTGACGTGCTCCACCGAGCATGCAGACTCAGCGGGATCATTTGAGGTAGGCTTGTGACAGCAGTGGTTCACAATGATTGGATATTTTGTTATCTGGTGGTTATAATGGAAGCTATCATTACCAGGTTTTTAAAGAAAATAATATCTTATACTCATTCTTACCTGTGTTTCCCTTTTATTTACATCTGCTAATGTGCATTTCAAAACTGCTTAGTTCAGAATAAGTGTGCTGTAAATGTATTGTGTTAACATATGCATGAAGAGTGTGTGTGTGTGTGTGTAGGTCTAATCAGTGGTGAGGGCAGCTGTGGAAGTGGGTGCTTCTAGGGCCCCAGAACTTCCTGCTAAGCCTGCTGCAGGTGTCCTGGGCCAAATATAACTAAACATCTGTGATGGGAGGAGCCAGTTTAAAAAAAAAACCCATTGGCATCCCCTTCCTCTAACACTGAAGTGAAGCTGCAAAATACAACCTGCTCCACTCGGAACATGGACACGTTTCAGTTTAAACAAATCAGATCTATGTTGGTGAGTGAAGTGTCACTTTAAGTCATTTGTGGCTACTGAGCGACTTAACTAAAGGTTCAAAGACTAATTCAATACGCGCTGTTTAATCTGTTCATGTCTATTCAAAACAACAGAAACAGGAACAGATCATTGAAAACAGCAAGCACCCCATGGTTCAAAAACACATTTCATACATTCACAACAAAGCCAAATTGGACTTTAAAATGTTTTTGCCAGCTGAGGCCCAGCAGATAGCTGCCGTTTGTTTCCTTTCTTTCTCGACTTGGCTGAAGGATTCAAGGCAAGGACATCTGCTCCCTCATCAGAGAGGTGCTCTATTTCTGAACAAATGGACTGCCACAGCCTCGAATTTGACCAACAGACATCAGAGCGGTATCAATCTTCTCATCCAACTCTCCAAAAGAAATATGCCTTTAAACGCATCATCACGAGGCAGTGGAATGAGACCTCAAGCAGTAAAACTACAAACATGGTGGAAATATCGGCCTTTGCCCACAGAGGCTAAATCGCTGTTAGACCCAGAGCCAATGAGTTCTGAGTTCGCAATGACCAAAACTCAACGAGGTCCTTTTAAAGGACTGAATTAAAACATTTGATCTTTTTCCTCACTTTTGCATGAAACACCATGTTGCAATATTTTCTGGGTGTTTCCTATTTTCCAAAACCAGTTGAACCCACCACCAGGACATATTTTCTGAGATGCAAGACCCACGGTCTGCTCTCTCGAAACACGGTGCTCCTGCACTGTGAGGCATCATTGCCGTGTTTGTTCTTGTACGGAGGGGCTGCGTATAGCGGGGTTCGGGGTGTGTGTGTGTGTGATTAACTGGTGGTTGCTAGGTGACCATCCTGGATAGGAGCCGTTCATTTGCAGCCCGGCTCTTCCAACAGTCGGGGATTTGAGAACAGCCTTCGTTGCACCTCCGAACCAACCGCTGCCGTCCAAAATCACCTCCTGTGCGCATCGCCGGTTGCCATAGGGATCCCAGGGATGTCTGACTCACTGTTGACACGAGTTGATGCATTTCTTATGCTCGTAGCAGGACGGTGGAATCTCGTTTGTCACAAAAGGCACAACAAAATTGAGGCCACACATTGAAAGGATGTTCTCCCAATTATATATCGGATATATTGGTGGCAGAGGTTAGAATGCCAAACCACTGCACTCAGGACTTCAGACGATGGTGGAGAGAGAAACCCTGACCCAGAACCTTCTTTACGTTTCTATACTCTGGTTTGAGAAATGCCCGGGTGTTGGTCTAGTTTTCCCCAAGGCCAACATTCATATATACAGTATATGTTCTACTGCTGCTCTGGCTGTTCTCGCTCTCTCAGATTGTATCATCGTTTTAATGCTTGTCCAAACTTCAGAGTGGGATCAGTCTCATCATCGGACTCTCTGCAAACTATTCCTTTCAATTGAGTTGTTTAAGTGAGTGTAGATCAGATCCTGTACAAAGAACAGCCCATTTTGAAAAAAAGACATTCTCGGGTAACCCTTGTAGAGGAAATAATGTAGGTCAAAATAACAACAACCTGCGCGGGTTGCTCCACACTGGTTGACACAAAAAAAAAAATCAACTTGACAGTAGTCTCCGATCGGCAGAGGGCTTCCATCTCCCCCTACCTCCCTCCCTCCCCCCTCTCCCACCACTGGGTCTCTCTCAGGCCCAGTGTGGCTGCAGCACTGGTCCCATTTCTGGATGAAACACGGTCTCCGTCCTCATTAACCCAGATGTGGATATTAATAAGATGAAAGCAGGTCTAGACTAGAAACGGGGCAGATTGAGCAGAGCAAGTCCTGGTTTCAGAATGGTCACACTGAAGTGGGACACCTTCGCTCCTCCTTTTGACATTTGGGAATAAAGTCTGTTTCTATATTTAAAAATACCCCCGCGGCCCTTTTTAATTGGTCCCACCTCTCCGGAGGTTTGAGCGCAATGAAAAGCTGAGAATATCTACAAGGAGAGGGCTGCATTGATTGAAGATGGAAGAGAAATGGCAAGTTGATGGCGACATTATTTCTTTAACTGAGCATTTCGGTGACATATTCTTATTGCAAAAAGCTTCGGCAACTGTAAAGGTGTGCAGATCAATTCTGTAGCCTATGTGGCTATTAAAAGACACCTATTGAACACTCCTTCAATATCTGTCAGTGCAAATGATGCTTCTGCTCCCCCCGGATTCATGTGAGAAATGGGATTTAAATGTGCCAGGACAAGCTGACAGCTGCAAGACTGTAAATCTGGTGGGAAACGTCTTATACAGAGCAAACATCCCCCTGGTGGTTGAAATGACAGGAACGTCAACAAGTTTACTCTCTCAGACAAACACAACCTTTGTTTTAGTTTTCATTGCATCGCCTTACATCGAGTGGGAGACACCGGCGGGACCAAACAGGACGCGATGACGGGCTCAGACATGACTCATCCGGCTCATTGTGTACGTGGAGCCATCAACCTGTTGCATTGTCTTGTTCTAATGAGTGGATGGATTAAGATGTTGGGGGGGGGGAACTGCAAAACAGACAACACTAAGTAGAGATAAGTTTTAATAGAAAATCTTTTCTGCATCATTTATAAAAACACATCCATCTCTTGACATTCAGATAAAAACACACGTGATATAAAATGGAACTTAGTTCATTCCCGGTTGATTATAGATAAATCCAATGGCAGGAAGTGAACACAGGTGTTGGCCCCACAGTGGCACTCTTTCCTCTGGAGTCCATCTGTCCTACTGGCCCGTATGTCAGCGTCCCTTTGAGTGGACAGCAGCTCTACGGGAAGGTGGTTACTGTACCCCCCCGTGTAGTCAAACGTCAGCTCCTCTTGAGCATCAATGTTCCGCCCGGCAAACAGCGCCAGCCGGGGAACCAAGGAGTGCACGCGGACCGGCTGCATGAACAGGTTGGGCTGGCAGGAGTGGTTGAGGAAGCGGCCTACGTTTCCCACCGCGGCGGGGTCCACGAACGTCTCGGCGACAGCGCCTGTGCCCGCGTGCTCCCTCACGGCTATTATGTAGTTATTTTCCTCGGAGCTCTGGGCAAGTTGTCTGCGTCTGGCCTCCTCCAGACCGATCACCTCTCCCGCGTACTCGCACACAAACGTCCCACGTGGGATCGCCTCCAGCGTCCGCACTCCCCACCCCTTGTTCTCCGTGCCGTAAACCTCCAACCTGAGCCTCAGCCCTCCCTGCACCACCCGGTTCGAGCAGGCGTCGCTGCAGGCGCAAAGGGCGTTGCACTCAAACACCGGTGAGCAGTAACCAGAGTCTGTTGGGCCGAGGGTCAGCAGCGCGCCGGCGCTGTCGTACGCACGGCCGCGCGTCCGCAGGCAGGTGCAGTTCTCAGCGCAGCAGGAGCGGGAACGGCACGAGCATCCAGGAAGGGTGACTTCAGTGGGGTCAGCGGTGCACCCTGGTCCCTGAATGTTATCTGTGGAATACTGAAGAGTGACAACAGAGAGCAGTTAAAGTTTAACTTTAGAACTGTAAAGAACAAAAACATCCACAGGCTCCAGCTTCTGCTGCTTGTTTTTGTCTTGTGTTATAATAAACCGAATATATTTGGGTTTTGGAAAGTTTATCAGGCAAAACAAGACATTTGAAGACATCTACTTGAGCTTTAGGAAATTGTGACAGTCATGTTAAAGACAATAATAGGTTAGGTTGCAGGCCTAGTTTTAGATTACCGGTCTGAATGCTTTGCAACTGCCAACTTGAAACCAATGAACCTACTCAAACAACCACGATACCACATGCGATAGTTTCCCCGCATTCAACGGTGAAGATGAACTAGATGTGCATACAGAGAGTGTAAACTAGGACAGAACGGTGCTGTAGTCAGAGGACGTGTCTGTAATGATCTGCTCTCATCTGCTCTCATCTGCTGGTAAAACTGTGCATTTCATCTGATAGAGTTTTATCACCTGCAGGTTTTGGTTTGTTTTTTGCCACAACCAGAAGTTTTCTGGACAAAAGCCGACGCAGGACTTTGAGATTATTCCTTCAACATTGTTAACATAAATAAAAGACATTAACATCCTTATGGCGCTTATTTCTATTAGCGCATATATTTGCAAGCACATATTAAGTATGTCTTTTATTGCAATGCATTTCTGGCAATCCTAAAACTATTACATTTATATATATATATATATATATATATATATATATATATATATATATATATATTATAAAGCTATAAAATATCTAACATATGAATTTGGAAAGTACATATTAAATATTGTTTATATAATATAGTTCAAGCATGTCCCGTGTCTTATTAGCCACATCACAATATCTCCACAATTCTTGCTTTTCACAACGTTGACGGTTTTTATCAGAGCCGGACCGATATTTGAGCCGACACTATCTTACTGCAGATATAATAGTACCAGTGTGTGTGCTGTCTGAGAAATAACAAAGAAATAAAACAACCTCCTCAGTACAAACATGTATATGGTCACAATTCTTTAAATAAAACACATTGTTTGATTATCTGTAATGGCGGGGCTGTAGTATCTATTCATTATTTATTATCATGTCAGATCAGAGGGATTTAAAGGGGAGTGACACTGGTGCCTGTTCTCATGTTGTCATGCAGGTTATTCTAACAGATATAGATGGGATGAGGTCACCCTGTCAGATGGCTTATCAGTAGGCTACTGCACAGAGACACTAGTGACACAGAGAATAAGAC